>NC_056628.2:71972460-72339960 GCF_002870075.4 Lactuca sativa
TAGAATGCTATGATAAACAAATTAGTTGAAGTGCATTGCTATTTCTTGCATTTAATATTGTTAAAACAAGTTTGTGACCCATTTGTACCAAACAGATTAATCCCTCGAAGTCTGTTCTTCAATTTACGAACATTAACTAAAAACACAGTTAATACACTTTAAGTGAAGAATAAGCTAAAAATCTGCAAATATGATCGAAACTAAAACTATTAATTCAAGTCCACTCAATTCAGATCCACTTTCATCTCCCCCTACCAAGAACAACATCAGTTACACGATCAACAACCCGAGCCTACACAAAACAAACCATAGATTTTATCAATATTTTTTAATGACAAAACTACCCTTTCTCTACTCTCCTAACATTTTTCAATAACAAAACTACACAGAAAATGTAAATTTCATAAAACTTTACATATTTGTTTCCTTGCTTTCCAAGTCAAAAAATACAAAAAAATATTAAAACATGACACTTTTTCAAAAATATATATATTTCAAAAATAATTTTTTATTCAATTAAAAAACATTGCGTAATTAAAAAAACAAACAACTAAAATAAAAATAGAAAAAAAACATTACAATGCAAGTACAAAAACAATTTAAACTAGTTACTAAACCCAATTTTTTTAGTTATCCAACCATGGGGTCTCCTTAAAATTTTACCAAGCTTTGAGGTGTTTAAACGACCTGTGGTTTATTTCTTCATATTGATTCATGGCCATAGCAACCAGATCGTCTTCGTGTGTTTTGTTTATAACATGGTTATAAATTCCATCGAACTTGCAACATGTTGCCCTTATAAAGTGAAACTTAGTACATATTGCATCAATACTACGACTGCTGATGTGTACTTTATATACCTATCTAGCTTTAAAATTATAAACTTAACTGCTTAGCTAAATTATGAACTTATAAGCAGTGTACCTAGTCAGATTATAGAATAGCTTGGGCAAGTTGGTCGTCGATCACATGGAATGATATTTAATTAATGAAATAATTACTAAAAGTTAAACGAAGGAAACAACTAAAAGTGGGGGTTTTTATCTAATTTTAAAAGTTCATATTAAATTGATTAAAATACTCAACTAATTAATGACTAAAAAGAAGATTTAAAATCAAGAATAAAGGATACTCTTATTTAGCTTTGAATCCCTCCTTTTTTCTATGGTTGATTTCAGGAAATAGATTAATTTTGTTAGTTACCAAATAAAAGTTATTTGTCATCATGGTCAGACTAACTAGCATATGTCAATTTAACAACTTTATCCCCAATGATCATGCAAGTTAAGGACACTAAATTAATTTTAAAGGTAACTTGGACTCTGAATGATATAATTTATAGACTACTATTTTTTGGTCAAGTCTAGTAATTAAGCAAATATTATGATCAAATACTGCTCTCTAACACAGTTAAGCAACTAACTTATCACTTATACTAGGATATGACCAATCCTGTCTCTAGCAATTTAATGATTATAAACAACTAGGTAAATCAATTTCATGCAATTAACTGCAGTTTAACTACACAATCTTGAGACAAGGCAATAAAGATAGAAACTTGAATAAGTTAGGTTTAGATTTATCAAACAATATTTAAAGCAAAAACCAACTTCATCAATCCATCAAACAAGAAATCAACACATTGCAATCAAGAGTTCATATAATCTAAATGAAAACAAGGCTTATTAGCCCATAATCACAGCTAAAATACACATAAAAAAGGTAAACCAAGCTAAACATCGTTAAACTAAGCAAACCGAATGTATAGATGTGAATCCTTGCTCTAATCTCTTTATCCTTTGATCTCTAGTTGAATTCTGGCCTCAAAGGGTTCTTGGAAGGGTTTTTCTTCGTAAATAATCGCAACCCTAAGGCTTTTACCCCTTGGAATCGACCTAATATCCAAAATATTTATAATTACCAAACTATGATCACCACTTCGTGGTTGACCTCCACCGCGACGTGGTACTAGAGTATATCCCGTATTTTCTAAGTCAGCGTCAAGAATTGTGAAGATTTCATTCACCACGTTATGGTGGTATCACCATGTCGTGGTCGTTGGGAATTAGACTTTTCTCAAAACATGAAAGTCGTCTGAAATTTTGTATAGTTTTCAGATCATTTTGAATCACGTTAATTGGAGTTATGAGTCATGAGATATGATCAAAATACTGACGAGAGGGTCAAGCTGTCTAGTAACATCCTTTTTTGTGTCTTCTTCTTACCTAAGCTCACATTTTCCTGCTTCCAGCTCCTAACTTGCTTCCTTTTCATCCCGAACGTGTCTCCGTTGCTATAAAACATATTTCAAACATAATAAGTACCTTTTGTCCCATAATAAACATAATTATAGGTAAAAGTATTAAGAAATATGCATGAAATACATAATTAAATATCCACGTATCAAAATACCCCACATTCGGCTTTTGCTTTCCCTCAAGCAAAACTGATTTTATTATTACCATATCAAAAGCCTAGCTACCAAAATCACACAAGACAATCTATTTTGAGCCTCTCAATTACGCCAAGACCGCAATACATGTATTTGCGTCTAATTTTGGTAAGAACTTCCCCAATCCTAAATACTCACAATCTTCATAAACACTTTGTCACTTCTTTTGAAACACTCATTTTGTGCGTCCCTCTGAATATATCCTCAAAAATCTTTCTTAACCTCAAGGTAATTTTTGGTTAAACTCTCAAGCATATATATGGAAAAATAACCTAGAAAATAAACAAATTACAATAAATAATAACTTGGAAAATTTCCTTATTTCTTCACTTTCTTCAATATCTTCATAATTTGATAGTTCTTATTCACTCAAAAACTTTGTAAGTTTTTTTTTCTCTATTTTTTTTTTACTTTCTTCACTACTTTTTACCTTTTTTTTAATTTTTTCACAACTTTTTTTTCTTTCTCACTTTTTTTCTCTCGTACTAAAAACCTAAAAAGAAAAACATATGCTTATGCAAATGAACTTTACTTCAACCCTTATTGGTTAGAGGTATTAGTCTAAAGTGCAATGACTACATAAGCTCTCCTGGATACATTTCTGGTACACGATGCTAAACATATTGTGGCCCTCAAACTAAGCAAGGTCGTGTTTTTGTTGCATGATTTCACTAGGATAGAGAAGCCACAAGTACACCATAACATATGTTGGCTCAAATAAACATTGAAACTCGCATCGAATGGTCCCACACAATGATAGCAACCTAGATCTCAACACAAAATTTTTTAAATAGATTTAACTTTTAGATTGTTATTTCAAATCTTTCTTATATATATATATATATATATATATATATATATATATATATATATATATATATATAGGTTCAGGTGTTTTAAGTAAGTATTGTGTTATTGTATGCATCAATGTGGGCCAGTCAAAATTAAATAAAAATTTAAATAATTAAATAAATAAATAAGGGTAATTTAGTAATTTGCTTAGTAACTTCCAAAATAATCCCTATAATCATGGTATACCTAAATAAATACGCGTGGTCCCCTCTCAATTTCATCTCCGCTCATCACAATTTAACCAAATCGATCATCGAAAACGGAAGTCAGGTATTTCGATCGAACACGTAAACTCGAGCAATTCATCAGGTATTTCGATCGAACATTGATTTCCAATATGCAAGCACAAGCGCCTATTTTAGGGTTGTCGGATATTGTGATGGCGTATTTTGTTTGAGCGATGACTTATTTGATTCCATGTCTAAGGTTATTCTCTGGAACCCGTCGATCAAAAAATCTAGAAAAGGATTATGGGGATTGTTTATCGGATTTGTTCCTGTTCGGATGTAAGGTGCGAAGGCAAGGGATTCGGTGATAATAGGTTGCGATGGGAAGATGCCAGAAAAGGGTTCAGTAGAACAAGGTTCAACCTATTCCGTTTCATTCTTCAATCCCCCCTTTCTTCTCTTGCAATCAATTATTTTGTAGATATTCCTCTTTATCTCTCTCTCTCTCTCTCTGTAAGTATTTTTGAGCGCACACCCACCACCACAATGGTTTGCCATTGTATGCTGGAAGAGAAACGAAGATATGGTTTTATTTTCCTGATTTGAACAAAAACTAGGGGGTGTGTGTGTGTGTTTGTTGGACTTCTATGTTGCTATGTTGTTGTTTGGACGTGTTCTACTGGTGCTTTGCTGTGTTTTAGGGGGTTTGGACGATTTTACCCCTATGCTTTTTTATAGTTGTGGCATTTTTTTGTAGTGGTTGTTGTTGGTGGTTTTGGTTTTGCCTCTGTTGCTTTCCCGCTCTGTTCTAAGTGGTTTTATAGTTGGGATGCTGAAGGCTGAAAACATGTTTGATTCACATCCCATACAGATTAAGGAAACCATTATGCAAGTTCCACACTAAGCTTGTTAGAGAACTCAAAAAGAAGTTCAGTGGAAAGGTATTTCATATTTACAACACCCCTTTTGTCTTTCTTGAAAACCAAACTCATATAATCATTTAAAAATTTCATTTTTGGTTGCAGAATGTTGTTGTGATTGCAACCCGAAGGATTGTTAGGCCACCAAAGAAAGGCTCAACAGCCACCCGAAGGATTGCAATTCCAATTCTGTTGGAATGGAATGACGAATTCCAAGTCTGTTGGAATCACAGAAGTTGATTCTTGAAGAACGGACCACATTATTCTTTTAGAATGTATTAGTCGTTGTTAGATTTTTGATGTTTTTTTCCCCGTTTTGATTGTTTTTTAGTTTTATTCTTTAACAATAAATGTAATTCTTAACAATTGTTACTCGTATTCTATAAGAAATAATGTATTTTTTGTTTTTATTTTTCAATTGATTATTCAAGATTTTGGTATTCTACAAGAAGTTGTTATTCTTCAAGAAGTTTTTAAAGTCATCATCAAGAAATAGGTTCAAGAATATTTTTATTATTTATACTTCAAGAATATTTTTATTTTTGAATATACTCATAAACATATTCAGTCAGAATGTCCGAATTAAAAGATTTATAATTCGTAAAATTGGATTTTTAGAATTAATAGAATCTAAGATCCCTTAAAAAATGCAATTTTCCTTTATTAAATCTATATTAATTGACTAAATTACCCTTGTAATTAATTATGATGATTTTTTCAATTATATTTAATTGAATAATATATATTAATCACTTTCTTTAAATAAGTAAATTTGGTTGACCAATATTTATGTATACAATAACACAATAATTACTTTAAACAAAATAACCTAAGCATATATATATATATATATATATATATATATATATATATAATTAATTAATTAAATCCTATTCATTTTTTCATTTTTTATCAGTATGCTTACATTCCTAAATTTAACCCCCTACCCCACACTTAAATGATGCAATGCCCTCATTGCATGCTTATGTAATAAAAGAACATATAATTAAAAATGATGAATTAGAACAGACTCCCTGAGTCCCGTGGGGTAGTAGTGACGAGATCGAATTCTGAAACTTGTGTGGTAAAGCTTGGATTTCTCATATAATATTTGGAAACAGTACTTTTGGACTTCTCTCGTGAATGTGAATGTAAATGTACCGGATCAAAATAAATCAAAGAACCATTCTTTAAAAGTGTGTTGAACCTAAAATACGTTGTGGTAACGCTACGTCGTAGTATCATGTAAGAAGTTGCCATGATCGCACAAATTAAGAACACCACGACGTGGTCTAGTGATGCCACGTTGTGGTTACAGGTATGATGGAATTAAGTCGCGATAAAGACAAATACCACGACGTGGTATGTTGTGGTAACTTCTTAGAACGCCTTCTAGATCCAAAATAATGCATCGTTCTTTCGTAATGGCTTTAGATCATTCCCGACCTTTCCTTTCTGTAAAATTTCTTCAAACTCTTCTTTTCACCAAGAGGGAACCCCACACTTATTAAAAAATATGGTCTTCAGTTATAATCTTCTAAAAGTCATACGACTTTTTTTCTTCAATTAAGCTTCCTTGCTGCTTGTATTCCCTTGAATACTGAAAAATGAGATCAAGAACTAGAAAAACACATGATCATTCGGTTTAACAAAATTTATAAAAGAAAAACTAAAAATCAAAATTAAAATAAAATTCAAACTCAAATAAAACGTTGGTTGCCTCCCGAGAAGCGCTTCTTTTTTAGGAGTCGTGAGTTGGACTCCTTCCTTTCTATGTTGCATAAGGTGGAAGTGTAACCTACCCGTTCTCCATCATCTTGAACCTTGCTCATTTGTAGGAAACCCTTTTGTTGAATGCCTTTTCTTGCTTTCTAGCATTTTCGGGTTGACATCTTCATTATGTTTATGCTTGGGTTCTTTCTTCATTCCTGTGTCTTTAGCTTTTGTCTTGTCTCTTTCTGGGTTATTCTTGATAAAATGACGCTCATCACTCTCTTATTCTTTTTCTTCAATTGACGTTGTGATGTGAACTGGAGGTCTTGTAAAAGCAAACTCCTCAAAAATCATTGGCGTTGACATTGGAGATTTCGAAATATTCATTTCCTTTTCCAATTGCTCTTCAAGTTCTTTATGCTCCATGAAGTTTGCGTTTCCTTTCTTCACAAGATTTTTGTTGGAACGGGATAGGAAAGTAAGAGGTGGTTGATATGGCTCAACCATAACTTGAGAGATTGGGATTGGCTCGGTTTTTCTTGAAGGTGAATCGAATAGCTTTCCTTGCACATGCTTTATAAATTGCCCAGCTTGTGTGTAGATGCTAATGATACATGCTTATTGTTCTCTAAGTGTTTCATGAGTGGCATCATGTATTCTTTCTCTAGCTTCCATAAATCTAAACTGCATTGACTCCAGAGCATTCATTTTGTCCAATGGGACTTGTTCTATGTGGTAGAGATCATGCTTTATTTGTTGAATTTCTTTTGTATATCGATTCTCTTGTATTCTAATTCACAATCCCTTGTAGAATGGGGTCGCCTAGAATGGGGTCCCCCACAAGATCCACATCTATCTTGAATTGATCCACCCATATTTTTGATCCTTTCTTCCATAGCGTCGAGCTTTTCAATTACTAAACTGATATCATCTTGACCTCCATCTTTACTTGATTTTCCTCTAATGAATATCTCATTTGAGTTGTGATACTCTCTTTAACTCTTAGCAAATTCATCAATCGAAGCTTTATTTGTTGTCGAATCCTTCTTTGTCATGGGCCCTTGCGAGTCTAGAAGCTGACGAGTGCACACATTGACTACATCATAAAATATCAAAATTTCTTTTTGCACATTGAAGTCATGTTGAGGGCTAAAAGTTGACGAGTACCCATATTCACAGTTGAAAAACACATAAAAAGGTAAAACAAGCTAAACATCAATAAACTAAGCAAACCGAATGTGTAAATGCGAATCCCTGCTCCAATCTCTTTATCCTTTGATCTCTAGTCGGATTCTGGCCTTAAAGGGTTCTTGGAAGGGTTTTTCTTTGTAAATAATCACGGCACTAAGGCCTATACCCTGGAATTGACCTAATGTGTGGAATATTTAGATTTACCAAAATCTTGTCACCACTTTGAGTATATCCCGTATTCTCCAAGTCAGCATAAAAAATTGCAAAGATTCTATTCACCACGTCATGGTTGTTGGGAATCAGACTTTTATCAAAACATGAAAGTCGTCCAAAATTTTATTTAGTTTCCATGTCATTTTGAATCACGTCAATCGGAGTTACGGGTCATCAGATATGGTCAAAATACCGATGAGGGGTCAAGTTGTCCAACAACATCCTGTTTGTGTCTTTTTCTTGCCTAAGCTTGCATTTTCTTGCTTCCAGCTCCTCGTTTGCTTCCTTTTCATCGTAAGCATGTCTTCGCTGCTACAAAACATATATTTCAAACATAATAAGCACCTTTTGTCTGATAATAAGCATAATTATAGCTAAAAGTATTAATAAATAAGCATCAAATACATAGTTAAATATGAACATATCAATTGCGAGAACCCATTAAATCATGGAAAACGTTTCCAACTTTTGCCTGAAAATCTCGGGAATTTCGACTATTTTGGTCTTCCGAAAGCGTCAACCATGTTCGACTATTTGGGTCTTTCGAAATCGTCATCCATGTGAGTGCTAACTTCTCTTTTTCCTCTTCCAACGAACTATGCATTTTGGGAGCCATCAGTTTTGAAAGTGAATAAAGGCAGAGAGGAAATGTGTGAAAGAGAATCGTTTGTGTATAGGTTGTTAAATTGATGTGTTTATATATAGATAATGTTTTTAGATTATAAAAAATACAAAAATTTTACCGTTGAACGGTCAAGAAAAGGAAAACGAAATGTGATTGGCTGTTTACGTTCGTCATTGGCAACATGAGGGAGCACAACCATGCCCAACCATGAATAGTCGGGATGGTGTGGATGAAAAAATTTCATGGCCACGTAGACCACGATGGGTTTTGTCTAGGGTATACACGATGGCCATAGGTTGTGTGACAACCGTCAAATTCAAGTCAAAGTCAAAGTCAAAAAGTCAAAGTCAACAAGTCAAAGTCAAGTCAACAAGTCAAACCGGTCAAACTTATCTAGTACTTGTATGATTAAAAGTTATTCAGTGAAAATGTACATTTTTATGTCAAGAATTCAAGTGTCTCGGATATTTTATGTGTTTATCAATGTGAAACCCTAAGAAGGGAGTTAAACGCATCAAAACACGACTATGGACCCTTTTGGGGACTTAAAATAATCATAAACGAAGTGTAACGGGGTTCACGGACCTTGCATTTGCGAGACTATACACTAATATTGACTAAAATCAAGTCTCTCTCAAATATCTCCCAAATCTCTCTCAACTTTTTATAGTCATCTGGGTCATCCCGACCCTTACCTTGGCCAAAAATCACTCAAAACGGGAAGTTAAATTGAAAAACAGCTAAATAGGGCCGAAGCCCCTAGGAACCGAACCGATAGGGACCGAACCCTATGGAACCGAAACTACGAGAATCGAACCCAAAGGAAGAACCAAAATTCCCTTCAGAACCGAAGTCAACAGCCTCAGACCGAACCTCATCAGCAGTCGAAAGGAACCGAGACTTCGGTCCATTTTGCTCCCATCCCCTTCGAACCCATGACCCACTTTCGCTTTTGTCACCTTCAGGCCCGAGCCTTCCTTCGGCTCCCTTGTTACCTCTCTCGGTCCTCAACTATAGGAACTGAACCCTCGCAGGTTCGCTTCTCTTGTCCGGTTTTCGACTACTTTTGCCTGTTAAGCCCGTTTTTGACTTTTTGACGGGGATTTTTCACCAAATTCATTTTATCATTTTAAACTCCCTAAACTCATATTTTATTCATATCCCAAGGATTTATTAATTATGAAATCATTATTTCATAGAAATATCTAAAGATATTTTACCTCACAAGTGGGTCAAGTGTGCCCACTTGCCTCCATGTGTCACTTCCTCATTAGCCCAACCCTATCCACATCACACAAACAAAGGTAAACATCCTTTGAACTTTGCAAGTTGCTCCAGCAACATTTATATAAAGAAATCCTTGGAAGCTAGATTTCTTGGTTCACTTTGATCACTCTCAAACACTTATACACTTCTCAAACCATCAAGAGAGCCTCTTTTTCTCTCTACTTCCATCCACTTTTTGGAGGTGTTCTTGATCTATTACTTCACTTTTTGGTAAGTATTTCATCTAAACTCAAGTGCTATTCCATGTTTTCATAACATCCTTGAATCATTAACACATTTTAACACAAAAAACTGTTCTTAGGATCATCCAAACTTTCACATGTTCATCAAGTGTTCTTGACTTGATACTCCTCGTCTTCGACCTTCCACTCTTCAAGAAATCACTCAAGGTGAGTTCATACCCCTACAATTTCTAGTTTTCTTTAGTTTTCAGGGGGGGGGGGGGGGATACAAGTTAAAACACCAAAACACGTTTAAAACTTAACTTGACAGCTTACAACATAAAAGTTGTGACCTGTTCACGAACTATTTTACCCAACTTAAACTTAATATTTTTCAGAACTGTTTAATATGCAAATATTTTGGTTTTATACCTTTAAAATGACTACTTGCAATTCTCCATCCGGTATTTCTATAATTTATGGTGATTTTTACAAAACTGCCTATCACTGCAGCAACAAAATCGGACCAGGTTGTGAAGATGAACATTTTCACACTGGTTTGAGACCACCAAAAATTATAGGAAAATTTATGAACAATGTAGACTCTTTTTCCAAACTCTACGATTTTACGGATTTGTTTTTTGACTTACGATAATTTTCCTATAAATATTCTCAAACAGTGACAGTTGAGGGTAAAACTGTCAAAACAAGTTTTAGAGTTATTCACACCTTGTAACATGCTGAGCAAGGTGTATAGGACTTACACTTAGTATTTTCAATGTCATTTTTATTGAAATACAAATTTATGGATAACAAGGTTTCATTAACTCATAAAACATTTTCGATAGACTATAATAGGTATAGTCTGAACATCTCGTTTAACAAGGAAACGATAAAACAATCGATTTACAAAATAAGTATTTCGTTACAAACTACGTGAACTTGTTAATTCATAAATTTGTGAGACGTTCACCTTCAGGGTACTCTTAAGTACCACAGAAAAGTCATGTAGTTATAATCAGAATCTCTTGTAGGGAGAGCGTGATAGTTATATATAGATCTATATTGGGTCTGACAAACTCACACCTAAGCTGCTTGCAACAGCTAGACCGGCAGGTCTGGGGTGACAAGTGTCATAACATTCCGACACCTGAAGAACTTCGAGTACGAGGTCTTCGAGTCTTAGCATGGTTATAACAACTCACATGGGGACTTAACAAAACACACAGTTCACGGGAATTTAACGATTTCACAAAAAGGAGCTTTATTTAAATATAAAACCACACATAAGTATGATGATTTACTTACATATATTAAGTCTTGGTTTAGTTAAGACTACAACAAACCTTTTAAAAAATATTGGATTTTCTGGAATCAAACTTGTAACAAACTTTAAGGAACAACATCCATTTTTCATTCATAAATTGCTTATGAACTCACCAACTTTAATGTTGATACTCTTCCAAAAACAAGTTATATTCTTAGGTATTCAGTAATACAAGTAACCACAAGATTTGTGAAGGCAAGACGCTAAGGCGCATATTTCTTTTGAACTATTTTGACATCATATGTAATTTATTTGGAAACATGTATTTTTGCAATGATGTAAGCTTTTAAATTATATTTATGATGGTTGTGTTTACTGTAACAGCCCGAAATCTCAGGTATTATTAAATTATGTTTTTGGGTGGTTTAAGAGGGGACTCGGTGAGTTGGAGCCTAGACTCGCCGAGTAGGATCGCAGACTTGGTCGCGGGATCGCGACTGGACTCGACGAGTCCAGGTATGGACTCGGCGAGTCGACGCTGTTTAGCGGAAACCCTAACCGTTCAGGTTTGGGACGTATAAAAGGGACCCATTGGCCGTCATTGTTCGTTTTAGCCTTCTGAGAAGAACCCTAAATCGATTTAGTGCAGCTGGAGCAAGGATCTTAGGCCATTGTTGGTTATAGAAGAGTGGTTGTGCAAGGAAGAGGAAGGATTGGCTAAAAGAGCAGCAAGGGGTCACATTCTGAGGATTGGGAATATAGAGAATACATCATCCAGGTAAGAATTCGTGTATGCTCTGCTATATTGATGTATTTATGAAATTAGGGTTTATAGAACCCATTTAGTGATGGGATGAAGTAGTGCCTTGTTACCCCACGACTATAATCTTGTAGTAGGACCTTTAGAGGTCCAGAAGGTCCCATGCATGTGTATTTCGGGACGAGATCTATCTCAGGAAGCAGTTACTCGACTGCATGGCGTAGACTCGCCGAGTCGGATGATCAGACTCGGCGAGTAGCTTGAAGATTCACTGGGACTCGCCGAGTTTGTTCTTCAGGCTCGACGAGTAGAGTCGGGGTGGCCCCGCGATTCTTCCACGAGGACCTCGTCGAGTCAAGAGGGATACTCGACGAGTAGAGAGGGATCATGCAGGAATTGGTGAAGGCAACTAGACTCGCCGAGTCGCCATGGTACTCGCCGAGTCCGGTCGAGTTGACAGTTGACCGTTGACCAGAGTTGACCTAAGTCTGACTTCTTAGGGATAGTCACACTTAGATGATATGAGTGCTAATGAGTTATGTAATGTTATAGGAGGGTTGTAGCTCGTTGGTTTGTGCACGAGTGATTTCAGGAGTTGCTAGCTTTCAGCATTTACGAGGTGAGTCTTCTCACTATACTGTACCCGGAAGGGTTTGACTGTGTGACCGGAAGGTCGGATATGATATGTGATATGTATGCTATATGTGGTAAGTTATTTGTTATATGTGCTATGTATGTTATGGGCCGGAAGGCGATTATATTATGGGCCGGAAGGCATTATGTTATGGGCCGGAAGGCGATATGATGTGTGATGGACCGGAAGGTCGGCGTGGGTAAGGCCGGAAGGTTTACCCAGCAGGGACGGAAGTCCCCTGAGACACATGGACCGGAAGGTCGGGCCTGGAAAGGCGTATGTGCGTAAGTTGTATATTGGGGAACTCACTAAGCATTTATGCTTACAGTTGTTGTGCATGTATTTCAGGTACTAGCGAGGACCGTGGGAAGGCGCCGGCGTGATCGATACACACTGAAGATGGTTTTTAGGATCTTGGGATTTTGAATATATATGTATTTGATAGAATACTTAACTACTTATGCCTTGTTTTAAATGGAATTATTTATGTTTTAAAAATGAAAAATTCGTTTGAAAAATTTGAGTTGTTACAATTGGTATCAGAGCCTTGGTTTGAGGGATTCGGGTGCACCTTCGGGGGTAACTGAACTCAAACCGAGGATTTGAGGAAACTTTTCAAATAAAGGCATAAACTTTTGTAAATGGTTTTGTGGTAAGCAAGAAAGAAGCAGTGTGTACGATCAGTCAGCGCCCGAACGGTAAAGATCCCCAAAATACCTTACAATATTATATGATGTGAATTGTTATGCATGCTAGAAGACTAGGTATTCATGATAGGACTAGAGTGGCCTGATTTGTGATGCCTTAGTCTAGGGAAGTTTGCTTATATGAGATGCTTTGCTAGTATGCGGGTAGATAGTGCATATCGAAAGTAGAGTACTCACTATCCGGAGTTTGGGGAGGAGGACTTGGGATGAACATTGATGTGGTGTGCTTGGTAGTATTGGGCCCGTACTACCGAGGACACCGGGTCAGTGGGAGACCCAAGTAAGAACCCCTGGATATCGGGGACGGGGTAGGGTTGCGTTATCAAGTGCAATTACACTTGATGGAGTCTCTGATAGTTTTATGTTGTATTTCAGAGACATCATGGTTAGACCACGCCACGGAGCGAGTACGAGCGGTGTGAGTGACGAGGATATTCGTCAAATGATTCATGAGGAGGTGGCGGCGGCGATCCGGGCCGAGATCCCGGAGATGTTTGGGTCTATCAAGACCACCCTGATGGAGACGTTCGACGAGCGGTACGCCGCATTGACTGAGGCTGCAACCGCTGCAGCTACCGCAGCTGTGGCCGCTGCTAGGCCACAGGGGGGCGACTCATTGCTGTTCCGAGAGTTCAGCAACACGAAGCCACCAGAGTTCGATGGGACGCAGGATCCGATTGCTGCGATGAGGTGGATCGCGGATATAGAGGGGTGCTTCTATACTTGTTCATGCCCGGAGCACCTGAGGGTACGGTTCGCTTTGAACCAGCTCCGTCTGGGAGCGAAGGACTGGTGGAAGTTCGTGACAGCGAATTTCACTTTGGCAGAGACTACAGCGGTGACATGGGAGGGGTTTACTGCCATGTTCAGGGATGAGTACGTTCCCCCGGTGGAGAGGGAACGATTGGTGCAGGAGTTCTTAACCCTCAAGCAGGGTACCGATTCTGTTGCGGTGATTACACGGAAGTTTCATGAGAGGGCGATGTTTTGCCCTGAGCTGGTGTCCTCAGAGCAGGCTCGGATGAGCCGATACTTGGGTGTCTTGAGGAGGGATATTCGGGAGTTTGTGTCAAACTCCACTTACCATACTTTTGCTGAGCTTCAGGCGAATGCCAGGAAGCGCGAGATCGAGTTGGAGACCCAGGCTAGGGAGGAGGCCGAGTCTCAGCGGGTGGATCGGCGACCGGCTCAGTTCCAGCCGGCAGCCAAGCGGACCAAGTCCGCTGATTCGAGGACAGGAGGTTCGAAGGGTCGCACTTGCGGGAAGTGCGGCAAGAGTCATGATGGAGTATGTCGATCTGGTGCTTGCTACAAGTGTGGCAAGGAGGGGCACATTGCTAGGGAGTGCCCCAAGGGATTTACGGTTTGCTTTCATTGCAACCAGACTGGCCATAGGAAGGCCGAGTGCCCTCAGCTTCTTCAGGGATCTGCCCCTGCTGCCGGAGTTACTGCGACTCGACCGGTGAAGGCCGAGGCCCCGAGGGCTCGGGGAAGAGCCTTTCAGCTGACTGCGGAAGAGGTCCGCACTGCGCCCGATGTTGTGGCAGGTATGTTGTAATTCATGTAATTATTTTAATGTCGATATGTTATGCTTATGTTATTATGCGCGTAGGTACTTTCCTTGTGAACTCTGTGCCTGCCTTAGTGTTATTTGACTCGGGTGCGAGTAGGTCCTTTGTGTCCTTGGCCTTTAGTCAGCATATTGGCGTTAGTCGTGAGTCGTTGAGTCGACCTTTGGGAGTCTCTATAGCTGACGAGAAGGTGATTAGTGCTACGGAGGTTCTTCAGGGATGTGTACTAGAGATTTTCGGGGTTGGATTCCCGATTGATCTGATTCCTATCGCGATGGGGGATGTCTGTGTCATCGTGGGCATGGACTGGCTGAGCCGGTTCGGCGCTGTCATCGACTGTGAGCGTCAGTTGGTGACTATACGAGACCCTAGAGGGGGAGTTCTTTCGGTATACGGCGAGGGTACCCGTTCGGGATCAGCTTTTTGTTCGGCCGCTAGGGCGAGGCAGTGTCTACGGCAGGGCTGTAAGGGTTTCGTGGCGTATGTGATGGATACGCGGGAGGTTTCCGAGAAACCGAAGTTAGTTGAGGAAGTTCCGGTGGTGCGCGAGTTTTCAGATGTCTTTCCCGAGGAGTTGCCGGGAGTACCGCCTGTGAGGCAAGTAGAGTTTAGTATCGATCTGGTTCCGGGGGCAGCGCCTATTGCCAAAGTGCCCTATCGTCTTGCACCTCCAGAGATGCAAGAGTTGTCCTCGCAACTCCAAGAGTTGCTGGGGAAGGGATTCATTCGGCTGAGCAGCTCGCCATGGGGAGCACCTATTCTGTTCGTCAAAAAGAAGGATGGTTCACACCGGATGTGCATTGATTACCGGGAGTTGAACAAGCTAATGGTCAAGAACCGTTACCCGTTGCCGAGGATCGATGATTTATTCGATCAGTTGCAGGGAGCATCTTGGTTTTCCAAGATCGATCTGAGGTCAGGATACCATCAGGTGAGAGTACGGGATGAAGACGTCCAGAAGACAGCGTTTAGGACGCGATATGGGCATTATGAGTTTGTGGTGATGCCTTTTGGACTCACCAATGCCCCGGCTGTGTTCATGGATCTCATGAACAGGGTATGCAGGCCGATGTTGGATCGGTCAGTGATCGTATTTATCGACGACATTCTGGTGTATTCGAAATCTAGAGAGCAGCATGAGGAGCATTTGAGGGAGGTCCTGGAGGTATTGAGGTCGGAGAAGCTTTATGCAAAGTTCTCCAAATGTGACTTCTGGTTGCGGGAGGTCCAGTTTCTAGGACATGTGGTTAATCAGAAAGGGATATTGGTCGATCCGGCCAAGGTTGAGGCGGTGATGAGTTGGGAGGTGCCGAAGTCACTCTCTGAGATCAGAAGTTTCCTTGGGTTGGCAGGGTATTATCGGAGATTTATCAAGGATTTCTCCAAGATCGCAGTACCACTCACCAGATTGACCCGGAAGGGTGTTACATTCTCATGGGGGCCCGAGCAGCAGACCTCCTTTGAGACACTTCGCCAGAGATTGTGCGAAGCCCCGGTATTAGCTCTCCCAGAAGGGATGGAAGATTTCGTGGTATATTGCGACGCATCAATTTCGGGATTGGGTGCAGTGTTGATGCAGAGGGGTCATGTGATAGCTTATGCGTCAAGGCAGCTGAAGCCTCATGAGACGAGATATCCCACGCATGATTTAGAGTTGGGGGCAGTAGTGTTCGCTCTCAAAATTTGGCGTCACTACTTGTATGGGGTTCGATGTACGATATACACGGACCATAAGAGTTTGAAGTATTTGATGGATCAACCCAACCTAAATATGCGTCAGAGGAGGTGGTTGGATGTGGTCAAGGATTATGATTGTGAGATCCTGTACCACCCAGGCAAGGCTAATGTGGTAGCCGATGCATTGAGCCGCAGGGCGGAGAGCACTCCATTGCGAGATGTATGCTTGAGACTGACTGTGATGACTCCAGTATTGGACGCTATTCGTGGGGCCCAGGCAGAGGCTGTGCGACCAGAAATGCAGAAGAAAGAGCGGGTTGTGGGGTTAATCTCAGAGTTTGTCAAGGATAGTCGAGGCCTTATGACGTTTCAGGGTCGGATTTGGGTACCGTTCGTGGGCGGTACGCGTATTACGTTGATGGAAGAGGCTCATAGATCGAAATTCTCGATCCATCCCGGTGCTACAAAGATGTATTTGGATTTAAGGAAGGAATATTGGTGGCCCTGTATGAAGAGGGACGTGGCATGGTTCGTTGAGAGGTGCTTGACCTGCCGTAGGGTTAAGGCTGAGCACCAGAGACCGCATGGCAAGTTACAGCCATTGGAGATCCCCGAGTGGAAGTGGGAACAGATTACTATGGATTTTATCACCAAATTGCCGAGGACTGCTAGGGGAGTTGACGCAATTTGGGTGATCGTGGATAGGTTGACAAAGAGTGCACACTTCCTTGCCATCAGTGAGAGTTCTTCGGCGGAGAAATTGGCGGAGATATACGTGAGAGAGGTGGTATCTCGGCACGGGGTGCCGATCTCGATTGTGTCAGACCGTGATGTGCGCTTTACTTCCAGATTCTGGAAGAAATTCCATGAGGAGCTGGGTACTAAATTGCATTTTAGTACCGCATACCATCCCCAGACAGACGGTCAGAGCGAGCGGACAATTCAGACGCTGGAGGACATGCTCCGAGCGTGTGTGTTAGACTTCGAGGGTAGTTGGGATGCGTATTTACCATTGGCAGAGTTTTCCTACAACAACAGCCATCATTCGAGCATTGGTATGCCACCTTTTGAGCTGTTGTACGGTAGGAGGTGTCGAACCCCCATTTGCTGGGGAGAGGTGGGACAGAGAGTGATGGGCAGCACGGAGGTCATACTCCAGACGACAGAGCAGATTCAGCAAGTGAGACAAAGGTTATTGGCTGCCCAGAGCCGACAGAAGAGTTATGCAGACAGGCGCCGATCCGAGCTTGAATTTCAAGTCGGCGACTTCGTTCTCCTGAAGGTCTCTCCTTGGAAAGGAGTGATTCGATTCAGGAAGAGGGGCAAATTGGGGCCCCGGTATATTGGACCATTTCGTGTGATTGCAAGGATAGGCCGGATAGCCTATCGGTTGGAATTGCCAGCAGAGTTGGGTCAGATCCATGACACTTTTCATGTGTCGCAGCTGAGGAAGTGCATAGCCGATGAGTCGGCAGTGGTTCCATTGGAGGATATTCAGGTGGATGCGAGCCTGAATTACGCGGAGAGACCAGTGGCTATCAGGGATCGGAAGATCAAGGTTCTGAGGAACAAGGAGGTACCTCTGGTGTTGGTTCAATGGCAACACCGTAAGGGATCGGAAATGACTTGGGAGCCGGAACGTGAGATGCGGGAGCAACATCCGGAACTATTTTCAGAATGAGACTTCGAGGGCGAAGTCTAATCCAAGTGGGGGAGAGTTGTAACAGCCCGAAATCTCAGGTATTATTAAATTATGTTTTTGGGTGGTTTAAGAGGGGACTCGGCGAGTTGGAGCCTAGACTCGCCGAGTAGGATCGCAGACTTGGTCGCGGGATCGCGACTGGACTCGACGAGTCCAGGTATGGACTCGGCGAGTCGACGCTGTTTAGCGGAAACCCTAACCGTTCAGGTTTGGGACGTATAAAAGGGACCCATTGGCCGTCATTGTTCGTTTTAGCCTTCTGAGAAGAACCCTAAATCGATTTAGTGCAGCTGGAGCAAGGATCTTAGGCCATTGTTGGTTATAGAAGAGTGGTTGTGCAAGGAAGAGGAAGGATTGGCTAAAAGAGCAGCAAGGGGTCACATTCTGAGGATTGGGAATATAGAGAATACATCATCCAGGTAAGAATTCGTGTATGCTCTGCTATATTGATGTATTTATGAAATTAGGGTTTATAGAACCCATTTAGTGATGGGATGAAGTAGTGCCTTGTTACCCCACGACTATAATCTTGTAGTAGGACCTTTAGAGGTCCAGAAGGTCCCATGCATGTGTATTTCGGGACGAGATCTATCTCAGGAAGCAGTTACTCGACTGCATGGCGTAGACTCGCCGAGTCGGATGATCAGACTCGGCGAGTAGCTTGAAGATTCACTGGGACTCGCCGAGTTTGTTCTTCAGGCTCGACGAGTAGAGTCGGGGTGGCCCCGCGATTCTTCCACGAGGACCTCGTCGAGTCAAGAGGGATACTCGACGAGTAGAGAGGGATCATGCAGGAATTGGTGAAGGCAACTAGACTCGCCGAGTCGCCATGGTACTCGCCGAGTCCGGTCGAGTTGACAGTTGACCGTTGACCAGAGTTGACCTAAGTCTGACTTCTTAGGGATAGTCACACTTAGATGATATGAGTGCTAATGAGTTATGTAATGTTATAGGAGGGTTGTAGCTCGTTGGTTTGTGCACGAGTGATTTCAGGAGTTGCTAGCTTTCAACATTTACGAGGTGAGTCTTCTCACTATACTGTACCCGGAAGGGTTTGACTGTGTGACCGGAAGGTCGGATATGATATGTGATATGTATGCTATATGTGGTAAGTTATTTGTTATATGTGCTATGTATGTTATGGGCCGGAAGGCGATTATATTATGGGCCGGAAGGCATTATGTTATGGGCCGGAAGGCGATATGATGTGTGATGGACCGGAAGGTCGGCGTGGGTAAGGCCGGAAGGTTTACCCAGCAGGGACGGAAGTCCCCTGAGACACATGGACCGGAAGGTCGGGCCTGGAAAGGCGTATGTGTGTAAGTTGTATATTGGGGAACTCACTAAGCATTTATGCTTACAGTTGTTGTGCATGTATTTCAGGTACTAGCGAGGACCGTGGGAAGGCGCCGGCGTGATCGATACACACTGAAGATGGTTTTTAGGATCTTGGGATTTTGAATATATATGTATTTGATAGAATACTTAACTACTTATGCCTTGTTTTAAATGGAATTATTTATGTTTTAAAAATGAAAAATTCGTTTGAAAAATTTGAGTTGTTACATTTACTTTCTTCACTATGGTTATGATACTGAGCATGACGTCCTCCGCCCCCGAACGTTTTCGCCGTTCCGGTTTGGGGGTGTGACAGGTTGAAGATCAGATTCATTCTTGTGTTGAATCAAATTCGATGTTCTGTTTTCTTTTACAAACTGCTCTTGGTTTTTACTGGGTGCACGCACACACACACAAAGGGTACCCGTGGGGTATGGCGGGCCTACGTCTTTTGTTTTTTTGATTTTAAATGTATAAAATATTAAAATAAGAGATATCAAATAAGCTCTTACTTTTTATTCCTACATATAACACCATGAATAAGATCATTTTGTGATTCAGGTCCATGGGCTAGAAGTTGATTTAGTAAAGGCTATGGGCCTTGAAAAGGCAAAGTTTAGTCCTTGTAAAAGGAGGTAATGATGGTTGCGAGATCTTAACCTTTGAATTGTGTTTTGGGCCAAAGGTTAAAAAAAGGAAAATCATGGGTCCAGGTCTTGCATGAAATATGAATTTTTGTTTGAGAAGTTTTTAGTCCAATATATCTAGATAATATTGTGGGGATCTTTAATACCTATCCGTGGATATAAATATTGTTGAAATTGGAATTAGAACGAATAAGATATGACCATTTGAAGTAAGGACGATTTTGGGTTAAGTCGCGTACGTTCGGTGTACTAGGCAAGGAGGATCGTAGGGGATCAACCTGGTATGTTGGGCATACTAAAAGTATATTGGGCATACGCGATCAGATCCTAAACCATAAGTTTAGGGTTTTGAGCCTTATTTAAGCTCCTTAACTCCCCAAACCCTTACCATTCTCAGACTCCACCTCTCCAACGTCCTCCCATAAAACCCTAACTGTAGTTTGAGCCTTGTGAGCTAAAGAATGTGTTTTTGAGTGCTTTGAAGTGCGATTAATGCATCTTCAAGAAGAAGGAACCCATTGGAGAAGTTTTGGTTGCATTAGAGCTTGTAGATTTAGACCTCGTTCACATTGATCTTTCTTCTCGAGGTATAAATCTTGAATCTTGATGATGTATTTGTTAGATCTAGCTAGTTTTGGGTGTTATGAGCTTTTGGTCACTTTAGTGCATAAAGTTTGGATCTTGAAAGTTTGTGACCTTGTAATGGATAAATTTTAAAACTTTATCCATCTATACATCATATTGGTTCAGATCTAAAGGTTGGAGACCCAGACTTAATGGATTAAGTTGAAAAGGATGCACTTTTGGCCCATTTGATACTTAAAGACTAGATCTTGGTGGTTTGGGCCATTCTAATGGATAAAGTTGGAAACTTTATCCATTATGGATATATTGTGATCCATAAAAATGTGATCTTGGTCATTCTATCCCTTCCATGCAAGAGTTATGATGTCTTAATCGATTAATTAGTTAGGGTTTTGACTTTTGGACCTTTTCCAGACTTGGAAATTCATAAAGGTGGAAACTTTATGACTTAGAATGATGTTATGGGTCTAGACATGATTGTTGGATGAAAGGACTTAAGAAAATAAGAACTTAATGGAAAAGTGTCATCTGACCGAGTATGTTGGGTGTCCCTTTGAGTACGATGTGTGTACTCATACAGAGTCCCGTTTCTGGATGGTGAATACACCATGCATACGAGATGAGTACGTTAGGAATCCTAGGAGAGCCTAGGAAGCACGTAGGAAACTTTGTTATCTAACCTTTGTTGCATGTAATTATATTCGTGAAGTAGTTAACTGACATTATAGAGTCCTTCAGTAATTGATGGCATGGTAAGGTGGGAATCCTAAGAGAGCCTAAGAAGCGCTTTAGCGCGAGTGGTGTGCTATTTAGTAGATTTTGGAAGTTATCATTATGAGTAAGTGACTTAGATGGTTCGAGATGATTATGAGTAATCTACGGATGGGTGTGGAAAGTAGTATTGGGCCCGTACTACTAGAAGCATATGATCCATACTCGAATCAAGGAAATTCCCATAAATTCTAAGGAGCTGGTTGAGGTTAGGAACATGGTTTGGTATCATGAATATGTTGCAGTATTTTGGTGTTTATCAGCTTTTCAGTTATGGTTGTTGGGGAAGAAGACGAGTCTGGTGATTGTTTGGGCCTTGGTGGCTATGTCAGCTTGGGGTTGAATGGTATAGACCTAGACGAGTAGTTTATTTCTTTGTCTTGGGGGCCTAGCTTGAGGAGGTGCCAGTCGGAGGTGCAGGACTCAAGAAGGGAGTGATTAGGATGAGTGGATCGAGGATTTCAGCCGGAGGATGAGTGATCGGCCAATGGCTTATGATGTCATTTTCTATGACAAGGATTTTGTTTATGTTGAAAAAGAGAGCAATCGTATGATTTCAGGATTTAGAGGAAGACCCAGTGGGGGAAACCAAATGGTTGTAGTATCCGAAACAAATGGGGAAATGCACAAGAGGATTCTTGTGGTTTGATCGCCTCGAGAAAATTTCATATGTGGAAAGAGATTCATTTTCGTAGAGACTATACAAGATGGGAATAAGGGTATGCCTTCTTTGAGTTCAACTAGAGCGTGTTTTAGCAGGTGGATCTAGGAGACTAGGAGAAGTGAATCGGGAAAGACAACTTTTGTTGTCTATGTTGTACCTCGACTGTGAAGATGATGCCTCTTGTTTTCTGATTGATTCTCGCGATGAGATGATGGTTAGAGATTCAAAGGTGAAGTGTGTGGTAACCCATTTGTTCATGGATAGAGAATCGATGCTATGAATGGATTATCAGAGTTATTGCTTGTGCATCTTAATGGGATTCTTGATGATAGAGACGGTTATGACTAGGAAGTTTTCAAGGTCGTCATTTGAGATTCAGAATGTCTCTGAGTTGTTGGGTCTTTATCTAGGAGATCATATTGCGTTATGTTATGTATGCCAAGAGTCAGGGATGGTATGTATTTGGCTGAACCAATTTGAAGTGTTGTTGTCCGCAACGTCAGTTGGTGATAGTTAGAGCCTAAGTGGGGGAGAGTCGGGTATGTGAGACTTTGGTTCAAGACGGGGGTGCATATCAAGTTTCCATCAAATGTATGTGCTTGGGAATTCATGAGTTGCCTTCACAACATGAGGTTGTTGATCAAGGAGCTTGTTGTAGCCAGTGGTCCCTTTCGTGAAGGCTGATGAACTATTCAAGAAGTGGTTAGGTTGCTTAGGTCGAGCATTGGTTGTTGAAGTATTTGGAAGCCCGATGTATAAATTGCTACCTATAATCCAAGATATGTAGTGGTTGATTTGACAATCAACTTCAGATTTGGGTATATGTAGTTTTGCGTGGGTTTAGTTCAGTGGGAAAACATTGGATTACCAGCTTGTTATTAGTGCATTCTCAATTTTTGGTTGTTCTCGTTCATTTTCAATAGTTGGGATGCTTTGTAGGTGTCGAGCTGTATAAGTTAGAGGTTAGTGGATGTGACAACCTATTGTGATGTTCTATTTATGGTATATCATGGCTTCTGGGTATGTTTTACCTTATTTGTTGGACTATGGAATTATTGCCTATAGCAGATTCGGGTTTGGTTCGGTAGATAGTAGATCACTGAAGTGATTATCTATTTGTTTCAAATTGTGGGTCTTTTGGATTCCTTGTCATCATTTGGATTGTAAAAGGATGTGGAATTGTACCAAGGGAAGGTACTTTGGATACGACAATCTTTTTCAAGAGTAGTAAAGTGCTTCATATGGGTTGGGGTGGGGCACCCGATATCATTGGGTAATGAGATCTTAGTCTAGTAAACTCAGTATGATAGTGGTTGGGTAGGTAGAGTGTGGATGGCTCGCTAATCCAATGATTTTGAGGTTATCAAAATATAGATGAATCCAAGTGAGGGATGGTCATTTGGGACTACCAGCGATAGTTCCAAGTACAAGCCCTTTTACAATTTGTGCCCATGTCAGGGATTTAGATCGGTATATCTAGAGGGAGCGCCAAGGTTCCTTGAGGTTGGGGAGAATCCAAGATTGGTCAGGATTGTAAGTGTGGAGCGAACTACCGTTTGGTCGACAAGGCCTTGAACGACTAATTGGGTGGTGCAGATAAGACATTGTTTGATTAAGGATTAACTGATAAAGTCATACAACATGGTATCATCCTAAGTCAACTAGAGATTCAGTTCTTTTTGTGAGACGGTTTAGGGTTAAACAAGGAAAAGGGTTCTTTGTGTGGTTGTGGAAGTGATGTAAGACTGCAGAACAGCTGTTGCATCCACTAAGTTAGTGTGTGGTTGTAGGAGTGATGAAAGACTGCGAAGCAACCATAACATTTACTAGGATATGATGCAGTTGTGGAAGTGTTGTAAGACTGCAGAGTAGTCGTAGCATTCACTAGGAGGGTAGGCGGTTGTAATAATGATGGAATTATATGACTTAGCTCATGGCATGATTTAGATCATCATAGGTTTGTGTGAAGGGTTGTGAGTGGGTCTCATCATTTGTAATACTTGGATAAATCTTAGGTTGGGTTGGGGTCGAATGTGATGTGAGAACTAGGTTCAGTTTGTAGCCATCACTGGGGTAAAGTGGACTTGGTGATCATCCGTGAATTGGTTGGTTAAGTTGTCCTTCATCGGGAGTGAATGACTGATGGAATCATGTTGGCGGATAGATCAGGACCGCCCGTACCTGTTCAGTTTTTAGTCTGGAGCTAATATTGTTTTCGATCAGAATTTTAAGTATTGATGAGTGGTCGGGATTATATGTTTCAGGTATTCGTAAATTTGTTTAGGACAGATAGGTGTGTGTGGTTCGAGTTATGAAGTTGAGTCATTGTGGGAATGGTTTGGAATGTTTCTGTGTGTCTGGGAGTCAGGCATCGATAATGGTTTTCAGTTTCAGACATAGCAGTTGGACACTCATTGGCTTAAAGCAAAGTTGTGGTTCATTCTTTGTTAGGGTTTGTGATTTCTGTTAATTTGGGTTCAAAAACAATAAGGGTGGGCAACTGTCAGAGCGTGATGACTTCTCCAGCCTTATTTGGAATTCATGGAATTCATACAGGATCGTTTGGTTTGGTAGAGGAGATAGTAAGTAATGATTTCAAGGACGAAATATAATTTAAGTGGGGGAGAGTTTGGGCCGTGGGTCGGAAGTCAATTGTGTAAAGGCTTTGGGCCTTAAGGAGGAGAAGTTTACTACTTGTAGAAGGCGGTAATGATGGATGCGAGATCTTAACCTTTGAATTGTGTTTTGGGTCGAAGGGTAAAAAAGTAAATCATGGGTCAAGGTCTTGCATGAAATATGGATGTTTGTTCGAGAAGTTTTTAGTTAGATAATATTGTGGGGGCTCTTCAATACCTTTCCTTAGATATAAAGATCGTCGAAATTGAAGTTGGAATAAAGAAGTTACGACTGTTTGAAATTATGTCGATTTTGGGTTAAGCTGTATACGATGGGCGTACTAGGCAAGGAGGATTATAGGGGATCAACCTGGTATGTTGGGCATACCAAGAGTACCCTGTGCGTACGCGATCAGACCCGCAACCTGAACTTGAGGGTTTTAATCCCTATTTAAGCTCCTTAACTCCCCTAAACCCTTACCATTTTTAGTCTCCACCTCTCCAACGTCCTCCCATGAAACCCTGACCATATTTTGACCCTTTCGAGCTAAAGAAGGTGTTTTTGAGTGCTTTGGAGTGTTCTTGGTGCATCTTGGAGAATAAGGAACTCATTGGAGAAGTTTTGATTGCATTGGAGCTTGTAGATCCATGCCTTGTTCACCTTGATCTTTCTTCTAGAGGTATAAAGCTTGAATCTTGATGATGTATTTTTTAGATCTAGCTAGTTTTGGGTGTTCTAAGATTTTTGGTCACTTTAGTGCATAATGTTTAGATATTGAAAGTTTGTGACCTTGTAATGGATAAAGTTGGAAACTTTATCAATCTAAACATCATATTGGTTTAGATCTAAAGGTTGGAGACTTGGAATTAATAGATTAAGTTGAAAAAGATGCACTTTTGGCCCCTTTGAGACTTAAAAACTAGATCTTGGTGGTTTGGGCCATTCTAATGGATAAAGTTGGAAAGTTTATCCTCTATGGAGATATTAGCATCCATAAACATGTGATCTTAGTCCTTCTATCCCTTCCATGCAAGAGTTATGATGCCTTAATGGATCAATAAGTTAGGTTTTTGGCTTTTGGACCTTTTATAGACATGGAAAGTCATAATGGTGGGAACTTTATGACTTAGAATGATATTATGGGTCTAGATCTGAGTGTTGGATGAAAGGACTTAATAATATAAGCACATAACAGAAAAGTGTCATCTGACCGAGTATGTTGGGCATACCTTTAAGTACGTTGTGTGTACTCGTGTGTAGTCATGTTTCTAGATGGTGATTAGTCCATGTGTACGAGCTAAGTTCGCTAGGCGTACTCAGCCTGAAGTTTGCCTTCTTGACTTGTTGACTTTGACTTCCGTTGACTATTTAATTTTTGATCAAGTTTGAACTTGGGTCAAACTTGAGGATTTTGGGCTATTAATTAAGACTTTATCTGGTTCTGGTGTAAGTGGATTCGCAGGTACAAGCAGTGCAGAAAAAGGGATCGTATCATAGTGTTTCAGAGTTCTTCGATCAGGTGAGTCTTCTCCATGTGTTTGTGGGTCAAAGTCACTAATGTCGACTCACTAAATTATGTATGTAGGATGGTAGCCGTCTTTGTGACTCTTGAATGTTTGTATGAGCCTGCGTGGTAGTATATATGTGCTAACCAGCTGGATCTAAGTTGTTGTTACTATGATATGTGTCACTATGTACTGAGACTTCGGTTAGTATCCATGGTTGTTGATAACCCATCGGGCGTGCTGTTTGCCCACTGTGACAAACTGAAATTTTTTGCTTTGAAAACTCAGTCAGTTAACTCAACTCAGTGACATATTCACTCCTGCTATCATTTAGCACAATTTAGAGTCTGTTTGAGTGTTCTGAGCCTAGTACACTTAAGGAATAAGTGTTAGAAAGTACTTGCTAGAGACACTATTGAACTAATCCATCCTTAACCTCATCAAGAAGAGTTCACGGCCTCAAGCACTTGAGTTTACGGTCGTAAACTCAAGGAGGGTCGTAAACTCCCCTATATAACCTCAAATTCTTCAACTTTCTTTCATTGTTTCATTTCCAACTCAAGAACACCCCATTTCTCTCTCAACTATCATCCCGATCTTCATCCTTGATCTTCAAAAATCGTAAGTGTTCTTTCTCTAGTTTGTTGTTAATCCTTCTTAACTAGCATCATATCATGGTTTCATCCATGAAAATCATGTTTTCATAGATCTTCAAGTTTCACCAGGAACACCAAGAACACACACTAGTGTTCTTGGCCAAGAACGACCATTTCAAGTCTCTATATCGACTTGTTAAGTCTCGGGACATCATTCGTGGAGCTTTTCATCCTTACACGTGTATTCATTTGATTCACCCACATCAGGTGAGTTCATACCCCGTAATCAATCTTTTAAACTGTTTTAAATGCTTTTAAGGGGGGGGGGGATACAAGTTGAACACAATTGACAATTGTGTAATTATTTGTTATAAACATCTTTCAAAAGGCTGCATATGTCCTTATAAATGATCAAAACATTTCAAAAACTCTTTTAAATTTATGTTACTTTTTAGTTTAGCAAAACTCTATTTTTAAAGTACGAGCATAACTTAGTAGTAAAACGAGTCCTTTCAACAACACTTCAAGTTAAACACTAGTAAACTATAATGGGTATAGTTTAGAGAGTCAGTTCATACTAGATACAATACACGATAACATAAGAGAACACACAATAAAGAGAAACAGAGAGGAAGACAGAATACACAATAACAGAAAGAACATACTAAGATACTATAACAGAACAAACATAATAAGGTGCTATAGCATGGGACAACTACATGATCTAATTATACCAATGAATCAGTAACACACTGTTCTAAACAAAAGGTGATAGTTATATTGGGTATATATGATCACATAACCTTAGTGTGAAGTTACACGACCTAGTAACTGGTTTGTTGAAGTCGTGTTTGGTTCCCAGAATCTTTTGACAGGGAGAACATATAGTATGGGAACTAGCCTTCACATTATGACCTTAATAAAACAAATATGTTTTAAGGTAATTAGTACGATCATTATGTCATTTATAAGACAACCGAGTACTTATATTTTCCCATTATTTTCATAAAGTGACAGTTCCACTTGAAAGTTAATGCAAACTATTTTTGAGTCAAGATAGTTATAAACTAAGAAGAAACTTTCATACTGGAGACTCTTATGATCAGTGAAAAGTTGCACTTCGTGCCATAGAGGTAATACCTCCATATCTTTAGGGAAAAAACTACCGCTGCCAACTCCAAATCATGAGTGGGGTAGTTCTTTTCATGCTCCGTTAATTGTCGAGATGCATATGCTATCACCTTTTCTCTTTGAGTTAGAACACATCCTAACCCGACTCCCGACGCATCGCTATACACTGCGAAATCTTCAACTCCATCGGGTAGAGAAAGAATTGGTGCTTCACACAATTTCTTCTTTAGCTTCTCGAATGCCTCATCGTGTTTCTCACTCCAGGCATATGTGGCTCCTTTATGGGTCGAAGTTTTCAATGGAGCAGCTATCGAAGAAAAGCCTTAGATAAATCTTCGGTAATATCCAGTTAATCCCAAAAAGCTTCGAATCTCCATGGGACTTTTTGGTCGTTCCCACTTCATTATAGCTTCTATCTTTGCTGGGTCAACCATTATTCCCTCTTGGTTAACCACATGACCCAAAAATTGAACTTCTCGAATCCAGAAATCACATTTGGAGAACTTAGCATACAGCTTCTCCTTCTTCAGAACTTTTAATACTTCTCTCAAGTGCTTGCCATGCTCCTGCTGACTCTTTGAGTATATTAGAATGTCATCTATGAACACTATTACAGATTTATCGAGGAATGGTTTACAAACTCTATTCATCAAATCCATAAACGTTGTTGGAGCATTGGTTAGTCCAAATGACATAACTAAGAACTCGTAGTGTCCATATCTTGTTCTGAATGCAGTATTCTCAATATCCGGCTCTCTCACCTTCAGCTGATGATATCCTGACCTCAGATCGGTCTTTGAGAAATAGTTCGAACCTTGCAACTGATCGAATAGGTCATCAATCCTTGGCAATGGATACTTGTTCTTCACCGTTGCCTTGTTCAGCTCTCGGTAGTCTATATACATCCTCATGCTTCCGTCCTTCTTCTTTACAAATAGCATCGGAGCTCCCCAGGGTGATGAACTAGGTCTAATAAAACCTCTGTTTAATAATGTTGAGTTTTGAGCATTCTAACACTTCCTAAGTGTACATGCAACCCTAAATACCTTGGATCTATGTTTTCTCTATTATACATGCAAATAATGCCATCCAAGGTATTATCCTAATCTAGCATACAAAAACTATGAATGTAACAAGATAGAATACATACCTCTTGATGTAGCTTGATGTCTTCAAGCTTTAAGAGCTTAGCCCCAATAGTGTGGAAGCCTCAAGTGGAATCACAAATCACCAAGACACCTTGGAATACTTTAGAGAATATGATTACTTGGTTCTCTCTAGTGAAATTGGCTAGCCCTCATAGTGTATCCACACTAGTGCCAATTTCACCAACCAAAGACATCTTTATATAGTATGGAGGATTAGGGTTAAACCCTAATACCCATGACCTTTCATTTCCTAGGATCCATGGGTTAAACACTCCATGGACTATCCATGAAAGCTTAGCCCAACCTAAATGAACTTGGCCCATTCCATATATATAAGAGTCCATATTTAATTAGTTCCTTTTGATCACTTAATTAATTATAAATTAATTCTTGATCAATACTAATTAAATAATATGATTCCATATTAATATATTAGAACTTATAATATATTAATATTAATCATAAACATACTATTCTCAAAAGATTATCCATATAAATTGTGTCGGTGAAGTGCAACCCAAATGGACCATGCCGGGTCGGGTCAAGTACATACCAAATATAGTTATGGACTTAGACATTAATCCAACAGTCTCCCACTTGGATAAGTCTAAAACTATTATTGCGTATGACTTCAAACCTAACTGGCAATCGTAGCTCTTAAAGCTGCTGTCGAACTCTGATCTTGTCAACGAACTTGTCCATTAGATAAGGGATCATATATTCCTCCATTCTAGATATCATATGGACTGAGACATGGATTATAATCATTCTCTCTGTCCATTTGTTGTTTCCCGATTTCCGATTTATGACGACTGACTAATTGAACGAATCAAATCAGTCCTGGCCCGGCCGAGCACTTCCATTTGTCATCATCAAATCATCGAGGGGCCCACAGATATCGCTTTTATCCCGAAGGTAAAAGGAATGGATAAACTTCGACTCATATGGCTTGTTCTACTACTTGTTGAATCATACACAAAGGCACGTTTTATAGCACCGAGTTACCAAATGCGTTTTCGTGCAATCAATGTACAACCAACTCATAGTAACAACTCATATCTCTAGGTTTGAAGAATATAAGATATTATCGTCTCACGATCACTCGTGATAAAATCCATGAAGTGATTCCAATGAGCGCGGGTTGAATCCAATACTCAGAACTTATGAGCACTCATGAGTGTTGTAGCCCTTTGTCCAACACCTTAGACCTCTACAAGCCAACCCATGACAGTCTTAATTCATATCTACTTCCAACATATGACCGACTGTGGATGTTTGAATAACTTAGTCATTCAGGAAGAATAACCTAGTTTATTCGGGAAGTCAAAACATGCAAAATAAAACACAATAATAATTGAATCCAATATGGTATCAACCCTTTGAACATAAATAAAACACCTTTTATTTATCACCATATGATTACACATTATTCATTGTATACTGTTTCAGCTATCAACTTTATTCTTGAATTTAAAACAATAGTTGTCCCATGCTCCAAGCATGCACACTATGTTTTCTAAACACTAGTCATGCCATACACCAAGTATGCATACTATGTTTGTCTATGATCTTTACTTTGTGAACTAGATCAATTGAACATAACTTCAATGATTCTCTTTTCACACTCCCAAATCCTTACTGCAAATGCAAGAATTCCAAATTCATGCCCTTTATAGAAATCTGTTAGATTCTAAACTTATATGCATTGATCCTCTTGTAACGATTATGCACAAAGTCACAAAGACTTGGCAACAATCATTACAGAGTATTCCAAAGGAGATCAACTCCTTGAAATATCCTTCTTGCATTAATTTTCCTTAATCTTAAACAGATTGAAAAAATTCTAACTTTGAAACATTTCCAGATTCCATTTTGACTATCACTTCTGAACAAGATTTGCCTCCTTACAGATTATGTCAATATGGTCCTTCCAGAATTATCACTATACTTCCAACTGTCCTTAAGCAACCAATCTTTGGTAAACCTTAGATTGTCCTCGACAATTGTTTAATCCTTTTAGTCATATCCAGTTCTAAACCTTTTCCCTTCTTAATGCCCCAGGCATTTGGAAAATTTTAGAACGGATGATTATAGCACATGTAATCGATCCTATATCCGAAGCATATGGGACACGATTCATGATGTCTCACATAAAGACTAAACCAGTCTTTTGCTATAACATTTCCATTTCAATTTGCCAAGATCTCATAACTCAGATTATGAAAAGGGATGCCGTAATCATAATCGAATTTTAGAACGCAAATAATGGACCCATATACAGAATTTCCTTATGTTGAGCCATTCCAACATGAAATTCATATATTACCTTGACTAAATGATTAAAACCTCAAATCTAAACCTTATAGATTTGATATGAAGTATAATTTCCTCTCCCTTAATTATAGCAAAACAACTCTTTCCCAATTGAAACTTTTGTTTTCTATAATTAACATTGCTAACTTGCAATACTTATCATAATTATCATGCTCCCACTAACATGATGATTAATAGCATAACACTTATGCTCCCACTAGCTTTGACATGTACTCAGAAATCAGCTGGACTTCTAGAAATCAATACTTCATTGACTTTCTTACCAAAGTTCAGATTTCTGATGCTAGATTGTTTTGATAAAGCTGTATCAAAATCATACACCTTCCCTTAGATAGCACACTTGTGTATCTAAACAATTATGAAGAGGGATGCCGTAATCATAATGTTTAGACCTTTTTGCCACTTCTCACAAGTCCAAATTAGTGTGCCGGTTAACCACACGCGCTCCACTAACGACTTTGAGAATGCAAATATCACAATTGCTATCTAGCTAAAATCTACTTAGTGAAAGTGTTTCCTCACCATCATTTTCATGAATCAGAGAGAAACCTTATGACACTTAGATTTAATGGTGTATGTGTTCTTATCCATGTGAATTGTCAAAATCATAGTCACAAGAAAAGGATAATGACAAATCCAAACTCATATGGACTGAACTCAATCTTAATTTCTTGCCACCTGGCAGCTTAAGGGCCTACCATTGCTTCCAAGTTGTTGTGCAACAAATTGAGAACTCATATGCAAAACCAACTTTAACTGGAATGGGCACAGACTATGTCAACACGATAGGTTATAAACCTCAAGTCGTGTGCTAGTGAAGAACTTTAGGTTTTATTCTTGATTAGTTCTTGAGACTTCCAAGACTTTTAAGACTCCCACTGACCTCTTGACCTATAAGACTCCCTTGTCAAATATCCAAGAGATAGTGTGGATTCTAATCAAGACAAACACTTCACACAATTGGCCTAAGTTGGTCTTTGTTTTATCCAAAACATCACAACTTACCAATTTCAAATGTACAAGAGTAGAAAACTTTTACTCTTACATTTGACAAGTGTTTTAAACCTTCTTTAAGACATGTCACTCAAATGACAATCTTGGAGTATGACTCTAAGACTTGTATTGGAACGAAGTATGACTCATCTTCTTGATTTAACCATTTCAACAATTCAAGTTCCTCTTCTTAGTCATAAGAATGCACTAAGATTTCCTTAGAGAACTAATTTTGATATGGTTTCTTAATCATTAAGATGATCACAAAACTGATACTAAAGTACTCTCCCATCTTTTCAGATTTGAGAAACTTTTATCCTTCTGCCTTATTTGATTCTTCTTATCGATCTTTAGTGGTGGACTTAATCAGTGCACAAGAATGTGTACTCGATCCCTAAGTCCTTTACTTGACTCACACATCCATGTGAACAAGTAATTAGTCTTAATTTTCCAAAACTTGAAAGTTCTCATTCATCATGCTATACAACTTGCATGATTCCAAGTTCCGGTCCAATTGAAACTTGGGTGATGAGAATCTTTCCTTATTTGGTAAATTTAGACATTACCACAAATGAAAGAATCAATTTCATACTTCCACTCTTGCTACTAATGGAATCTTATAAGCAACAAAAATTTCCACAGATGCCATTGTAAGGATATTTTAAAATAAATAAAATCAAAAAATTCTCTTTTATTTTAAAACTTTGCGTAAAAACTTATCCTTACAATCCATATGAAAACTTGTTGTTATCTATTCCTAAGCAATATCTCATAACTCCTAAGAAGTAGCTCAAGAATCCGATCTTCAAACTACGCGATAGAAAACCATCTACGCGATCAGATTCAGCATATTCTTTCTTTAAGTATCTTCACTTTTCTTTGATTCTTAAAACATCAACATGTGACCCAGTCACATCATGTAATAAGAATCTCAGAATAGAAACTTAGCAGAGTTAGATAGTGGACTTTACCTGAAGTAGAGTCAAACTTATTGACTTTAACCTCCTTAGGTAAATTTGGCAGCTTCGCAACCAATGCCCCTTTCTTTGGCAATATAAACATATGGACCCTTTGATAAAGGTGCACAAGACTATCACAGACTTAGTTTTTCTCTTTACCATTTGGTCAACCGAGTTGACTATGGCCGATCCCTTTCCATTGGGAAGAGAATGCTTTTCTGGATATCCTGTGTCACTATTGTCAATGTCCATCAAGTTTTAAGGAAGTTGATCTTAACAAATAGATAAGATCATTAAGGGTCTTGTCATAGTCTGTTTCATAGGTGTCCCAAAGGAACTCACTATGTGACTCAGAAAGTGATTGAACCACCAACTTTCTCAAGACTTTGACACCCAACTCTCCCGGCTTGTCAATATGTGACTACATCTCCAAGATGTGTTCACACCTAGACCTTGCCTTGCCAATAGGGCTTGAGTGACCTTAAACTTTTCAAGAACTTGTGGGTTGGGGAGAATAATTGGAGGAGGTGAAAGAAGTATGATTTCCAAAGGACATCATCTTCATTTAGGAAACCTTGTTTCACTAGATTTGGGAAGATCATAGGTGTCTATTACAGACATCTTTTGGGAGATATTCAAGATAGTTGATTTAAAGTCCTTAATATGACACCCAATATGAAATATTAAGGCTAGGACCCAACAAACTATTTTATAACTTAGAAGAGGTATGCCGTAATCCAAGCTATAAAATATTTGAAGGTAGGTGAATGACGATTCACCAATTTCCACCAAGATAAACGAAATGTATTATTAGGTTTTAATTGGTTTTGAAACTCCTAGATCTTTGAGATTCATTGAACTTTTCAAAGGCATGTTTCAATCTCGAGTGTGCCCTTCAGGTTTTGTGACTGGGATGCCGAGGATCACAAAACAAGGTGTGAAGTAACCATGCAAATCACTTGGTACCCTTAATAAATTACCCCTCAATCGATGTGCCGGTTAACCACACACGCTCCATCGATACTATGATAAATATTAAGTCACCCTTTACCTACCTTGTTAAGTCCAAGTTAGTGTGCCGGTTAACCACACACGCTCCACTAACGACTTAGACAAAGTGTAAAGTGCAATTTCATGGATTAGCACCTTATTCACATTTTTCCTAAGTAACTAAGATTGGGTATTATTAAGAGTTTAGTTACTTAGTATTATCATTAATACTTTTAATGAAGGGAGAATTCTAGTCTTGTCAAACCCGTTCGGCTAACGACCCTCCACCGGTCAAGCAAGCGGTGGGTGAGAGTGGACACCCATTAAGTTGCCATTTTATAGGCAACAACCTTATACCCACCTTATAGACCGGCTTCGTGAATGAGGCGTACTAGCGGTAAGACTGACTTTACTCTTATACATATATATATTATTAACTTATAATATTATTAAGTATAAGGGTTGAATTTTAACTTTTAAAATTCTAAGGGCTAACTTGGAATTAAAGTATTCATAAGTGAAAACTTTACAAATTCCAAAACTTGAGGGCAAGTTTTGAAACTATTCAAAACTAATTAATTCCATAACTTATGTGTTTAAAGTAGTTTTAATCCAAAAACTCTTCAAGTTCCATAACTTGAGGACAAGTTATGGAAGACTTTAAACTAATAAAAGAATTAACTTTTCTTTATTTTATAACTTATGGAATTAATTAAGGTTACACCTTTTTTTTATTTTATTTTATTTTATTAAATGAAGAGACTCTTGGTCCTCCATAACTTGAGGACAAGTTATGGAGTCATAAAACCATTTAATTAGAACTAGACTCTTCATTTTTGTAACCTTTGCCAATTTTTATGAGTTTTATGATTCTTAAATGTGACTTTTCATATAACTTGAGGACAAGTTACAAAAACACATTTTAGAATCAATTCTTAGATTAATTTGGATTAAAACCAACTATCACATAATTTTATTCATTAATCTAAATTCACTCATAAAACAAAGTAACACAAAAAACTTTTGGTGATCCATAACTTATTCTTAAGTTATGGAATCCTTTAAAACATTAACACCAAATTTTTTGTAACTCCATAAAACTTTGAATCAATTTTTTTTTTTTAAAACCTTTTCATATCCATAACTTATGGAGGTTTCAAAAAATAAAACTCTTTAGATCAAACTTTTAAAACTAATAAAATAATCATATTATTTTATCTTTTATTAAATTTGACCTAATTCAACTCATAAAGCAAATTATTCAAATTTTACAAATAATTAGTTTTTCACAAGAACAAGTAATTATCTTAAAATTTGACGAACTTCATGTTTGTTTTTCCAACTTTGAAAATAAAATATTTGCATCAATATAACAGAAAACAACCCGTGGCTCTGATACCACTGTTGAGTTTTGAGCATTCTAACACTTCCTAAGTGTACATGCAACCCTAAATACCTTGGATCTATGTTTTCTCTATTATACATGCAAATAATGCCATCCAAGGTATTATCCTAATCTAGCATACAAAAACTATGAATGTAACAAGATAGAATACATACCTCTTGATGTAGCTTGATGTCTTCAAGCTTTAAGAGCTTAGCCCCAATAGTGTGGAAGCCTCAAGTGGAATCACAAATCACCAAGACACCTTGGAATACTTTAGAGAATATGATTACTTGGTTCTCTCTAGTGAAATTGGCTAGCCCTCATAGTGTATCCACACTAGTGCCAATTTCACCAACCAAAGACATCTTTATATAGTATGGAGGATTAGGGTTAAACCCTAATACCCATGACCTTTCATTTCCTAGGATCCATGGGTTAAACACTCCATGGACTATCCATGAAAGCTTAGCCCAACCTAAATGAACTTGGCCCATTCCATATATATAAGAGTCCATATTTAATTAGTTCCTTTTGATCACTTAATTAATTATAAATTAATTCTTGATCAATACTAATTAAATAATATGATTCCATATTAATATATTAGAACTTATAATATATTAATATTAATCATAAACATACTATTCTCAAAAGATTATCCATATAAATTGTGTCGGTGAAGTGCAACCCAAATGGACCATGCCGGGTCGGGTCAAGTACATACCAAATATAGTTATGGACTTAGACATTAATCCAACAAATAACTCCTGAAGCTGTGTCATAAGCTCCTTCATCTCCGTTGGTGCTAATCGGTATGGTGCTTTCGCTATTGGTGTTGATCCTGGCGACAAGTCTATTCAAAACTCCACTTGTCTATCAGGGGGCAATCCAGGAAGATCTTTGGGAAAGACTTCTGTATAGTCACACACCACGGGTATACTTTGTATCTCCTTCTTCTCCTTCTTAGTATCAATCACAAATGCCAAGTATGATGTGCATCCTTTGGACAAACATTTTCTGGCTTTCATCAAGGAAATGATTCCAGAATTTACTCTGTGTTTGTCCTCGTACACCATAAATGACTCTTTTCCAGATGGGTTTACTCTTACCATCTTCTTCTTGCATAATATCTCAGCATCGTACGTACTAAGCCAATCCATTCCTAGCACGATGTCGAAACCATTCAACTCAATGGGCAGTAATTCCTTGTGGAATTTATTCTCGTTCAAGTCGATGACGATGTTTTTAATGCAATTACTAACAGGTATGAACTTGCCACTGGCAACTTCTACAACTATAGTATTATTAAGTTTATCTATAGGCAATGCTAGTCTTCTACCAAAATTATGTGATATAAATGAGTAGTTTGCTCCTGAATCAAATAATATATTGGCCGGCAATCCATTTACGAGAAAGGTACCTTTTGCGACATCTGCTTCATCTCTTGCTGCTTCCAGTGTCATCTGGAAAGCTCTGGCTTTCGGCTTCGGTGGGACATTGGGCCTTGCTGCCTCCTTCTTCTTCGGACAGTCTTTCAAGATGTGCCCTTCTTCATTACACGATAACAAACTTTCTTGTCGAGGGTGCATTCATTGGCATAGTGCCCAGGCTTTCCACACTTAAAACAAGTGACTCCTCCGTCACATTTCCCTAAGTGCTTCTTCTTGCACTTCTCACACCATTTTGCTTCACCTCCTCTTCCTCCAAACTTCTTCGAATCAGACTTCGAAAATTTACTTTTCTTGTTGGACCTTAAAGATCCATCCAACTTCCTTTTATCACCAACTTCAATCTTGCTGGCGACTGTTCCCTTGATCATCTCCTCAACAGACTTAGCAGCCCAGATAGCTGCCTCCAGAGTAGGTGCCTGACGTACTGGCACAACGTACTCCCATGGAAGTCCCTTTGCGTACTTGTCGACTTTTTTCAATTCATCTGGGACGATGCGCAAAGCAAACTCCATTTTGTCTGTGAAGGCATTGGTGTATTCATCAATGGACATGTTGTCCTTCTTTAACGTCAGGAATTGGTTTTCCAGCTCTAGCAGATTTTGGGCCGAGTAGAACTTGCGTTTGAAGTATACTAATAACTCTGCCCATGTCAGTTGTAGTGGCTCGTTGGGGCTTATGGTCTTCCCCAGAGTGTTCCACCAGCGAACAGCGCCACCTCTAAACTGACGTACTGCATATGTGGTTTGTAGTTTGCCCTTGCAATCACATGTTATGAAAGCCAATTCCATCTCCGAGATCCAATCCATAACTCCAATTGGATCTTCTTCCCCAGTGAAAGTCGATGGCTTGCAAGTTGTGAAGTCCTTATATTTGCATCCATTCCTCTCGACTCTTTCATCTTGGTTGTTCCTCCTAACCACTGGCGGTTCAGCTTGACTAACAGTCCTAGTGTAATTCCCTTCTTCTGACTGTTCGTCATTCAGCTCAGGCTGTTCAACAGGTATCGTAGGTTCATCCCTATTCCGTTGAACTAAACGCATTGTCTCCTCCATCTGGCGATCCAACATCATCTGGATCATAGCTTGTACCCCAGCCATCGTCATTGGCTCAGGTGCAATTGCCACAACTGGTACTTGTTCAATCACTTGGGGTTGAGGCTGTTGATTGTCATTTACATTGGCATTTTTTACTCCACTTCGGGTTCTTGCCATGATGGTCTATACACCAAATCAGACGTTCAGTGTGTAGTGACGAGAATTAAGATAGGAAAACTTTATCTACGATAGACGTATTAAATCCTCCTTATTACTCCAAAATGTTTACATGCTAGTTCTAATATCGTAGTCAAACGTTTAGAATCCTAAACACATAAAGTTTCTAGATTCGGTCGGCAACAGACTATAGATCCAAACAAATAATAGCATATAAGGCATCTTTATAGTTATAGCTATAACACAAAGTATTTAGCACATAAAAGCATTTTAGGCATCTTTCCTAAAATAAACTAGTGCTCGTGTCTAAAATTTAGCAGGCACTCATCTCACAATCATCACTTAGCATTCTAAGTTTAAGTCTAGAAATCCTACAATTTCCTAGTTCGCTTAAACTAGTGCTATGATACCAACTGTGACATCCCCAAATTCACGGCCAGAAAAGACCGGTTTTGTTTATACTTTATTTCAACATCAGAGTAACATTTTAATAAAAGAGTTGCGGAATTTGTCCCAAAACAATAATATGATAAAGATTTATCAAAAGCATTTCCTTAGAAATGTATTTCATTAAAAGACTCGGGATGTCATGTTCGATACAGTACATAAGTATAAACAATACAATATAAGACTTACCACATTATTTCCTATCTACAAGCCTATATCCGAAATCCCTCATCTCAACACATCACAACTATGCTCGAGCGCCACCACCTGTAATACATAAAACTGAGTGGGTCAGGCTTGGGAGTCTGGTGAGCACATAGGGTTTTCAACCCACAATAAATAGTTTATTAATTTCATCAACCAACAATAACCCGATTACCAGTTCCCGTTATCCTCACATTACATCCCTAAACACCTATCATAAGGGACCTATCCTAAGGATCATCATCGGGATGGACACTACCGCTAAGGGGGTTCCTTAGCAATAAATGTCCTAAAGGCAACCATGTGGGGGATGGAGTACACCGGTGAACACATCGTTCACAACACCTACAGGTTGCGAGCCTACCAACGTTCCACTGGACTGTTTAGAAGAGTCCGTGGTTGTCATCTATACTCCGCTAGATGACTGGATCAACAACAACAACATCGAGGCCTCTCATCATTTTATCACACATCGTCTTATTACATCTACCCATGTTTTACCCCAACATTATTGTAGATATAAAATACATATACAGTTTAAATCATTTAAAACTTGTATATGCACACATATCACGTAATATATAAAAACATTCATCCAACATAGATAGCAAGTATACAGATAATATGCACACATATCACGTAATATATAAAATACTTCATATTTATGTGTAAGATGAAAGTAACTATGCACTCACCTTAGTAGCGGGAGTAGATGGAATCTAAAAACGGTCAACGACTCGTGATCGTCGGGCTTGGGACGCAGAACGGCTTCAGAAAACGAGAGAGAGAGAATGAAGATTTGGTGTAAGGATTGAATGAGCTCTGATCGCTATTTATAGGGTGTTCTGGGGCCATTCACATCATGAACATGATAGGTTCACGTCGTAAACTTCCATGAGTCATCCCATAGCCTTAATGCGTGTTTTCTAGCTCCGATGAGTGTCTGTTGACTCCTCACGTCGTGAATTTTTGATGCTCACGTCGTGAGTTCAGTCAAATTAGGGTTTTTGACAGCTGCATCTTCGGAAGGCCATAACTTTTGCATAAGAACTCCGTTTTCGACGTTCTTTATATCCACGCGTAGGTGGAGACGTACTCTAAAACTTTCATTTAGACTCCTATGGATAAAAAGTAGTTTATCATAAACTAACTTTTTATGTTTCCTAGTGTCGTGCCGCTGTTGACGTGAAACTTCGACAGGTCATATCTTCTTCGTTATAACTCGGATTTCGGCGTTCTTTTTATCTCCGGAATCCTTGTCCCGACCACTACAACTTTCTTCTTAGATATTGGACCTATTTATTATTTTACTTTTTACTATTATTTTTATTCTTAACTTACTTATCTTATAATTAAGTATAAGGCACATAAAATCACATAATATTCAAATAATTCCTATTTATTATTTCAAAGTAGGTTATAAGTGTTGACCCTAACTATTACACCATTAAATTAATGCTTAGCCTAGAAACACGGGCGTTACACTCATAGAAAGGATTGTAGAGTCATTTTTACTTATCTTTCATCAAAGTAGGAAATATGAGATTTTCTGGAGGAACAGACAAACTTTTCTAAACATAACGTACACTTTACATAACTTACAACTTATTAAATTTTCCAACTACATTTTACAACAACTTTCTACAACTTACTTACATCACTAAAATCTTATGAACTCACCAGTTTAATTGCTGATAAACTCTTTCAAATAACTTGTATCCTCAGGAAACTAGTAGACAGGTACTCACGCTAGGAATTCAGCAGATGGAGCGGTATAGCTCCAATTCTTGTTTTGTTATTTGCTTATGAATTCTATTTTTTGTGAACACACACATTGTAAACACTTTCTTTCTAATGAAATGTTTGTTCATTACTTTACTTACTATGATGCGTGTCTTGTGATACTAAACATGACGTTCTCCACCCCGAACGTTTCTGCCGTTCCGGTTTTGGGGTGTGACACCCACTGAGACTTCGAGTAGTCTCCAGGGTTGATGATAACCCACATGACGTGTTGTTTGCTCACTGAGACTCCGGGTAATCTCCAGGGTTGCTGATAACTCATGGTTGTTTATTTGTGTTGTGTTGTATGTGGTATTTTGGGGAACTCACTAAGCTTTGTGCTTATGATTTTGTCTTTTAAATGTTTTTGAGTTTTCTTATATTAAAGGAGGGACACGACTTGATTGCATCACATCAATGAGATAATTGTGCACATGATAGATTTTGACGATACTTGATAAATGTTTTAAGATTAAATGGTCCTATTCAGTTTTTATAATTGTGATTTGAATTAACACTTCAATTTTTAATTGAGAATTTAGGATTGAAATTTGAGGCGTTACATTATCTATCATCTTGCTCATATAAATTATTGACATGTATAATCTATTACTTCTCTTTTAATATTCTCTTATTATTTTGACACATATAGTATTAAGATATATAAGAGTAAAAAGTAGAAGGATAATTGATTTTTCTTCAAATAAATATGAAAAAATGATAAAAAAATGAAAGGGGAAAAATAATTCTTTTAATTTTTTCAAAGACCAAAACCACAAGAAATTTTTGATTTTGGACCTTCAATGCAAGTTGGAAATATTTTAGACGTAATCTACGGTTTTTACAAAAACACAATGACCAATTTTACGGTTTAATCTTACTATGTTCAATCTCTACCAAAACGTTGAAAAGAATTGTATGAAAAATGTTCATCCAAATAATCCAAATTTTGAAATAGTCCAACGATTAGAGCATATGCAAAGAATATTATGATGCTTCCAACCGTCCATCTAACATCATTTATATGTAATTTCTTAGTTAGAAATTTAGAATATTACATGAACTCGTGTACATTATTTCACTAAAAATATTTTTATATTTAGCATTATTGTATTTGAAATATGTGTTACTTATCCGTTCGAAAGGTTACATTCGACGATACCTGGTTGGATCTTTTACGATCTGTCATGTCAAAATTATATGATGTACCCATCTACTATATATATATATATATATATATATATATATATATATATATATATATATATATATATATATATATATATATATATATATATATATATATATATATATATATATATATATATATAGGACGAGTTTCAATAAAGAACCATAATTAACCAAGGAACCAAGAAACCAATCTTTTTTTCAATTTTTAGAATTTATTTTTTATTAAAAAAAACTAAAAATACAGAAATTTATAACTTTTTATCCTTTTTCCAATGATATAAAACTCGATTTTTTTTACGTCAAATTCACAATGTGAATCTTCGAAAATTCATAACGTGAAACCGGATTCACACGGTGAATTCGAAAAATATTTTTCACATTCACAATGTTAATATATGAATTTAGATATTTTTAAATTTTTTTTCAATAAAGAATAAACTCTAGAAATTAAAAAAAAAGATTTGGTTCCTTGAAGAACCCATAATTATGGTTCTCTATTGAACTTTTCCATATATATATAAGGAGTGGTTCAAATGAGAACCAAAAAATGTTAAGAACCGTAAGAAAACCTCTAACTTTAGATGTTTATAAAGGGTTTAGGGCAACCCTAAACCCTAAACCCTAAACCCTTTATAAACATCTAAAATTAGAGGTTCTTACGGTTCTTAACCTTTTTTTGGTTCTCATTTGAACCTTTACCTATATATATATATATATATATATATATATATATATATATATATATATATATATATATATATATATATATATATATATATATATAGGGAGAAGATCAAATGAGAACACATAAAAGGTTGAGAACGCGAGAACAGTTCTGGACCAATCATTTTATAAGGGTATATTAGTAACTTTATATAAATATTAATTATTGATTTCCTAAAATCTAGGGATAATGATTTTAACTACCTAGCAAAATTAATATTTCCTTTTAGTTAGTAAAATATATATAAATATTTTTTTTATGATTTTTTTCCAAAAATTATTTATGACTGTTTCAAAAAAATCACCTAAAAAAATTAATATTTCCTTTTATTTTAAATTTGAAAAGAGAATCTTAATAAAAAAAAATATTATTTTCTACTATTTCATGTTTTTGTTTTTCAAAAAAAAAAAAAATAGAAATCCAATCGCAAATCAACACACTTCCAATCATAAATGAAAACACATCAAATTACAAATAATTCAATGCATTTTTCATAAATTGAAAAAAAAAAGTGTAAAAATTATCATTTTTTCATAAAATGAATACCTCTAATCATAAATAAATACACCCATTCACATGAATATACTAATATTCATAAATAAATACAATCATTCACACATGAATACATTGCAATTCACAAATGAATACACTGTTATTTATAAATTAATACATATTCTATCATAAAGGAATACACGTGCTATTAATAAATGAATACAACTATTCACACATAACTACAATGTTATTTATAATGAATACACTTGCTATTCATAAATAAATACAACCATTCACGCACCCCTTTCAAGAAATTATTACCAAAAAATTCGAAAATTAGGATTGTGTTTCTTTCCATTGGTACACCTCGTTGTCGCTTTTTGGTTTGCAAAATCTCTCCCATAAGGTGGGAAATTGCCCTTGAAAGGGGTCAGAATGTAGTTTTTGTTTCCAGGATAAAAAATGGAGTCTCCGAACAACAAAATAACAGAAACCTTGTGGTTTTAAGTAGACGTTTTCACGATAAGATCTTGTGGTTCATAAAACTTAATTCCAAAGCTAGATTCATGTATGAATAGAAAGAAATACGAGTAAAGAAATGTAGTTGATTAAACTTCATTGATTTACAGCCAAAATAAAAATAAAAGAGAAGATAATCATTACCGATCGAAGCAACTGCCCCATCGAGACACCTTCCATCATTCCAGTCGAAAATGCTCTCACAGACATTTTATCGAGCACCTTATGTGCACAGTTCATCCCTGCTTCACGAACAGACCCTCTTGGCCCCATTGGTTCCCATTCATTCAACAAATTAAAGACCATTGCCAATTTCTAAACAAAAATGTACAATTGTTGAGAGCGATCCATGATTTTCGATTAAATACCAAATCTGGGTAGCCATGTGTTAATATATTTGTATTTGGATAATAAAATTTCAAAGAGCATACCTGTGAACAATGCGTCCCTTTCCATCCACTAAATCTACCCGACTTCAGGTGAAAAAGAAATCGGGGGTTTATCTCGCTACTGTTGACTTTTAGTCAAAGTTACATTGTGAAAATATGCATCCCTGATAGCCTCGCTGATACAATGTTACCATGTGCTGTAAACGAGAAAACTCATAAAGATGAGAAATCATATGACTTACAAAGGTCCGATTAGGGTTGCGATAGATGGTGGAGCGAAGATGATGTTGCGATTAGGAAGAAATTGCGGGAATACAGATGATGGAGGCAGTTTATTGATTCAACCCTATGAATAAAGAGAGAGAGAGAGAGAGAGAGAGAGAGAGAAAGAGATGAGGTGGGGGAAAATAATTTAAACGGCAATATGAGAGGTGATTAAGAAATTATAGGAACAAGTTAAAATTGCAATTACCATTATAGCCTTGTGACCTTTTACAAGTTACACTTAAATACCTATGGTTTTAGAATTTTCATAAATCCCCCTTTCAATAATGACCTTAGATTTAAGTATTTAAATGATCCAGATCTGTTCTCGCGTTCTCAACCTTTTAGGTGTTCTCATTTGATCCTACTCCTATATATATATATATATATATATATATATATATATATATATATATATATATATATATATATAGAAAGAGAGAGAGAGAGAGAGAGAGAGAGAGAGAGAGAGAGTCAAGATCAAATAAGAAGGAAAATTTTGGTAGGAAGGTAAGAAGTTTTTTTTCTATATATTTTTTTTAGCGAACATACAAAATGAATCATTAGATGATTCAATGGTAAGATGATTCACAAGAAAAAATTCCCAAAAAAACATCTTCATGATTTATTTTTAAGTAAATTAAGAAAAAATTCACTTTTATGACAATTTTAGTGAATAACAACGAAATCATTGTATAAATGAATCATCGACGTGTTTTTTTGAGATTTTTTTTGGTGAATCATGTTATTTTTTATTCATCTAGTGATTCATTTCTTTTGTTCGTCAAAAAAATATGTAGAAAAAAACTTCTTACCTTCCTAGTAAAAAAAATTTCTTACCGGATATATATATAAAAAAGGTTTTAGTTTAAATGCATACGAAAGGTATTAAGTTTTAACCTACTCATACATACGTGTGTTTATGGTTTTGTTAACCCCAAGATCCAAAGAAATCTTTAACTTTAAAAAAAAATATATTAATTAGAAAAGCCAAATATAAACATGATCTCAGTTTGATTAACTATTGGTTCGTTCAACTATTTACTACTAGAAAAATGAGTATTGATCCGTCACTAAAATCACAAAGATGGGTTGCAACAAATGAGCAACGATTACTTATATTAAAACTTAGTAGACCTGATAATTTATGTATTCGTGTCATACATACGTGTCAGCCACGAATTTGACAAGATATGATTACACGATGATTTTCAAGATGTATTCGTGTCGTGGATTCTAGTCGTGTCATGTCTCTTATAAATTCGTGTATTTGTGTCTCGAATTGACAGGTCTAAAACTTAGCAATGGATAGTGTCGGTATATTCTTGCTATTTATATGAATTTAAGAACATTTTATTCCATTGTTGGTAAATAACTTAGATCACAAATTTTTTGACGTTAAGGCAGTGGCGGATTTAGGGGGGGTTCCGGGGTGGCACCGGCAACCCCTAAATTTTCCGGCCGCAGTGGAAAAATTTTTGAAAATTTTAAAAAATTTTATTTTTTCTACTATCGTGCAACCCCTAATCTTCCCGTGCAACCCCTACTATGAAATCCTACGTCCGCCCCTGCGTTAAGGAATGGGGGTTGTAGTTGTGGACATTGTGCATGTCGTGGCATGAACACTACCCCAATGGTGGCGGGTGGCATGGTCTTGTTTGGCCATGGTTCAAACCATGACCGACCACAATTCTCTCTCTCTCACACACACACACAAATGTACAACACATAATATATAGAGTACATGTATAGTAATGTGATTTGGAGTAGTGAGTTTTTTTTTTTTCTTTTGAATGGCAAAATTTTATTAAAAAACGACTAGCAAGAAACTAGCCAAACAAAAACATCAAACAACATCAAGCAAGAGGTTTTGAAGCCAACCCACCTAGTTAATTTGTTGTTTGGACCTAGCATTGCACCATAAAAAAGACTGAGTACCAAAATTATCAGAAAACGCTCCCCTTTTCGGCTTCACAATCGCAAAATGTAAAGCACTCCGAAAGTTCCAAATATGTCACCAAGCCGAAAAAAAATACCCTCCACCCATATCTTTTCTTTTCCAGCAAGACGAAGAGACATGAACCATGAGCACCAATTTGAGAAAGAGCACAAATTATGAACATCAAGGCCACACCAACGAAAAGTCTACTCAGCTAACAAGAAAAGAAAAAATGAGAAGAACTTTCCAAAGCAACATCTTAAATCGGGCAACGAAAGGAAGGAACGTAGATTCCACGCCTATCAAGATTTACTCTAGTAGGAAGTATCATATGAAGTAGTAAGATCACCACAAAAGAAAACTATAAACAAATTAACAAACTACTGAATTGTATAAAAAAAAGTTAGTGGACAATCGAGTATAGTAATCAATAACACACTTATATATGTAGTGCATGATAATAACATACTTCCACCTCTTAACCGATAATGGTAGTTTGTAAAAAAAAACAAAATACAACACAACACAACAACAATGAAATCACCTTATGGAAAAATATACAAAATACATCATAAACTACAAACATACCATACCAATTTTACTTAACAATCATACCTTTCACAGCAACTAAAATAGCATCAGGACTGTTATAAAATATAAATGTGGACGTAACACAAAGAACACCAACGATAAATATGACGATGCTTGAAACACAAGAAATTATCATGAAGAACAATTGAACACCACGATATAAAGTGGAAACCCAAAATCCGGAAAAACTACAATGAAATGACACTCTTATTAAAAGGTTATATTGATGATAAATCTCCAAGAAGAGAGGAGAGAAAAAGATGTAGGAATGAATTAATAAGACATCCAGTGGTGGACGTAGAACATTTTCATAGGGGTGGCACTAAAATTTTTTCCAAATAAATCTATATTAATAGTGCCAGTCGTGTTTTAAGTCGGTGCATCCAATAGAAAAAACATTAAATTTTTTTTTACACTACGTGCCGGCGTCGGAGCAGTGGCCCGAGACCCCTAGGGCACCACTAAGGTCCGCCACTGAAGACATCTAGCTAGATTTATATAATAGTCTTACAAAGATTTCTAAACAAACTCGAAAGTCCATAACAAATAGGAAACATTCCTAATAGATAGCTTTGAGAGCCAAGCAGAGGGGTTCGGAGCATTTTAAAAAAACTCTTCTTGATAAGAAACCGATGTTCATCAAAAGAACCTTCGAGCTTCAAAAAACATAAGTCGAAAATAAGTATTGCCAAAAGTCTCTAAGACAAAAAAATTTCAAACAACTTGGATGGGAATAGTCGTGATATATCAAATCACTCAAACGCCATCGGTTATGAACCTTAACCTCAATGCAAGTATCTTAAAAATACATTAAATTTAATGTGTTATAAATTCATTACAAAAATTGTAACGGTGCCAAATCGCTTGTGCCAAAATTGACTTTATATTTATACCATAGCATATAACATGCTCCCAATGCACTTGCAAACTAAAACCTTAAGGCTCTCTCCAAAATTAGAGATGAGAAATTAAATAAGTAAGAACTTTCAACCGAATGTAATATGACATTGACGTCTTTCGACCAAAATACCTTTCGGTATCAAAATACTTGAATATATCATTCGGTATTAAAATCTTGAAAATACTGTTATGACAGAAGTATACAATCAACAATTCTAATTAAAATAAAACAAACCAAATTCAAATATATCTAAAATATAAGAATCAATATACAGAAAACATACTTGTATTAAGATTACACTGGAGATATCATCAGGAAATTGCACAGATTGAGGTCTGCTTTGCAGTGTCCTAAGACGGAAATTTCCATGGTAGGGATCTATCAAGAGGATACAACAATCAATCCAAGAAGTGATCTTGAATCTGACGAAATTTCTATGTTCCCTTCATCTTTTGGAAGAACGAATTTGAAAGAGAATTTTGTGGTGTGAAAATGATTTCTGTAACCCGTCACAGATGAATGAAACAAATATTTATAGGTATTAGTTATGACAGTTGGAAACTGTCAAAACCGAAAATAACTGTCAAAACCTGTCATTCAGTAATTACGAATTTAATAAAAAATAAAGAATAAAAATTAATTTCGTAATTAAAAATTATTTAATTAATCAGGAAGACCCCAAGAGCCCCAAGGCTCATCTTTTGACCATTAAATATTCTCTTGATATTAGCCTATTTTGAGTCCAATTAGGCTAATCCAACACCACAACCCAAGCCCAATATGCTTAACCCATTACTTGACCCATTTAATTAAATGAGTGAGACCAGACATATAAGGTGGGAGAGGGTTTTCTCTTCCACCAATGTGGGATAAGTCCCACATTGTAATTTTGTAGTCAAAGTTCCAACAATACCCCACATTTTCTATTCAAACTCCAAGAATACCCCACATTTGAATAGAAAATAAGTGAACTTTGATATTCAAATAAGGGAAGTAAGATATGACATGCATCTGAATAGGTGTTGTAAAACTTGAACCTTTCATAGTGAGTACTACTTGGATTTACTTTGTGGGTAGTGAACTAGAGTCTTGAACTAACCACTTTTTATAGTAGAATAAAAAAACAAGAAGTATCACACATATCATATCTAAGCATAGATCATTTCTTTCCGTTGTGTTCATTTCGATCATGAACGATCCTTTCTTCATGAGACTTTTAGAGAGCTTAGCCATATCAGCTCCCAAAGATGCGACCTCACATCTATCTCACATAGGTAATGCTAATCTGGAACAATCTGTACTTATTCCACTATAAAAGCTATCAACATTATTAATAATAAAGAATTCATCCCTATATCATCAACGAAAAAACACAAAATAAATATCATAGGAGTGAGCATACCTTTGTGTTAGTGCTTCTTTGAGTCTTCCCCAACTATTTGTCCTATTGAACCTAGACCATGGGATCTCTAATGTTGCTAGGTTAGGTTTCCGCCAGGTGGTGACTCATTGTGTTGGCTTTAAGCCCATTCCCCTCGATGTGAAGAGAACTTGCTCTCTACTAAGGCCTTTTGTCAAGGGATCAGCTATATTTTCCCTTGACTTTATATAACTAATGGAAATGATTCCATTCTTCAGCAAGTCTCTTATTGTAATATGTCTGCACCTAATGTGTCTCGACTTGCCATTGTATATCTGACTTTGCGCTCTAGTGAGAGCAGCCATACTATCACAATGTATGCCAATGGCAGCAACAGGTTGAGGCCACAATGGAATACCTTCTAGGAAGCTTTTAAGCCATTCATCTTCTTCAGCAGCTTTGTCTAAAGCAACAAACTCTGCTTCCATTGTAGAACGAGTATTCACAGTTTGCTTAGATGATTTCCAAGAGATAGCAACTCCACCAAGAGTGAACACATATCCACTTGTGGATTTTGCCTCTGAGGTATTGGAAATCCAATTTGCATCACAATACCCTTCAAGAACAGGAGCATATCTCGTGTAATGCAATCCATAATTCATTGTATGCTTTAAATATCTAAGCACTCTCACTAATTCATACCAATGATCTTTACCAGGATTGTGGGAGTAGCGGCTCAATCTACTTAAACTATAAGCCAAGTCCGATCGAGTACAATTCATAATATATATTAAGCTACCAAGAACTTGAGTATATTCTAACTGATCTACACTATCACCTTTATTCTTCTTAAGATGACTTGAAGGATCAAAAGGGGTGACTACCGGCTTGTCATCATAGTGTCCAAACTTCTTAAGTACACTTTCAATATAATGGGACTGAGTAAGAGTATAACCATCTGATCTTCTTTGAACTCTTACACCAAGGATCACATCTACTACTCCCAAGTCCTTCATGGAAAAAGAGGAGTGTAGCATTTTCTTGGTTTGATTAATCACATCCAAATTAGTACCCATTATAAGCATATCATCCACATACAAGCATATGATGACACAAGCATTCTTGTATTGTTTGACATAAACACATTTATCACATTCATTAATTCTAAATCCATTAGAGAGTAATATGTTGTCAAACTTCTCATGTCATTGCTTTGGAGCCTGTATTAGTCCATAAAGTGATCTAACTAACTTACAGACTTTGTTTTCTTGACCTTTAACCACAAACCCTTCAGGTTGATTCATATATATCTCTTCATCTAGTTCACCATATAAGAAGACAGTTTTCACATCCATTTGGTGTATTTCCAAATTGTGAATGGATGCAATTGCTACTAATGTGCGAATTGATGTAATTCTTGTAACAGGTGAATAGGTGTCAAAGAAGTCTTGACCCTCTTTTTGACGATACCCTTTAGCTACTAAACGAGCTTTGTACTTCTCAATGGTACCATCAAGTCTAAACTTCTTCTTGAATATCCATTTGTGCCCAATTGGTTTTTGCCCAGGTGGCAAATCTACCAATTTCCAAGTGTTATTTTGCATAATGGAGTCAATCTCACTTTTGATTGCCTCTTTCCAATAAGGAGCTTCAGAGGAGTCCATAGCTTCCTTATAAGTTTGTGGTTCTTTATTCACAACATAGGTCATGTAATCAGGTCCAAAATCTTTGGCTATTTTGCCCCGTTTGCTTCTTCTAGGTTCTAAGTTCTCTTCTTGAACCTTTGAAGAATTCTCTTCATTTGATTGTAAACTTTTGTCTGGAATGGTATCATTCAGTCCATCGTCTAGAGGTCTTTTCCTAGAGCAGGTAACCTCTTTCCCTTTATCCTTAAACGGAAAAATATTTTCAAAGAATTCAGTCTCTGCTAATTCCATGATGTTTTGGTTATGGATCTCATCAACATGTGATTTATACACAAGAAACCTATAGGCTGCACTATTCATGGCAGGGCCAAGATAGATGCAATCTATGGTTTTTGGTCCAAGTTTAGTCCTCTTTGGAAGAGGTACTTGTACCTTAGCCAGGCAACCCCACACTTTCATCCTTTTGTAAGAGGGTAATCTCCCTTTTCCACATATGATAGGGTGATTTGTCACTCTTTTTATGAGGAATTCTATTAAGTATTGAGTTTGCTGCAAGACATGCTTCTCCCCACAAATTATGGGGTGCTCCAGAAGTTATTAACATTAAATTTATCATGTTTTTCAATGTTCTATTCTTTCTTTCTGCCACTCCATTTTGTTGAGGAGTATATGGAGCAGTTGTTTGATGTATAATACCATTTAAAGAACAAAATTCAGCAAAGTCTTTGGATTCATATTCTCCACCTCGATCAGACCTTAGAATTTTGATCTTTTTGTCAAGTTGATTTTCAACTTCAGCCTTGTAATTCTTAAAATAATTCAAGGCTTCATCTTTGGTATTTAACAAATAAATATAACAATACTTGCTGCAATCATCAATAAAAGATATATAATAATTCTTTCCTCCTCTTGTAGGTGTTGCTCTAAAATCACATAAATCAGAGTGGATTAAGCCAAGTATTTCATTAGATTTTCCAACTGATTTATAAGGATGTTGCGAAAATTTTGATTCTACACAAACCTCACATTTTATGTTTTTATCTAATGAGCATTTTGGTAACATGCCAAGTTTTGCCATTCTTTGAATAGAGCGAAAATTGACATGTCCCAAACGAGAATGCCACAAAATTGAAGGATCATGAATATACATAGAAGAGGGGCTAGTAGTGCCCATTATTGCATTAGCATTAATATTGGTTACATCATTGTTTGGTGTTTCAACACCATAGTACAAAGGTAAGACACTGACTTTGAAGAGACCCTTACTAAGGTATCCCTTTCCAACATACACCCCACCCTTGGTGAGAACAAACTTATCAGACTCAAATACAAGTTTGAATCCCTTGTTACTAAGAATAGGACCAGAAATCAAATTCCTAGTAATTTCAGGAACATGCAAGACATCACATAAAACAAGTTCTTTTTCAGAAGTCAGTTGTAGTTTCACTTTTCCCTTTCCTTTAACTTTTGCAGTAGAGTCATTCCCAATAAACATTGGTTCAGAATCCGAGACTTTCTAGTATGTAGAAAACATGGTTCGGGAGTTGCAAATGTGCCTTGTGGCTCCAGTATCAATCCACCAATCCACATAATTGCTAACCATGTTGGTTTGAATCACAGCAACAAATTGATTTGGTGATTCAACCATGTTGGTTTGACCATAATTTCCTCCACCAAAATTGCCACCATTGTTTCCATTGTTCCCTCAATTGTTTCCTCCATTGTTTCCTCCATTATTTCCTCCTTGACCCCTCCTGAATCTGCAATCTTTGGCCTTGTGTCCAATTTTGCCACAAATATAGCATGGACCAGAATTCTTCTTGAAATTCTTTTTGTTTGGGCCATGGTTTTTGCCATCTTTGGAAGAGTTTTTGGAGCCTTGCTTCCCTTTCTTGTTGTTGTGCTTTGTCCTTGAACTACTTGCTTCTCCAACAAAGTTTGCACTTGGTTCCAAGGAATTTGCATCTGCCTTCTCATTCAATCTGTTATCTTCTTCCACACGAATTCTCAACACAAGTTGCTCAAAACTCATGTCATCAGTTAAGTGTTTAAGATATAGTTTGAAATTCTTCGAAGAAGGAGGAAGTTTTTCAATGATTGAACCAACAAGAAAGTTAGAGTTTATACCCATACCTTCAACTTCAAGATCATGTGCAATGACTTGAATTTCCTCCACTTGTTTGAGGACAGATTTGGTATCCACCATCTTGAAATTCATGAATTTTCCAATCACGAATTTCTTGGAACATGCCACTTCTATTTTGTATTTCTTTTCCAATGATTCCCATATCTCTCTTGCAGTAGTGATGGTAGAGTAGATATCATAGAGGGAATCATCCAGGGCATTTAGAATATAATTTCTGCAATTATATTCATTTGTGTTCCAAGTTTCCATAGCCCTTTGATGTTCTGCCAATTGGTTGCAGTGGGTGGTGTTGTTCCTTCTGCAGTGGTTACACCAGTAGGAGCAGAGGGAGAATCATCAGTGAGAATATTGGAAACATGAAGAGTTGTTAGATAAAACAACATCTTCTGTTGCCTTCTCCGAAAATCTGAGCCTTTGAATTTCTCAGGCTTTTCCACATGTGTTTTGATGATGGAATTTTGATCCATTCTTCACTCTTTGTTTTCTGTCTTAGATTGTTATGACAGAAGTATACAATCAACAATTCTAATTAAAATAAAACAAACCAAATTCAAATATATCTAAAATATAAGAATCAATATACAGAAAACATACTTGTATTAAGATTACACTAGAGATATCATCAGGAAACTGCACAGATTGAGGCCTGCTTTGCAGTGTCCTAAGACGGAAATTTCCCTGGTAGAGATCTATCAAGAGGATACAACAATCAATCCAAGAAGTGATCTTGAATCTGACGAAATTTTCAATGTTCCCTTCATCTTTTGGAAGAACGAATTTGAAAGATAATTTTTTGGTGTGAAAATGATTTCTGTAACCCCTCACAGATGAATGAAACAGGTATTTATAGGTATTAGTTATGACAGTTAGAAACTGTCAAAACCGAAAATAATTAGTTCTGACGAAATTTCTATGTTCGCTTCATCTTTTGGAAGAACGAATTTGAAAGAGAATTTTGTGGTGTGAAAATGATTTTTGTAACCCGTCACAGATGAATGAAACAAATATTTATAGGTATTAGTTATGACAGTTGGAAACTGTCAAAACCGAAAATAACTGTCAAAACCGAAAATAACTGTCAAAACCTGTCATTCAGTAATTACGAATTTAATAAAAAATAAAGAATAAAAATTAATTTCGTAATTAAAAATTATTTAATTAATCAGGAAGACCCCAAGAGCCCCAAGGCCCATCTTTTGACCATTAAATATTCTCTTGATATTAGCCTATTTTGAGTCCAATTAGGCTAATCCAACACCACAACCCAAGCCTAATATGCTTAACCCATTACTTGACTCATTTAATTAAATGAGTGAGACTAGACATATAAGGTGGGAGAAGGTTTTCTCTTCCACCAATGTGGGATAAGTCCCACATTGTAATTTTGTGGTCAAAGTTCCAACAAATACCTTACATTATAAATTAAATCCTTGAATAGGTCGATCTTCAAATATTTTTCAAAGAACGAGTTCTAGGATGTCAGGATCCCAACACTCCCCAAGTCGAAAACCTTTGAAAGTCAACAACAAAAAGGACAATAACTTGGTACTACAAAAGAGTTCAATCCACAATAAATTTCCGTTGATTGCGGATGATTCCCAACATCTATCTCCTCCAAAATAATCAAATGCATCATTATAAGCAACTTGAGCCATAAGAAACGAACCGCTCGTAATCCGTTTGGAAGGAAGTTCGTTTATATGATAAAAGAACTAACATGAACAAGATTGTTTGTTCTTTTACTTAAACGAACGAAGATGAACATTGATCGTTTATCTTCATTTATGTATGATTTGCGATAATACATGTATTCATGTATCATTCTTTGTTTAATGGTCGTTTATCTTTATTTATCTTAATTTATGTTCATTTAGGGTTTTTTTAATGTTCGTTCTTTTATGTTCAATTATATTCATTTACATCCATTTATTTACGTTTGATATGTTCGTTCATTATGTTTATTTAATATCTTAATTAACGAGCATAGCCAGACATGAACAAAGTAATTGTAAACGAACAAACATGAACAAGAAAATTCATTTTTTTATGCATTTGTGTTCATTTGTACATTTGTTCATTATGTTTGTTCATTTGTTCGGTTAAACTTAAACGAACGAATATAAACAAGGTTAATTTATGTTCGTTCGGTTTCTTTACAACCCTAGTTGTTAATAAGGCCAAGGGAAAATCAATATGCATATAAGGTATATGGCTTTAGGAAAATTATGAAGACGGGAAAATCAATTTATAAGCGTTGTAATAGATTGATTTATGACGGGAAAATCAATTTATAAGCATTGTAATAGATTGATTTATGAGGGTTAAAAAAACGTTGATAAAAAATCGATTAAATGAGTTGGTAAAAAAAAAACTTACCAAAAAGGATTATAGATCTGATAAACAACCGTAAGAAAATTGATTTAACGTGGATTGAAAAAAACAAAATCAAGATGTAACGGTGAAGACTGATTAAAGTGGATGATAAGAAAATCAATTTATACTGAAATATCGATGTATATACATATTAATTTTATGTTCCTTTGGGAACAGTTCTTGTATTTGATTGGTTAGATTTTTTTTCATTAAATATTTTGAGTTAGCCACGTGTTATGTACAGGTTTTATATGTCTGATACTACCGACTCCTTCCTATGACACCGATTGTTTAAGCCAATTAGGATTGGATTGCTGTCTGCCGCTTCCTCTTCTCTCTTCCGACTAACACCGCCTCCCATTCTATCATCCACCATCTACATTCTTCTCACTTCCCGATCCTTCCACCGCCTATTTCATCTTCCATCTATTTTCATTTGGATCAACAATAGCCTTATAAATCCGTTTCTGCTTTACCAACAAATCGAAGACGAAAGCAACCTCAATAGCCAAGGTTAGTTTAATCCTTCTACCGCCTCAGATCCCTCACCGCCCAACGTTAATTCAGAAGATCTCGAACCTTCTCCCATGTCCGCCTGGTCCGAGTCACCGCCATGACGAGAATTCAAGGCCACTTTTGTTGATTTCTTTCAAGTCGGCCTCCACGAACTCTATCATCGAACAATCCTTAGGTTTTCCAGGTAAGGTTGTTGTATACAGTAATTGATCATCTTCGTGTGATTTGTACGACTAAAATGAAGATGTTCATCGTTTTACTGTTGTTGTCCAATTACGGGAGCTAAGGCAAAGGTTTAGGATTCGAAGGGGGTTATGAATGGTAGGCACGGAAACACTCAGGAAAATGAAACCATGATTTTTTTCTATGTTGCACACCAAGTGTTTGATTTAAATCGCCAAGGAAATCAACCCTTCTTAGATCAACAAAACGGCTGATAACCTTATTTATATTTGGTTTTGTTTTTGTAACATAAGGTTTGCAGTTTGCTCTTCATCTTCTACAAGGTAAAATCAATCAAATTGTATATTTATCATGCTTAGATTGCTCAGTTTCATTTTTTTTGGGTTTCTCAGGTACGCATTGTTTCGTAAAGGTTGAGTTAAAGAGAATTAAAAATAATTTTAGGTGAAGTCCCCTATTTTCATAAATAAGTTGAGGTTTATTGAAGGCTTTGTTGATTTGGACACAGATGCTACCTTCCTTTATCAATCTAACTCTTTAGGTTCATGCTTCTCTGATATGGATTGAATAAGGTGGACACAATCTATGTTAATCTCTAGAAACCACAAAGCCACCAATCTGTTTAAGTGATGGTAAGTACATAGCTTTATTTTTTTTCATAATTTCCAACCAAATGCTCATGTATTATGATGGGAAAATATCATAAAATGTAATCATTGGACGGGGCTTTAACATTTAGTATTGAAAAGCTTTTTAAAACAAAAAAAATCAGCTCACATACTTATATATTTGATTTGATTTGTCAATGTTGCAGGATGAGAAGATACTAAGAACCTTTATAAGTGATGGTCCTGTATGTGAAAGGAAATTTGCGCAATGTTTTTGTAGCAGAGGGTGCTCCAAGGTCTGTGGTACTTTCTTTTTTAAAGTAAAGAAAAAGTTACATTTTTTGTCCTTAAGTTTAACTGATTTTCTCGGTTTTCCTCCCTATGGTCTTTCAAAAGTTATGTCTTCAGTCTAGATGTTACATTTTTTGCATGGTTGGTCCGTAAAGCGTAGTTTCATTACACCTTAGCTCCAAAGTAAAATGACTATTTTGACCCCATTTTATTCTTCTTCAATTCAAACTCTAAAAAAGGTGTAAACTACTTTCATCTTATTTTTTAAAAATGTATGAAGGACATATTCTTGCAAATGAGTTGATTAGTGGGGGACTACAAACAACAGTAATCACCACATAATACAGATAAGAAGGTAAGAACATCTGTCTAAGTTTATAAATTTGTAGTTATTTGACAACGTACGCCAAGTGTTCGATAAATTGCTCAAACGAAACATACATCACAAAAAATGAACAATGGTTTCTTTCCTTCACCTTTCTCAAGTATATGTATTTATGTTAATTTTTTTTACCACTTCATCATAGGAAATGGAGACTTTACGTTCAGAAAGTAGTCATCGGTAGAACCACATGTACAAACGACTGGTAAATATAAAAGTATTGGTGATCATCCAACTAATTTGGAAGAATATATCCATCCGGTGCTTACAATATTGCTACATAAGGTCTATGTATGTGTTCCTAAGAAAAGGAATTTGTACATTTTTCGGGATCTAAAAGGAGCATGGAAACACATAAAAACTCTTGAATGGAAATGGAAAAGAGATGGAACCATTTGTTTTGACAAAATTTTATACGTATTTACAACAATGAAACAACAAACACGGCCACCCTAAACAACAATATGTGAACTAGGGCAGCACCAAAGGCATTTTGGTCAAAGTGTGTTCTTATTTACTAATGCAAAACATAGAATGTCATAGTTAAAAAAAACCGATTTATAATGTGTTCAAGAAAATTGAATTTCTAAGCTAAAAAAACTGATTTAAAAAAAACAATATTGGTTGTTATTATGGGCTCAAGTATGGCTGGGATAATCAACTAATTTTGTGGTCTAAGAAGATCGATCTTGATGCTGATTGAATGGATTAACAGGTGATTGTGTAAAATGTAATCAATTCTTCTAGAAGAACCCCAAGAACACATGAGTATTTGGCAAACCAGTTCACAAATAGACCAACAGGTTCAAAATTGTAAGGATTTATGTAATTACAAAATCTAAATTACACATGGATTCAATCAATTAGGTAATTTTTAAAAGATAAAACCATTTAAATTTTACATAAGGGAAATTCTCATCAAAAAACAACAGAAAGTCAAAACACTATATGTAAATTTCATCTAAACTTAACTCTGAAATTACATCAATGCTGCAACAATGGTCATCATCCTTGAGTTATCAAAAATCCAAATAACTTCAACCTCAAATCGGAAATTAAAGATGGTTACTATAACTTCAATCAAAATTAGAAATCACGAGATAACTACTAATCATAATCATAAATTGGAAACTCAAGAAATTGAAAAGGTTAACATCATAAATTTCAGAAAAAATTCAGCACAGCTTCGAAGTCCTATAGGCTATAGTTATACTCTTGTAGCCCTTACTACTTACCGGACTAAATTATTGGGCTAAATTATCTGGGTTAAACTTATATATTCATTATACATTATTTAAGTTCTGAAATTTCCAGTCTAGATCATAAGTTTCAGATATTGCTCCTCCTTACTAAAAATATATGCACAACACAATGGAGGATTACGATATCCTTTTGACTAAGACACAACCTTAAAGGTAAAAAAAAGAACCGTTTATCTTGTTTTAGTGCATTCTCCTATGTTATAATGTAAATGTAATTGTCTTCTCACACTTTGTTAAAAAATGTTGCTTAGATAGTTTTTGTGATGATATTGTTTGCACTTTGCATCTCTGAAGAGTAGTGCATAACATAATAATTTTGTGGTCTACCCCATTGATTGCAACAAATACCTTATATAGGAACAAACTCACGTATTGAACTTCTTTATTCCATGTGCCTGAATTTTTTATTTTCGAAATTTTGGTTCTTATTTGGGGTTTTGCAAAAGCTTTTTTTGGAATAGAGTTTTTCTAACACTTTTGGTCCCTACTTGAAGTAAAATGATTATATTATGTATCCCTCATCACCCCATGGCATGTCTCTTTGCTTTTTTGTTTAGTTTATAATATAACTAGGTTATAACCCGTGGAAACCACGGTTGGTATATTAATTTTTTTTAAATAAATAACAAATAATAAATGTTAAAAAAAAACAAATATATTGTCGATTGTAAGTAATTATTAGACCTGGCAATTTCAGACACGAAAACACGAATCTGTGAGAGACACGACACGACACGAATACACGACACAAATACATCTTAAAAATTGAGATAAAACTTATTTCTCATTGTGTAATCGTATCGTGTCAAATTCGTGGCTGACACGTTTTCATAACACGAATACACGAATTGTCAGGTCTAGTAATTATGAATTGATTTGTTAAGCAAAATAAACATAATAATGTTATTAGGATATGATTTTGTATTTTCAAAATTTGAATTGAATTTGATTTGTTACAAAATAATAATAATAATAATAATAATAATAATAATAATAATAATAATCATAGAAAAATGTCATGTGTCAAAGAAACATTCTAATAACTTGACACGTGTCATTTTTAGGTTTCATTTATTAGAAGATCATAATTTTAATTTAAAATAAATAACAAATATTCAAACATTTCTTTTAAAGATTTCTCACTACCCAATTTCTTGAAGCAATCATGGATTTGGCTGGATCAATCGTGGATGATGGTGAACACATTACTCACCTAATTTGGTCATAAAAATGTATGAAGAATTATACTTTGTCATTTGTCATTGGACGTTCATTTCGGATTCTTACAATATTGTACCTTCTATTCCTTCTATCAAGACATTATACATAGAATTTTAGGGTCATATCATTTATGTTGGATCCACATCGGATTTTAAACGGTTACCATTGTACTTGGGTTTTAAGTGATTCATTTTCATAAACATGTTCCTACCACTGCATCCAATGATGTTTCGCTTATCTTTGTTATGTTGAATGTAGTTGTTACATACATAAGAGGTTTGCATATTTTGTAAAGTGCACTGCAATGATCTGTATGGGTCGTGCATTTGTAGAATCTCCAAAAGAAACCTTTGTGGGTCGTACGTAGCATAACATTTAAAGTCACCGTGTGTGTGTATATATATATATATATATATATATATATATATATATATATATATATATATATATATATATATATATATATATATATATATATATATATATATATATATATATATATGGCTAGGTTATTGTATTTTAACTATATCTATTGTGTGGATGAATGATTAATTGTGGACAAATCATTTTAGTTATTTTAAGAAAGTGATTAATAAATATTATTGAACTACAAATAATTGAAATATATCATCTAATTTCACTATAAAAGTATTTTTGTCAATTGAGATAAATTTAAAAAAGGAAAATTCCCGATTTTTGAGATAATTATATCTCTTAATTTAAAATTTTTGATTTTTTTAATTAGTTCAATTTTAATTGTAATGTAATTTTTAATTGTACCCGATTTTATTCTGTCAGAATGATATTCTATAAGAATGTCAGGATACCTATTTATGATAGAATAAATATTTTGATTAAATAAACTTCTTGAAAAAAGACAAGGTTCTTGAACCATTAGTTGAAAAATAACAAGATCATTGTATATTCATGGACATTTAAACGTCGATTCATACATATTATTCCAAAATAATAGTCTCATATATTTTAATATAGTTATACATATTCTAACAGAATCTCATAAAATTAAAACAAATTCTTAAAAAACATAGCATTCTTAAATATGCAAATTTTAAATAAATGCACTTGATCTTCTTCAATGGTTCAAAGTCGACTTGATTCCAACCATTCTAACGAGGAAGACATTCTGTGAGAATATCTGCCATGAAATTGAATTTTGTAAGAATAACATTCTGTGAGAATGATTTTATATTACAAACAATATTACAACTTTATTAATTCTGACAAAATATAGTTTACATGTCTTGAGAAAATGAAAAACATCAACCAACTATATGAGCTCATAATCTAAGGAAAATCTAACCTCAAGCAAAGAGGCTTTTATGGAAGATTTTATATACTTAGCTTCCGTAGAGTCATAATTCACTAACATCGTGGACATAAGTCAATTGTATCAATCACTGGATATACAATTCTAAAATAACCCTAACATAATCATTCTTGAGAATACAAAAGTCGATTGTATCTCTTATATGAGAATCACAAAGTAATAATAACATTTAGGTATAGATACCAATAACATTAAAAATTAAGGGACACAATGACCTAGAAGAAATATATATATATATATATATATATATATATATATATATATATATATATATATATATATATATATATATATATATATATATATATTAATTCAATTTCAAGTAAGGAAAATTCTTCACTTAACCTATCAGGTGTTTATAAGAGCATGCAAAAATGGTTTTTTTTTAGCAAAAGTAATAGTCTTAGCTCCTAATTAAAACATGTTAGTTTTTAACAATTTACATTGCATTGGTCGCCTTTTATAGATAACTAATTATACTCACTTTTTTATGATTGGAAAGCTAATTGATAGCACACGAACACTAACAACTTAAAAAAATAATTACAGTTTGAAGAGGAAATAATGCAATTACCAGTTACATAACTTGAATAAAAATTATATCCTAACCACAATTTCATATGAACTCTATATTAGAATTTTTTTTGAATAGGTCCAATTTCTAAAACCAAAATTCAGTTAGAATAAAATCTTCAAGTTAATTTTCTCTAACATAAAAGAAAAGAAGAACTTTGGTTCCTGTGGAATTTGTCCCACACAAATAAACCAAAGACTAAGGAGAAGTTTGAAAAGCATAATTTTTTTTGGAAGGTGTTGTTCATCATTAGTTTAACAGAAAAAAAATCCAGTTTAAGACAAAAAAATCGGAGAGAAGCAGACCTAATTACTCAGGTAAGGGAGAAATTTTTCTAACGATTATAGCACGTAGTAAGGATGAAGACGCATACAATAGGTTTTTGAGATGTGTACTTGATTTTTGGGAAACCTGAATTCCATCCATTGTGGGGCTGACCTTCATGAAATTCCGTCCACGATGTGGTTGTGGAAGGAGACAAGGGGTTTCACGTAATAAGGATGTGGAGGTGTAGGGGGAAGAGATTTTTGTGGGCAACAATATCCTCGCCGAAATTGGCCCTCCTCTTTTTTTTCGATCGCCGGAGGGTTAGGGATTTTGAATGGGATAAAGTACGATGCCGTTGCCTGTTTTAAAGAGACGGGAGGAAGGCCCTATGGTTATTGGAGATTAATTATGGAATTTATTTTAGTGAAATTTACAAAAATAACCATTTACACTAATAGCATTACAAAAATAGTTAAAAAAAATCGAAATTACAAAAATAGCCAATGATTTTGCAGATGGAGATGCCCTATCTGCGAAATGAGCTTCTCATCTGCAAAATGGAGCCTCATCTGCGAAATACCCTTGTTTTTTACTATATAAACGTTTTTTTTTCCTCCATTTTTCACCCTTCTCTACACAAAAACTCTCTCTATCTTTGAGCTTCTCTCGGAATTTTGGCTAGTTTTTGAAGAAAATGGAGGATTATGTCAACAATCCCGTAAATATGGTTAGATTTTAACTCTTTTAATGTTTAAAGTTATTTTTTATTTTATCATTTGTTGTATTATTTAGTGTTAAAAAAATGTAATTTTGTTGTGTTTGATAGTTTTAATATATTTTTAGTATACTTGAAGTTTAAATGGTATTTTGTTAGTGTTTGTTTGAATGTACAAGTAGAGACTGCGTAGATAATGTTTACAATTTGTTATTTTTGTTGTTTGTTTAGTTGTTGTATAACCTGAAAACTTGTATATTCTTATCGTATAATTGTTTATATAAAGTGAAAATAGTTAAATTATAGTATGTGCAAAATAGTCGTTTGTATATATATTTGTCGTATAAGTATAACATTTGTATAAGTTGAAAATTTGTCGTATATATATTGTTAGAAATTGTTTGTGTTTGTCGTATAAATTGAAAATTTGTATAAAGTTGTCGTATAACTTGCGAAATTGTTAATTTGGTTGTCGTTTTATTTGAAAAATTGTTTGTTTATATGGTTATAAAATATTAGTTTTAATTAGAAAGATAAAAATTGTTTATATATTTGTCATTTAAGTTGAAAATTTATTTAATAAAATGTTTTTATAATTATGTATGATATTGTTTTTTATCGTAAATATATTTGTTGTATAACTTGGAAAATTGTTTATATATGTGTATGTTATTGTTTTTTATCGGAAATATATATATATATATATATATATATATATATATATATATATATATATATATATATATATATATATATATATATATTAGTAATTAAGAAATTGTATTTGCATTACTAATTGTTTATGTACTTATCGTAGTTCGTAATCATATATTTTAAAAACAAAATATTTTTTAGTTCTCTAATTTGTATTTGTGTTATTTTTTTGCAGCATGATTTAAGTTTTATCAATACGAAAGTCTTTGCGAACTTAAAAGGCTCGGGCGGTAACATATGGGAAGTATTTGAAGTTTTAGATGATGTCAGACGTGCCATTTTCAGAGATACTGTCTTTGGTTATTTTATTGATGTCCCTCGTTTACAAGGGGACGCATTATTGTTTCATAAAATGTTCCTTCATCAGATCCGGCCGGACCCTGTTTTATCTCCAGGTGGAATAAAACGATTATATTTTTGAGTAGGCAATACGAAAATGGTTGATGGTCCGGAAGAGTTTTGTTTGATTACCAGCTTTAATTTTGGGGAGTATCCAAAAAACATTGGGAGAAAAGGGTCGGAAAAATTATTAAGCAGTAAAAAAAGATGTTTATTGCGTGAACGGCTATTTCCGGACCATACTAATAGTTCGGTGAAAATCGGCGACCTGAAACGTTTAATTTTAAATCGAACATTCCTAACACTTGACGATGTTGATGCAGTTAGAGTATGTTTGATATACATTTTGTGTGAAGGTTTTTTCGGTAAAGAAGTTAATGATCGGGTGCCACAAGATTGGTTTTTTTGGCTGAGAATTTGGATCTCTGGAACAGGTATATTTTGTTTACGTTAAAAATTCTATTTTATGAAAGTTATAATTTATATAATAATCATTTTTGTTTTTTTGTTTTGTTAGCTTCGCTTGGGGTAACTATCTCTGGGATTTTACTTATGTTGACCTTGAGGATACATGGAACAAAATACATAATTATTTATCACTTTCTGAGCGTGGTCAAACTTTAAAGTACTCCGTCTCAGGATTTACGGCTCCAATAAGGGTATAAAATTTTTCTTATATTTAAATTGTTTTATTGTTATGTTTTTTATTTTAATTTTAACTTTTATTACTGTAATTGTAAAAAATTGTAGATATGTATATATGAGATGATTCCGGCTGTTCGTGCATGTGGATTTGCATCGAGAAAAAATAAAGACTTGCTTCGGATGAAACGATGGAGTGGAACAAAAAAATAGAAATGGGTTGACATGAACAAGATTTGGTCAAAGATGCAGGTTTAAAAATATTTCGTTTATTATTAATAAACTTGATTATTATACTTTTATATGCATTTTTAATATGTTTAATTTTTTTAGGAGGGGCAACCACCAAGACAAAACATGTTACCGGGTGATGGTGAGATGACATCTTGTTATTATATGTCATTTCAAGAGTATGTATATGGTGAAGGGAAAGCAGTTCCATCCCCAGTACGGGACCATTTTAAGAGACAAGACGAATCTTCGTCTAGTATGTCGTCCAGTGGTCGCTCTCATGGTAGAGGTCGGGGTAGTGGGAAACACAACCTAGACGAGGTGTTGAAATGACTACATGCACTGGAGCAGCATGTGTTTATGAACCGATAACCTACAGAGGTTTTTGTTGAAGAAGTGAATACTGAACAATTTTGGAACGACATTAGTTTTGATGATCCGATAGTGTCACAAAGAAATTATGATGAACATGTTAGTTACACGCTACATTATTTTTTAAATTTTATTAACATATATGAATACCTGTGTTCATATTTTATATTTGAAAATATAGGTTGTGCAAGATGAAGTGATGAATAAAAACAATACAACTGAAAATGTTTTTGGTGATATTCAAGACGACAAGGTTGTTATAGATATTACCTTTACGATTTTAATAATTACTTTTTAATAAAGTGTCTTTAGTTATTAAGTAAAAAGTTATATTTTTAATGTAGATGTTGGAGGAGAGGAATGAGTATGCGGGGAACAAATTTGATGATGATGTGTTTGATGTAAATGATTATAGTGAAGTTAAAGAGGTTCTTATAGTTACATTAATATAAATATTTTGTTTAATTAGATATTATTGCTTATTAAATTATGTGTATTTCGTTATTAAGTATAAAGTTTTATTTTTAATGTAGGAGTGGGAGGAGAGGAATGACAATGCAGGGAACAAATTTGATGATGATGTGCTGGACGAAGACAAACTAATAATAACGGAAATTGTAGATTATTTTGATGATGATGATGGCAAAGAAGCTACACCCGATAAACCGAGGACTCGAAAACCATCACAATATTTGTGCCCTCCTTACACCGAGGTATTCGTTTTATTTATAAACTGATGATTTTATGTTTATGTGAATTATCTGAAAGATATAGATTTAAACATTTGAATATTGTTTTTAGTTGCACACGACATCGAAGCAAAAAAGAAGAACAAAAAAGAAGGTTGATATCAAATCAACAAGCCCCGTTCCTCCTCCAGTTTTTGGTGTTGCTCATGTCTTCTCCATGTTGCGCCTGCAACCTTACGTAGCAGGCGGTGAGGTTGTCATCCAAAATTATATATTTCATTCATATGATGTCCAGCATCGTTTGTTTAATTTCATGTTAGATAGAGATTTTTGGAGCTCATTGTTTGGGCATACACACGACGGATGGTTGGAGTCAACGGTAAATTAATTGTTAATTAATTATTTTAAAAGTTAATTGTTTTTTAGTCAATAACAAAACTATCATGTGTGCAGCATATAACCATTTGGTATCGACTATTGATGGAGAGACGGTTTGAGAGCGACCGACATACAATAATGCCTCCAAATTTTTTTGTTTCTCATGCTTTGGAAGAAGCACAGGACTGGAGGGCGTTTATGGCTGATATTGCTACGTACCCCAACTTCATGGTTGCTTGGTGGGATGTTGATACGGTAAACTTAATTGTTTATATTGAAAATAATATCGTTTTTTTGTTATGTTTTTGTATTGTGATGTAAAATAAACATAATTTTATTTTCTGATCCTTATACAGGTCTTATTGCCGATTCATTCATCCCCTAATCATTGGCTATTTGGGGAACTACGATTAGCGTCAATGGAAGTGCATATTTATGACAGCCTTGGTAGAGGGGCTTATGAAAAATTCAAATCTGAAGGAATCTTTTCCAAATTTGAACGTCGGGTGGCAAATTATTTGGACAAGATTAAGTATTGGGCCCGGAGGAACATCCCAAGGATTCCATTGAATATGCAATTCATTTATGAAGAAAATGTTCCCCAACAAAGTAGTCATTTGGGAGATTGCGGTGTTTTCGTTTGTATGTTTATGGAGCAATTGGTTTCAGGTCAACCAATACGTGTTCTTATTGACCCAAAGAACGCAGCTTTAGAGTTCCGTCTACGGATGGCAAAAATTATTTGGGGGTCTAGTCTTGGTCCTATGTAGTTGGATTATATAATTATATATATAAATTAATGTTGGATTTGATTATTAGTTTATTTTTACAGTTTACTCAACGGATGGCAAAAAATATAACGTTACGACAATTACAACAAATTAATGACCTACTAATTACTTATCAATACATACAACATAAGAACGACTACAACATTTGTTTTAACGTTACAAATACAACAATTTATTGACCTAACAACTTCAAAACCATAAAAACAATATTGAAAAGCTTACAACTTGTAAACAAGAATTGCCAAGAACAACACCCAACTACAAACCAACGCTATCTTTAACTTCTTATTTTCTGATTGAAAGAGCTTATTAGAGTTAGCTACTTTAGCTATTACCATAGATGATTGGTCCTTCTCTTCATCAACCCAACTGATAAACCCGCATTTTGGTCCCTGTTAAATTTAATATTGACAGTAAGAAAATATACTTTTGTGATGTAAACACGAGGGTTTAAATTTGAATGACGTTAACAACATGATACCAAATATGGGCAAGCGTAAAACAATCTTCCTGGGTTTTTAGCTGTACTCGAAATCCTAACGATACGTTCTCCTCCGCAATTGCAGTATGCCATTAGCCTTCTTTTTCTTTTAAATCGGAGTTACTTTCTTAGTTAAATTTTTCATACCGAGTGACACCCATTTATAGAAGAAATCATATTACAGACAATTCTTTTTTACTATGAAATGAACTGGTTTGACTATGAATTCAAAAAGTTGAACTACGAAATGCAGATAAGTACATTCTGTAGTATTGTCATGTCGGTCAGTGAAATTTGACTATGAAATGAACTGGTTTGACTATGAATTCAAAAAGTTGAACTACGAAATGCAGACAAGTACATTCTGTAGTATTGTCATATTGGTCAGTGAAATTTGACTATGAAATGAACTGGTTTGACTATGAATTCAAAAAGTTGAACTACGAAATGCAGACAAGTACATTATGTAGTATTGTCATGTCGGTCAGTGAAATTTGACTATGAAATGAACTTGTTTGACTATGAATTTAAAAGGTTAAACTATGAATTTTGATCAGTAGAGATACAATATTTTCTATTTATAATTGCATTTGTTTCATATTGCATTTGTGTGATGATTGTAGAGCACTATCATCGGTATTGAAAATGAGTAGTTATAGCGAAAGAACCTTTTCTCAACTACCAATTTTCTTGCATAACCTTCAAAGAACAAATCCTAATACCTTCACAGCCATTAAGAAAACCGATACCAACCGCTTTCAATTCTGTTTTGTGGCTTTAGGTTGCGTGGTATAACATTCTTCTTTTATTGAGTTATATAATATTTCATGGTAATGTATCTCGATTAGTTTTTACTTATCACTAATATGTGTTCATTTTTATGTAGATTCGTACCTTCCTTAGGTGCATGATACCGCTGATATATGTGGGTTATTTACCCCTTCTTGGGAGCTTTCTGACAACAATGTACTTCGCAGTGGCTTTAGATGGAAATCATGAACCACTACTCTTAGCAATTGGTTCAGGAACCTTACAGTGTGAAGAATCATGGAGATGGTTCATGATGAGGTTAAGAGATTGTTTAGGTGAGGACATAGAGGTTGGTTTCATAAGCAACCTGTGTGATAACATAGACTTTGGTGTTCAGAGTGCCTACCCGGATTCCTATCATGGATATTGTCCTAAAGATATAGTTCGAAAGATACGTGAGTCTGTCGGACATAACAATACGGAAGTCGAATCGTTGTTTTAGAAGTCATGCAATGCATATAGCGTTGATGATTTTTACTTGTGTTTGGAAAGGTTGCAAAGTACATGTAGGAAACCACCTTTCTGCACCTTGCTTATGAGTCCAATTTACTGGCTTGACGATATACCGATTTCAAAATGGACAAGAGCATTTTTCCCAAAAATACGTTACAATGTTAAATCGATTGACGTCCCTGAAATTTTGCAAATTATATCCTCGCGTGAGTTTCCTATAACAACGATAATTGAGTTAACCACCACGTCGATACAATCAAAGTATGCTGAACGGGCCGAAGTGGCGGGTAAGGGAGATTGTTATATTTAGTTTTTTTTATTGTGCTACTATTTTTATTAAAATATCAAATTTTACAGGGAGGTTGTCTGGTGGGTTGGCCCCTTACGTTGAGAGTAAGGTTCAAAAATGTCTCAACAAGTCTTATAATTGTAATGCAAGACGTTTGTATGGGGATACATTTGAAGTCGATGACAGTTTTGCCACCAACAACGTACAACTTGAACGAAGGGTATGTAGTTGTGGTAAATGGAAAAAAAGCGGTATACCATGTGGCCACCCTATAGCATGTCTAAGAACCCGTACATCTGAGTCCATTCACAGAATGGTTGATTACAAGTTCACTAATTATGTGTATCGACTTGCATATGGATCTGAGTTGGTGAATACTATACCATCACATGTGCATTGGGAAATACCAAATGAAACGGTGGTCCTGTTACCTCCCTCAATGCAGTAGTTATTCATGTAGCACCTTTATGTTTTATGTAGTATTATGTATTAGTTTTTTATGTACCCCGTTTTTATTTTAGTGTTGTGTTACGTATTAGTTATCCATGTACCCAATTTATATTTTATGTCGTAATATGTATTAGTTAATTATGTACCCCATTTATATTTTATGGCGTTCTATGTATTGGCTATTGAGGAAACAACATACATTAAAAGAAATGGACGTTTATTAAATAGTAACGACTACACACATACAACAGCAAGCAACTTAAATAACGAAAAACAATTAACTTAACCAACATGCATATTAAAAATAAGGGGCATTCTTTAAAAGATTCCATGCATCTAAGTGGGTAAACTCGCTACCATCATATTCAAAACGGTATAGTTCGAAAGCCACCTGCCGTAGAATGTCTTCATCCGTATTTGCATGTTCGTTATCTAACTCGTTATAAATACGTTGAAATTGTTTCACCTTTATTTTCATATCCATAAACTTCGCTTTGACATCTCTTCTTCTTCGATATTGAGTACGGCTCATTAAATGGTGAAACAAATGACAGACACGAGACCAAAATGATCCAACACGAACTTGTGGGGGACCCGGTGGAAAATCCTCCTCTACAGTTATAATCCAAGCTTGAACCAAAGCGACCTCCTCTGCGTTCCTCCATATATGTGGTGAGTCCATAATTGCAAGGAGGGAAGTAATTACAATACAATTACAACGGATATTGAAATCTATTTATAACGACTCCTTACTTTCCTGGTGCAATGGCTTGTCAATTCAAGCAGCAATGTATTGTGTTGTCATTCGACCGGGGATGAATTGTCAACTCGAACAGTGATCTGTTGTGTTATAAGTATAGTACACTGCATTCGTCAGTTAATTTTGACTATGAATTGCAGACATATTAGAAGATTGGACTGCGATTTTGTGTAGAAACTACTATAAATTGACATTAAGTTACATGCAATACTTTATTAAATAAACCAATACAGCTGTTCAAATATTGTTTTTTAGATTCTACTCTCTTTGTTTCAATCAAAATGAGTTCTATATCATGGAGCAATGAAGAGTTCTTGGTTCTTACACATGCTTATATTCATGTGTACGAGACAAGCAAGTTGAACGATCCAATGTTTTGGAGCCGTTTAACCAATATTTTCAATGCTGAAAACCGAATGGCTACAAGAAACGATCGTGACGAACTAGACATCTTAGCAAGATGGTATGAAATGAAAACCAAAGTTCTATTATTCAACGATCTTTATACCAAAATTGACGACACCCGTTTAAATGCTACTGAGGAGGTCATCTTGGAAGCTGCTAAGGAGGAATACAAGTCATTAAGTAACGGGTTGGAATTCCAGTTTGAAGCCCCTTGGAATATTTTGAAATATATCCCGTTTGTTTAAAATATATTTTAGTTTATTATGTGAGCAACTCGAATGATTAACTTGAGTTAATAAATGACCATTGCATTAGTTTTCACAATAAATTAGAATACATTAGTAACAAGGATTCCATGAACCATTAAAAACATTACAACAATTACATGAAAAACAACGACATAATACGAACCAAGCATTAACATAAAACACAAGTCCATGGGTTATTCTTAACAGAAATTAGAGCGGTCTACATGAAATACTGTTTATCTTTAACAACCTTCCAAACTTCCTCATATTCGAAGTCTCTGCCGTCATGCTCACAGATGTAAAACTCTGTAACAACTTCCAAGAACTCTTCTTCGTCACGATAACGAACATTGTTACGTTTCGCATAATTACATGCTCGATTGAACCATGTCATTTCTTCCTTTACATCCATCCACTTAGTAACAACATCTGATTTTTCTCTTTTTTGTCCTTCTCCCATCTCATGGTTAAACAAAGATGTTATGCGACTCCATTCATCACCAATTAGGCAATGCGGGGGAGCAAGTAACGATACACCATCCTTAACACTTAGCCAGCATCGTGTTAGAACTAACACCTCGTTTGTCGTCCATGGCCTTTCAGAATTGGAACCAGGTACTTCATTCGAAGAACTTGCTGCATTCGACAACATTTCTAATAATGGGAGTTCGTTTCGTTTAGGTGATTTGGGTGTTTGGTTTTTAGATCTTAAACATCTATTTATATAAATAAATAGACTATGAATTAATACTTTGACTACGAAATGGTTATCTTTGGACTACGTTTTTCAGCTTTATGCAATGTTTTGTCATGTCAAACTGTCATTTATCTCTTGTCACTTAAGGGTCCCACTGCGATGTGTAGGTTACTACAGTGACTTGTCATTACTGTCTAGTCATTTCAAAGTTGGACTTCTCATTACTGTCTAGTATGTATAAATACCACTTATAGCTCCAGTTTAATACAATATCGACTTTATTATGAGTTCCTCACACCAATTCGAAATTTGCTCATGCAACGAAGTTGATTGTTACTACTGTGATTCGGTAGACCCTTTTTTTACACCCTCTTCAGCCGGGCCATATATGTCACATGAAAATTTTGAAGAATTAAAGAAGGCTGAAGCACAACAAGAAGAGGACAAAGAGTCATCCCGACTTCTCACTCAACTTGCTAATGATATTGAATCGGAATGCAAACAAGCTCAAGAATGGATTGACCTCAATAAAAACAAAATCAAAGAGCATAAAGATTGGATAAAAAAGAGTAAGAAGGCAATCAAAACGACTGAAAAACGGCTTGCTGAGAAGGATGAGCAGTTGATACACATTATGGTAAAAAAGGATCGTTTTGAAGACAAAATGAGAATTAGGGATGACTATATAACAATGGAGAACGAGAAGTACCCGTTGCAGTTCCCTGAGTTTAAAAATTAGTTACAAAGTTGTTGTAATATTATCATGAAACAGATTAGGTTGCAAAAGGATCGTTTGTTGTTTTTTTTAAATAACATGTTGTAACTGTTAAAAAAATCTGCAAACTATATTTTATAATATAAAGGCTTCATTCATTGTTATAATCAAGAAACTTAACTAAAATATGAAAGCATAGCAATGTCTTGTAAGAGTTAATAAAAATATTACAATACATAATAAGTTAACAACTCGTCATTACTCTTAATTTCAAGGTTGTTTTATATCAAAATCAGCGTTATAGGTTTGTGAGCAACCCGCTGAACCACCAATATTATATGCCATTTCTGCAGTAGAAATTATGTGACCTGCTCTGCTACCGGACGCCCTTCCAGTACAATTATTTCTCGTGTGTCCTAGTTGACCACATGTAGAACATTCTTTTATAATTGGACCCTCGCCTTGGGATGGAATGTGGTCTGTGTTTCTTGGCCTGCCTGGCTGACGTTTATCCATTATAGGTGGCTTAACAATCATCAAATCATCAGGGATCTCCCATTCGGATGGCTTCGGCAGAGGGTTTATTGATTCCTCATATGTTTTCCTCAGTGTTTCGGTAAGGTAAGCATTTAATGCAAACCTCGAGCAGTCTTGGTAATTGTTCACTGTTAAACATCTTATGACATGACCACAAGGTATCCCATCAAGTTGCCAATGCCTACATGTACATGTCATATGTTGAAAATCAACAATCACATTTTGTGCCCCCTTTTTGACCTCGCATTTTGTATTTGAGATCATGCGAACATCCCATTTGGTAAAAGTTTTCTTGTTTTCTTTTACAACTTCATCCGCCCAAGGGGTAAGTGTTGTTGTTTCTTCCGCTAAAAAAACAGCCAAAATGAAGAAGTTAAGATCAATAACATCAAAACTAATAAAACATTAATATTACAAATTTACTTAATACCTGCAAAGTTACGTCTTTGAAACCACCATTGTTGCATTGTAGCACGAAAAAAATCGATCAACATAAGTATTGGCTCCTTACGTGCGTGTCTAGATAATGCATTTATAGACTCCGCACTGTTGGACGACATCAGATTGTATCGGTTCCCTTTAAAATGTGCCCTTGACCAGGTTTCTGGATTTATACTTTTTAAGTACTCCCATACTGGTTCTTTTGTCTTTTTCATAACATCCATGGCAGCATCAAAAGCATCAACTGTGTACGCCCTACACGCCTCCCAAAAAATTCATTTAACCGTCTTACTCTTGCCGAATCTAGATACTATGTTGAAATACAAATGGACACCACATATTCCATGATGAGCGTGAGGAAAAATGTTGGCAACGGATGTTGCTATAGATGGAGACCTATCAGATATAATTGTAAGCTCCTGCATATTTCCTATGCAATCATTTAGTTTTTGAAAAAACCATGTCCAAGAATCGGTACACTTATTTTTGCATATACCATATGTAACCGGTAATATTTGGTTTTGTCCGTCCTTAGTAACTGCAAGTAACATGGTACCTTTGAACTCGCCCTTTAGGTGAGCTCCATCTACTACTAGGGTCGGCTTACAAAAATTGACAAAAGCGTGTATCTACAATACATTGTATATCTATTCAAATACACCAAAATAAATATTAAAAAATTAAATTAGGATATGAAAATACTAACCGAGCAACCGAGTGCGACGTACAAAAACTCAAAGCGATCATCAGCATCTGTTTTAATATGTGTGACAGTACCCGGATTATGTTTGGCCAAGTTGTGACAATACGCCGGAAGTTTGGTAAAAGAATCCTCTTTCATACCCCTTAACGACAACAATGCATATTGCTTCGCACGCCATGCCTGATGGTATGAGATATTGATATTCATTTGAGCATTCATATCATTAACAATTTCTTTTCCCCGATAAACTCTACTATAGTCTTCAGCCAAAACATCAGCAACATATTCACCCAAAACATATTTGTTTGCTTGTCAATGATTAGGTTGCAACAATGTTGAAGAACATGTGTGTACATCAACAAATTTATTCACTTGGAAAAGTCCATCAGAATTTTTAATTGCCTTTGCTCTTAGTAACCAAGAACAATTTTTCGAAACACACACAGCTTCATACCTTGATTTGGTGGATCTACTTGTCCTCGTCTGGAAACCTTCTCAAAAACATTTTTTTACCAATACACCGCTTTAAAAGTTCTTTGTTCTTAAATATACTCTCACATTGAATCTTTTGAAGATTCATGTCTACCATCTGTGTTGGGATATCTTCATTAATATCAACTGGCCATGCTGGTACAGGGGGCATACCGTGAAAAAGGTTATTGGGAAACTTAGCTTTAACTTCATCACCCAACTCATCTCTATCGGAATTGCTTTGTAGCTCGGTTATATCTAAACATACATCACCAACATCAACATAATGCCCGTAAACATGATTTTTTTTCATTTTTTTGACTTGAATTTTTTTTCTTTTTAGTTTTATCTACCACACGCCTATTCATAAGTTTAACTTCTTGTTCGGCAACATCATCACAACGACCACCCACATGATTAAGATATTTACCAACATCATCATCACCAACATACTTGTAATTCTCAGGATCCACATAGTGAATAGGTGAATAACTAACATTAACATTTTCAGCAACACTGTGAAACTGAGGTACACTAGGAGTATTGAAAGTACCTATCGGATCGTTGCTCCCTTTATAACTGCATAAATTACCAACAAGCTGGTTTCCAATTTCATCACCCCCATTAACCTCCTCAACTTCATCAACCACCACAAACACTTTCACAGCCCTTCCTCTACTACATTTGATTACGTTTATCAACATTCTAACATCCATGTCTTCAACTATAGCTATATAATAATTTAATTCAGGATGATGGAAACGAAGACTAATTCTATATTTGTCTAACAAACCAATTTTGCTTCTTACCAAAGATACAAAATCACTATAACTAATATACTCAGAAAATATCAAAGCAAGTTCAGAAATACCTCCCTGTAGACATATGTATTCCATATTAGTTCCATTAACTTGCCATCTCCCACCGGTTACAAGACAAACCAAATATTCAATCATTTTTTTAGCAAATTATAGAGAGAGTTCCTAAACAAATAACAACCAAAATGATATTTTTTCTACAAAACCTTTTATATAGCAACATGATTTCGTAGTCAAACCAATTCATTTCATAGTCAAACTAAAAAAAATTAAAAAAAATAAAATAAAAATAAAATAAAAAAACCCACAATTTTGCAGATAGAATGAGAGTAATTCGCAGATGGACCTACTCCATCTGCGAAATTACCCCTATATATACAGAAAAAAATTAAAAAAAAAAATTAAAAGCACCTGCGAAAGTACAAGCACCTAAAGCACAACTGTGCTTTAAGTGCTTGTACATTCGCAGATGAGATGCTCATTTCGCAGATGGGGCATCTCCATCTGCGAAATCGTAGGCTAATTTTGTAATTTCGATTTTTTTTGGCTATTTTTGTAATGCAATTAGTGTAAATGGCTATTTTTTTCATTTTCTCTTTATTTTACCTTTAATTCAAATGACTATATTATCTTATCCATGGTTTTAAATTGATTGTTCCACAATTATTTCTACATCCACATAATAGATAGTTAGAATACATGAACCTACCTATATATATATATATATATATGTATATATATATATATATATATATATATATATATATATATATATGTATATATATAAAATCTCAAACATAAAATTTTGGGTTGTCGTGGATGGAGCTTGAGCACTTTAGAAAAAGAATAATTCCACAAAAGACTCTCCAGATAAATTTAAGACACACTAGAAGTTAATAGAAGATTATAGACTATCATGGAAGTCCATATACGATAATGCAACATCTTGGAATACCATACAACACCCTAGACTCATTTAAATAGAGTGTCTTAGATACTTATACAATATTCATGTGTTGGAAGATTATATATAGATTTAGAGCGTCTTAGATACCTTTACAATATTCATGTATTTACCAAAATGATAGGTAGTTGTATAAAATTTCTATAAGGATGTGGAAGAATCCTATAAACGGGGAGGAACTTATTTGCTACAACCCATCAAAGACTTTCTCAAATTGATCTTATAAAGTCCTAATAGTAATATACATTATCTCATTATTTGATGTAATCTCATTTGTTTAAAATCCTTACTATTCTTGAAGTAGGTAGTATCCTCACTCAGTTAGAAGTGAGCCATGTGGCATATTGCTCTTACTAGTTGTAGAATTCATCTCGTGTCAACTTCCGGAACACCATATCACTCCAATCAACTTAGGGAACTAATATATAAATTTTGGGAACTTTTATATAAGATAGAGGTTATTATATGTAATATGATTTTACTCTACAAGGATAAAAATAAATAACGCACAAAATGTGACGACCATATATGTATCGGTCACGTTTGAAGGTTGTGCTAAGACAATATATGAACTGTCATTTGGATAATAATGAGTGTTAAACTCATGAATGAATTCATGACAAAGTAAAACTAAACAATACAATATATAAATAATTCTGTTTAAGCTTGGATTGATCAGGAAAGTAGTTTGGCTACAATAAGTGGATCCAATAATGCTTTGTTCTGAGCATATGAAAGAACTGTTGGATTAAGTGTCTAAGCCCATAACTATAATTTGTATATACTTGAATTGATAGTAGCCCAGTCCTTTTGGGTTGCCCTCATAACTAGCAACTAGACAAGATGACTTTTGGAGAGTGGTTGAATTTATTATTTGAGTAATAAATTGAAAAAAATGATTTATTAATGTATTATGAAAATAATATATTAATTAGAAATAATATTATTTAATTAATATTTAATCATAAATTAATTGGAATTAATTTTGGGATTAATTGTATTAATTAAAAGTGTAGGGACTATTTGACAATTTATTGATAGTTGAGGAATTGGGCTCTAGAACCTTCCTAGACGGGTTGAACGAAAACTTCTAGGAAGGCCCTAGAATTTTCGTCCAAGGCCTCTTGGATGGGAGTTCTTGGACTGCCTAGTCCTTACGCTAAGGAAATCAGGGTTTCCTCCTAAAACCCTAGTTTTGGCTCTAAGCTACCTCACTATATAAAGAGCCTTTATCCCTCTTAGTTTCGGCCACTTGAAACCCTAAGAAGAGAAGCCGGAATTCTCAAGCTCCCTCCTCCTCTCTCCTCTCTCATCCTCTTGCTTGGTTTAGGTGTGATTCATTAGAGGTGTGACACTTGTGACACTTGCTCTCAAGCTTCAACAAGTGAAGGTTTTGGATTGTTATTGCAACATAACAATCAAAGGTATGTTTACTATCGTATATGTGATTTTCAAAATAACATAGGGCTCCTAGGGTTTCCCAATAGTTGGTCAAATATTGTATGTTCAATTAGAGAAAACATAGATCGGGAAAGTTAGGGTTGCATGCACACATATGATTTGTATGTTACGCTCGAATCTCATCAGTGATATCACTATATCAGAGACTAGGCTTTGTTTTCTAATTGAATTGATTTCAAATTGGTAATTTGATTAAGAATTTTTTTTTCGAAAATCAGCTGCTCACGATGTAAACCGTGTGGCTCACGACGTGAGCTCGGTACTATTCCGAAAATCTAGATTTTATCTGCCTAATTTTGTTACAAGTGATAATTACTTGCCATGTTTATCTTCCAAATCTGATTTTGATAAATATTTGGTGACAAATTGAATGCCTAGAAATTAGGAGATAAATATTTGACTAAATTAATTATATTTTGATTAATATAATTATTTTTTAAATGTTTAAAATTATTAATCTGAACATTAATTGTACTTAATAATTAATGTCAAATATTTTTTACGGTTTAAATTTTAAGTTAAATTAAATTGTTTAATTTCAAATTTTATAAAATTAAAGAACCCTAGTATTTTGAAAAGTTCAAAATACACCTTATACTATATGTAAAATTAAATGTTTAATATTTACTATACATATAAGACAAATCAGTCGAACCGCTAGTACGCCTCATTTACGAAGCCAATCTATAGGGGGTATACTATATGTAAAATTAAATGTTTAATATTTACTATACATATAAAACAAATCAGTCGAACCGCTAGTACGCCTCATTCATGAAGCCAATCTATAGGGGGTATAAGGAAACTGCCTATAAAATGGTAGTTGAATATGTGTCCACTCTCACTCACCGGTTCCTTGATTAGTGGAGGGTCGTTAGCCGAACTGGTTTGATAGGACAAATAATTCTCATTAATAGGTATAATGAATCATAAATTAAATAAATGTTTTTTTTTTCATTAAATTCCCAATCTTAGTTACTTAGGAAAAATGTGATTTTGATGCTAATTCATGAAATTGCACATTACATTATTAGTCATTAGTGGAGGGTGTGTGGTTAACCGGCACACTAATATGGACTAATAAAGGGTGACAATGGGTATCTTGTAAATTATCGTTGATTAATTGAGTGTGTGTGGCTAACCAGCACATTAAGAGAAGATGATAAATGACAATGAGAGTATCAAGCTAATTTGCATGGTTATTCACACCTTGTTTGTGATCCTCGATATCCCAGTCACAAATGGAAGGGCATAATCGAGATTAAACTTGTCATTGAATAGTTCAATGAATTTCAAAATATCAAGGAATTTCATTATAAAAACCTAATTCGTTAAAAATTTCATTTTTCGTTGTGAAATTGGTAAATCGCTATATATTTCACAATTAGATTACGACACCCCTTTTCTAAGTTGTGAACTAATCCCAACCTTAATATTTCATTTGGGTTTTATATAAAGGATTACTCTTATCTGACCAAAACTTGTCCTTCTTTTGTAGATGTCTAATCCTATTGATGCTTCTAGTTCCTCCTCTAATAACAACAACAACTCCTCCTCCAACAACAACTTCTCACTTTTGAACATTTTCTCAAGGGTTACTTTTGATGGCACCGATTAAAATGATTAGATGCGAAGCACTAAAATGGCTCTTCATTTCGAGGACAAAGAGTATGTGCTTGAAAAGGAACTTTTCAAGATTGATGAAACAAAAGCTACTCCTGAAGAACTAGTTAAGTATAGGCAACACTACAATGACGCGACATAGGTTGCTTGCATCATGGTGGCGACTATGACTCCTGAGCAACAAAGGTTCTACGAGGATTACTGGCCGTATGAGATGAACAAGGACTTGGTGGAAAAGTACCACCAACGAGCTCGTCAAGAGAAATACGAGGTAGTAAAGTCCCTCATCACTAGCAAAATAAAAGACGGGGAGTCCGTCAACAGCCATGTGCAACGAATGAAACAATATGTGGAACGCTTGCTCAAGCTCAATATGAACTTTGATGAGTAATTGGCTATTGATATAGTCTTGCACTCATTGCCCAATTGTTATGATCAGTTTATCATGACTTATCATATGAAAAACAAAAAGACCACATTAGCTCAACCTCAAAACCTGCTGCGAATGTCTGAAATTAGGCTAAAGGGAAAAAGTATTACCCTCACTCTTACTATTGCTTCTCCTGTCTTGGGCATTGGGCAAGGAAAGGGAAGAAGAGGAAAGGTCTTCCCAAACAGAATTGGAAGGGAAAGTCCCAAGCCGATTCATCTAGTAATGGACCCAAAGGAAAAGCTAGTTCTGACGCTCCTCCTGCCTCTGATCCTAAAGAGGCTACTTGCTTTTACTACCATGAGAAAGGGCATTGGAAACGAAGCTGCCCTAAGTAATTGCAAGCCATAAAGGGTGGCAAGGTGAAGCCAAACTCGACAGGTATTTACACTATCTTATCTAAAAACTCATCATATTCTCATTCTTGGGTCCTTGATACAAGATGTGGTTTTCACATTTGTTCTGATTTGTAGGGACAAAGAAGAAGTGAGGATGTGGAGCATGGGAGAATGAACTTAATCACTGGCAATATGAGATAGTCACATGTTACCAAGATTGGAGTTTACAACTCAGTGCTTAGTAGTGGGTTGTGTTTAGATTTGAATATTTGTTGGTACTTGTCAGAGATGAAAAGAAACATCATTTCATTTCATGGTTTATATAGACAAGGTTTTAGATATTCTTCTAATAATGAGAATGGATGTATTTCTACTTTCAAAAATGGTGTATTTTATTTTGAAGCTTTACCTTGTGATGGCATGTATGAAACTGTGATGGCTGTAGACAATTTAGGTAATAGTGTTTTACAGATTGATTCGTCTAATGGTTTAGACAATGCATGCTTGTGGCATTGTCGTCTTAGACATGTCAACAAGAAATGCGTCGCCCAACTCCAAAAGGATGGAGTGTTGGAATCGTTTGACTTAATGTCAGATGATACATGAAAGTCTTGTTTACTTGGAAAGATGACTAAATCACCTTTCACTAGTTCTTGTGAAAGAGGTTAAGGATTGTTGGATCTAATACACACAGATGTGTGTGGGACCTTCAGATCCACCACAAGGGATGCAAATATGGCTACATCTACTTAATCAAGCATAAGTCATAAAACTTTAATAAATTCAAAGAGTTCAAACAAGAAGTCAAGAATCAATTGGGCACGAAGATCAAGATGCTCAGACCGATAGAGGTGGTGAGTATCTTAGTATCGAATTCCACGACTACCTCAAGGAATGTGGAATAGTTTCACAACTGACACCTCCTAGGACACCACAACTAAATGGTGTGGCTGAGAGGTATAATCGAACCTTGTTATACATAGTTCATTCCATGATGAGTCGAGCTTCACTTCTAATCTCATTCTAGGGGTATGCCTTAGAGACTGCTACCTACATTCTTAATTTTGTCCCAACAAAGAATGTTGCCAAAACACCTTACGAGATGTGGATAAGGAAGGTTCCTTCATTATCACATATCAAGGTTTAGGGTTGTGAAGCTTTCTTTAGACGAGAGACTTACGACAATCTTGAACCTTGAAGTAAGAGATGTATTTTCATCGGCTATCCACAAAGGTCCTTTGAATATTTGTTCTACGGACCTAGTGACAACGTGGTCTTTGTAGCGCGAAGAGGAGTCTTTCGTGAGAAAGAGCTTATATACAAAGAGGACAGTGGGAATACAATTGATATTGATGAAATTCAAGAGTCAAACGATGAAGGAACCTCTAAAAATGTTATGGCTCAACCTGAGGAAGAAAATCCAGTTGAACCAATTGACGAATCATTACCTCTTTTAGATGTTTTAGTAGAGTTAGAATGCCACATGATTTTTATGGTTTCCATATTACTACAGATGGCGATACATGTTGGATTTTGGTGTCTAAGATCATAACTATAATTGGGATGTACTTGACCTGATTGTAGCATGGTCCTTTTTGGGTTGCTTTCACCAATGTAACTTGATAGGATGAATTTTGAGAATAAGGTTGTATATGGTTTATTAATATATTACAAGTATAATATATTAATATAAAACCATATTATTATTTAATTAGTATTGATCAATAATTAGTTTGGAATTAATTTTGTGATCAAAAGAGACTAATTAAATATAAGGGGATTGATTATGTAAATCATTCATTCTTGTAGTGTGGGCCAATGATCCATGATCATGTAGGTGGGATAAACTAATCCATGGATAGTCCATGGAGGTTAAACCCTTAGAGCATGAGAATGTGGAACGTCATGAGTTATTAGGGTTTGCAAAGTGTAACCTTAGCATGAGAAACACTATAAATAGAGACCCTATAGAGCCAAAATCGGCTACACCATATCTTGGAGATAACTAACTTATTCTCTTAAGCCTTCACTACTAGAAAAACAGCCTTTAATGACGCGCAAACAATGACACGCGGTGATTTACGATACGCAAAAGCGCGCGCTCTAAAAATAATGTCATATCTTCAAACTTTTGAAGGATAGAGGTCACGCTTTTGTGCGTGCCCTAAAATTAATGTCCAAGAAAAAAAATTAAAAACACGGAGGGCACTTAATTAAAAATGGGCGTCGTCTAGAAATGTCGCTTTATATTTTTTGAATGAAAGGCGCGTTCTATTTTTTTGCAGCTGGGGGGAAAGAAAATCCCAAAAGTTTGAAATGCCGCCATTGTTATCCTCTATCTTATTTCCATCTTTCTTTTTTCTCTCTCTCTCTCTCTCTCTCTCTCTCTCTCTTTCTCTATCTCTCTTACTCTAATACCCAAAAAAAACCCTAATATCATCACAAATCCTCTTTTTTCCCACAACAAAATCGCAATATCACCAAATCTTTGATCCCGCAAGTAATCTGAGTTCACCTTTCAATTTCATTTGTCTCGCAAGTAATCTGAGTTCACCGGTGGCGTTCCTGACTGTATCAATGGAAGCGCTGCTCAAGTCGCTGACCAATTTCTTCACCTGCGTTTCGAGTTCTGTGAGATCAGTTCTCGCTTCAGTAGCAGAAGAAACAACTCTCGGCCCAAAAGATGATCTCCGCCATATTTGGTTTCGTGCTCTATTTCCAAATCGAGGTGAAACTGCATGCTGGGAAGCAGCAATGGCAGCCTGAGGCTCTATGTCTCTATCTCCAGGGGCGATACAATGATGCACGAGTTTAAGAAATCGGAGGAGGGATTGAGAGAATTTGTCGCTTCCTCTGGTTTCTCTTTTGATTCTGGTAATGTTTATATTCGGTTTCTCTTTCTTCAGAATTCTTTTTCACATATTTCTTCCCATATGAGTTTATGATTTCAGATTTTTTCCATATGATTTTGATCTTAGTTTGTGATTTAGAATTCTCAATCTTCGGTTTCTCCTTTATCCACCAGTTCATGTGCCCGATTGGGTTAATAGTTATGCTAGAATTTGATCAATTTCTTTGAAATTTAGGGTGAATTAGGTTAGGGCATGAACAGGAAACACTATAAATGGTTTGACTAAGTCGACGTCTTCTTCTCCTGTATCAACTTGACACCTCAACTCTTCTTTTGCACTGATCTGCAATCTATACTAGGTTTGATTTTTTTTATTTACAGGTTTTGTTAGTAGACCATGTCTATTGTTACTCAAATTAAACATGTTGTATTTTTTTTTTATTACAGGATGTGGTTTGACAAATGGTTGTTGAAGGAGCACATAAGTTCAGAGCCACACAACCTCAACTTGGTTTTTTGTTCTTCTTTCTTCTTTAGCTCCTGAGGCTTGATTTCATTGAAGGTTTGTGCTCTACATTCTAAGAATGCTCTTGCATGGATTGATCTTTGTCATTTAAGTTTCAATAGTATCATGCCTTGAATTCTTCCTTAATGTGTTTTTGACTATGTAGGTTTGTTGGGTGCCAAATAGCATGGTCCAAGCATCATCTCGATGACTGTTTTCCTGATCTTCCTTCACATCTTATGATCATTTTTCCTTTTTAACATTATTAGTATTTTGTATTTCTATCATGATGAAGAACTTTTTGTCTTGTTCTTTTCCCACTCAACTTTTTATTTCAACTAGTTCTAATTTTTTTTTTTTTGCTTTTATTCAGGCTGGATTTTTTCAAGTACCTGATTCTGATAGGCTAGGTTCTTTCTTAGGCTGGATTTATTCAGGCTGGATTTGTTCAAGTACCTGGCCATATATATTCTAGCAAAGTCGGTATGCATTATTTAAGCCAAATAATTATGTTTGGAAGAAGATCCCAGCGTGCATTTTAACGCCATGGTGAAGCTGATTTTAAAATAATATTAAAACTTTCTTTTACTTTCTTTATTCTAGTTATTTATTTTTGATTATGAATTTGGATGTGATTACAGGGTGAGGCATTAGTAATAACTAAAATGAACCAAGGAAAAAGCTAAACAACCTGAAATAGGGATCCAGCCATGAACCAGACAGTGTCAAGCTCATTATACTCTTTTCTAATGCCTTCTGCTCTTTCAACAACTTCAGCCTGATAGGAGGGATGTATGTGTAATGTGTTTGTTATATTCAACAACACAGGGGTGTCTATTCTTAAATTCAAAACTTAGGATAGGAACATATATATACCTTTATTGGACTTCCTGTAGATAATTGAGCTCAGATTCAGACCATAAGAGTGGTAATTCAACAGCTAGCTGTCCCTTTCCACATTGACGATCAAGCTCTTTTAAATATGGGTACCAGAAAGATTTTCTTACAGGAAGCAGGGGGTCTTTCATATCAACATGAAAAGTACCATGCTCCAATCATCCATACAGATATAAGAACTAGCAACATTCTACTTGATAGAGAATTGCAGCAAAAAATAGCAAATTTTGGGCTTATAAGACTGCTACCAGAAGATACGACTCATCTTAGCACAAAATTCTCAGGGACTTTGTATGTTTAAAAGTACATATAACTTAACTACTAATTCAATTTGATTAAAGTAAATTTTCAATAACCAATGTTAAATCTTTGCAGGAATAGTGGTTATGTAGCACCTGAATATGCAATTTATGGGCAATTATTTGAGAAAGTTGATACATACAGCTTTGGTGTGGTGGTCCTAGAAATCATTAGTGGAAAGAGATACAAGGATGTTGACTACCAATTAGTCACTCAAAATCTCCTTGATCATGTAAGTATCTCATAATTAAGGGTTGGTTCATTCAACCCGTTCTTTTCATTTATGGTTTTAATGATGAAGGTATCTCAAACACTCAATGATTTATTTTGTATTCAGTGAGACCTTAAGCTTAGGTGAGAAGTTCTTACTAGCCTTTCTGTTGTTATGTGTATGATAGGCACGGGATCTACATGAGAGTGGAGCGCATCTGAATTTAATGGATGAGAAACTAGATCCTAGTGAATATGCAGTAGAACATGTTGTGGAGATCATCAAGATAGCATTGATGTGCACTCAACCACCATCAACTAGACCTACAACTTCTGAAGTGGTTATATGCTTTTAAGTGAAAAATCTCTTCACTTATGTATGTATGTATGTATGTATGTATGTATGTATGTATGTATGTATGTATGTATGTATGTATGTATGATTTTTATTAATACCTTATGTATATATATATGCAGGAATGGGAAGGATTAATTGAATTGATGGGAATTGAATCAAGAGCTGTAGGGGGTCTTGAATTTTTACACAAGTAAGTTATGGTTTGCTTTTTTTTGGTTTATAAGAAAGGGGCTAAGGGTAAAATTGTCATTTTACTAACGGTGCGAGTAAGAGGGACCAAAATCACAACAAAGTGAAACAACAAGGACTAGAAGGTCAACTAAAGTCTTGCCTTTTGAAGGATCAAAGTCTTCAGTTGAACCAACTACAATTGTTAGTCCCTAAATATAGATTTCTTTTTTCTTTTCGTCCCTACAGTTTCCTTTTTGCATATTTGGCCTCTTCTCCAACGAAAATGACTATTTTTGGGTCCAAAGTGGAAAAAATCAGCTATACTCAAGGACCAAAACCTTTACAAGAACCTCAAAAATAAGGACCAAAATTGAAACACAACTTTTCATTACAAGGGTAAACATGTCATTTTCTAATCCAAACTTTTTTCCTTTATGTAAATATAAAAATATATATTTTGCCCTCCCTGAAACAAACCTCAACAAGATGAAGATTGGAAGCACGGTTGAGGACAAAAGCAAACTCACAATTGTATTGTCTCATAGTTTTCTCAAAAGCTTCTTTAATGCTCACAACCTGCATGTTAATCAATTTTTATAGCATGCTCACAACGTATCTAGAAGTTTTGGAGGAAACGAGACACAAGCAAAAATAAATAAGCATGCTTATTTATTTAATTTACAATTTACAATACAATTGATAGATATATGAATCCATATGTTACTTAATTTTGTTCTTTTTTATTTTTAATATGTGCAGCATAGGGAGACATCAATGTCCTTCAAAACTATAGATGATGTCCAAGTCTTACTCTATGCAGTAAGTATTAAAGAAATAGCAATGCACTTTCATTCATTTGTTTCATATTTTTTTCACATTTCTCTAATGATATTTTTCCTTGAGTCATAGAATGATTGGCTCATATCTTGTTTTTTGATATTTATACGCAGTTTTTTTCTTACGTCGGTGGTGGCGAAGTTCAAGATTAAGGGAGACTTGTAATCATGTTTGGCTTTCCTTTCCAGTAAGAAACAGAGTTGTATGATTATTTGTTAGTTTTATAGGAATGTATAACACATGTTAGCATTGTATTATTTTTGTTTAACATTTGAATGATTTTTTGTATGACATTATAATTTGTGCAATTTATTTTATATTATGCAATGGATTGTATTTTTTGTATATGGTATTTTATTTCTGTTATAAGAAATTAAATGAAAATTTAATTTAAAAATTAATAAATATATAAATTTTTTTTTTAAACATTTAAATTTACGATACGCAAAAATGTATGTCATCTTCATTTATGACATGGCCTTTCTTGACAGGGGCTTTCTTGATACGCATTGCGTGTCATTAACACGCGCGTCGTAAAGTTACGACACGCGAATGCGTGTCGTCTTCCTTTATGACAGGGCCTTCCTTGATACGCATTGCGTGTCGTAACCGCGCGTCGTAAATGCGCGTCGTAAATGCGTGTCGTAAATGCGCGTCGTCTATAGACGACGCGCAAAAGCGCGTCGTCTCTCTTTATGACAGGGCCTTCCTTGACACGCATTTGCGCGTCGTCTGAGCGTTTTACGACGCGCAATGAGCGTCGTAAAATGCCTTTTTTCTAGTAGTGCTTCTTTTACATTTTGGTGCTTGTGAACCAATAGAGGCATCACACTTGAAGTGCTAAAGCTCTCAAAGGTCAAGAACTCTACCCTACTCAAGAGGTAAGCATCCAAACCAAAGGTTAAGAACTCTACCCCACTCAAGAGGTAAGCGATAGGGAGAATGATTTCGAAAAACAAAATGCATGTATAATTAGAGAAAACATAGATCCAAAGCATTTAGGGTTGCATGTGCACCATAGGAGTGTTATAGTGCTCAAAACCCAACAGTAGTATCAGAGCCTAGGATTGATTTCTATTATATTTTATGATTACTAGTTGTTCAAAGATGGAAAAAGTCGAAAATTTTCCTCTGACTGGTTAACTCGCCAAGTACATGAAACAAACTCAACGAGTCCACTCAGTAAACAGGGCAACTCAGCGAGTCAGTTCATGCACTCGACGAGTTGAAGGCCCTGTTTGCAGAATTTCAAATTTCTTGGCCTGGTTCGGATTAGGAACACTACCACAAACTGATGATGATCAACTCAATCCAAGAAAAATAAAGACTTCCTTCTCATGGGGAGCAAATGATGCTGAAGTTGGAAGTTCCTCAGCTTTTGTTAGTTCTTCACTCCCTCCTCTTTCCATGAAAAGCAAACTAACGATTGATTTTGGACGAATTGGTTGAGAACTGGCAAATGACCATTGAGGAGGTCAAAGAAAACATGTTGGAGCATAACGATTCGGTTCAAAAAAGAAGAGATGAACATCCATCCATCAAAATTGTTTAGATCCTTTCCTCAGCCGATGAAAGGATTAATGTCCAAAAGACAAATATTCAACATTTCAATTCAAATGTTGCCAAACAAAATAGGGTCTCTGAGCTGAATGATAGAATTAAAAGGAATAAATTTGGAGATGTTTTAGCTAGAAGATATAAACTTGATCCCATCATCAAGGTCATGTGCTCCAAACCCAATGATGAATTGATCAAAATTCATCTAGTTAGGAAAAAGGCAGAGAATGAATATATTGAAGTTGTTTTTACCCGTGATTTAGTTAAATACGGCTACAACGAGTGGATCCAAATTCTAGAGATAATTTCAAAACATAAAGGTGTTCATGATCAGGAGGTAAAATTGGCAATTCAACATTTGGTTAACAAAGTCAGGAAGCTGAACTTAGTGCCATCAACCGGTCCATCTCAACCATCCACTGCATATAGAACAAGCAAGCCCAAAATGTCAAAGTATACTAGTTCCTACTTCCATATGTCACTGTCTACATAAACAACATGTTGCTAGTGGGTGTTGATCCAGTTCAACACATGTTCATTTGGGAACCAAAACGTGATATCTTCTATCTTGACAGTCAAAATCAAATATGCTTTCACTGTACTGACGATCTTCCTGCTGCTCCCACTAAGCATTTGTTCAATATTTGTTTGGAGGGCATACATCATAAAGAACTAGAACGAGGCTATCATGAGTTGATTTCTCTTAAACAAAGTAAACGCTTGAATGATCTTCATCTTTCTGACTTTAAGTGGTTGAAACCTGAGATTTTGACAGAATTTGAAAAGTTCTCCAATGATGATTTTTATGACTCTTTTGAAGATTAGTATTGAGATAGGTGGATATTTTAGGGTCACACCTTATGATTTGATGATTCAAACGCATAACATGTTGTCCACCAGAACCAGCGCCATCAACAACCTCATCAGCGACAACGTGATCCTCATGATCTTAGTAATCGTTTGTATATTAGGTAGATATACTCTATAATTATAGAATATATATTTGATCCGTAATCTTAGTGATTAAGATAAGACCCTACATATATTAGAATATATCCCCAAAATAGTGGGATCTTCGTTTCTGTAATCGTATATATAGTATACTATTAGGTTAAACCCTAATAGAGCTTTGTGCCTCGTTTTGTGTGATTGTTATCTTTATGATAACATTTTCTTAGTGAAAACATATTTATGATCATCCTTGTTCTTATGTTTTTATTTACTCTTTGTTTTGTTTGTTTGTTCTTCATTATTCATGCTTGAGTGTATCCGATCAATACAAACATTCACAACACATAAGTATCAACAACACATATGATGGAGCACTATGAGCCATAATGGAGCATCATGATGCACATGTGGAACATCATGAACACTAGTGGCCCAACATCTATCATGGTGTATTCCTTGAGAATCACATACTTCTGAGCATTGTAGAGGACTTCATAGCACATGTGGGTCATCAGGGAACCAAAATGGCGTACCCTGCACCAAGAGGGTGCATCTTGCATGATTATGGCCCATCTCATGCAAGGATTGCACAACTCCCTCCTAAGTGGCGCAACATGCTTCCAATATGGCACAACTTCTTCTATGTCGGTGCAACATCTATCATGAGTGGCACAACTTCTTCATGAATGGCACAACACCTTCCATTTGGAGCAACATCTCTATGAATGGCACAACATATTACTCAATCCATTCCACTCAAAATGCTCCAAGTTGCTCTAAATGCTCCAAGTTGCTCCAAATGTTCAAGTAACATTTAACAGTTTCTATTTATATATTTTTCAGCTACATAATCTTTATGAGTGTGAGAGAAAACTATTGGAGTTAGAATTGTATATAGATACGTGTAAGGTTTCCATTTGTAAAAGTAGTCCGAAGATTCTTTTGAAATAAATAAAGTTTCTTCTTCTTATTTGCATCTTTTTGATATATCAAAATGAAGATTATGTTGTGTTTGAATATAGTATTATAGTAAGAATGTGTTAAGGTTTTAGAATGTTTTAACAATAAAGATTAGGTGATTGTGTTTGAATATTCAACAATCTACATTTTATTGTTTTATATGTTACTTGAATGGTATTTTATTTTAAGGTTTTAGAATGTCAGTGTCTAATTTGGAAATTTGGATTTATTTGAATTTGTAAAAAAATCTGCAAAATAAATAAATTTGTACTTGTTATGTGGATGGTACAAGTCGCCCGTCTTCTTCAATTTTTGTGATGAATTATACCGGGGACAAGCCTTCGGGGTTGCCAAAATTGGCGACTAGAAGATAAGTTCTTTCGACATGTATTTATTAACTTTTTTTTTTGAATAAGAAAATAATGACGCATATGACTTTATGATGACAAGATGTCACTCGGATAAGAGCCATGTAGTGGTGACAACTAATCACCTAGAAAAAAAAATATGTATGTTAAGGATCTAGTGCATGCAAAATTTATCCAGACGACATACCCTCCAAAGACTATCGAACATCAAACAAGCGCAATCAAGCTTTTCTAGATGTCATATATATCGCGTACCCAAATTTCGTTTCTTGTAATAGCATAAGGGTTCAATAAGAGATGGTGAAAGTCAATTGGAGATGACGAGAGTGATGGAGTGAGTCGTACTTTGGAGCATATGGTTCTAATGCCATGAGAATAGTTGAGAGTAAAGTATTGTTTATTCAATTTACCAAAAGCATAAAGAAAAAGGGACATACACATAGAATAAATAACCTAGACAAATATACAAGAGTGACATAGTGAGTCCTTCAACTATATATATATATATATATATATATATATATATATATATATATATATATTACTTTGCTTACTGTTTTTCATAGGACTATATGCTTAACTAATGTTGAGAAAACGCTTGACTTATAGTGTAAGTTTATAGTGTCAGTTTATGCGACCCGGTTATGTGTTATTTTAGGTGTTCATAAAGAGGTCTTGTTGGATAAAGGGGTAATGATACCAGACAGTTCGGACACATGGAATGGCGAATCTAGAACAAAAAATCATGTGGTTTCTAAATTAAGTGAAGCCAATAAAAAAGTCAACAACACTTTTGAGGGTCAGGTCGGGTCGTGCCATGTACCTTTAAAGAACTGAACCAGTTCAATTGGTTAAAAACGATCAAGCGCTACCGATTAAAATTTTTAAAAATTGATTGAAATATAACTGAAAACTCGTAGGATTTAACGAAAAACCAGTTGATTATTAGTTCATTAATAAAGCGGGTAACAGAGAGTGAGAATCTTTTACATGTGAGCTTCTTTTTATTAGAGCAACTTATGTCTGCGTGACCTCTTCTGTCTGCGAGGCGCAGACCACACGCAGACATAATGGTTTGCAGTCCGTTTGTTTTTCTAAAGTGCGCAGACATAAAAACGTCTGCGCGAGGTCTTCACCACGCAGATATGAGATAGCCACTTCTAAAGTCTGCAATGCCTTTGCCCTAAAAAACACGCTTTTTTTTTTGATTCCGCCTCCATTCGTCATCCAACCTCCCAGGCTCACCCAAAAAAAACCTCGACGACTCCATCTTGCAGCGAACGCCGAACGTCATCGTCGATTGCAGCCCTCCTCTCCGATCAAAACCGCCGATCGCAGACCTCCTCTCCGATCCAGTGTCCTCCGATTGCAGCGTCGATTGCAGCAGCGAGCGAACAGCAAGGGTCTGTCACCTCCTCTCTGAAATAGCGAGCAATCGGGTCTGTCACCTCCTCTGTCTCTCTCTATCTGTCAGTTTCAATTTCAATTCAACTTGTTTGATTCTTCAATTTCTTGTTTGATTCACATCCTTGTTCAATTTCTTGTTTGTTTCACATCTTTGTTTCATAGAAAATCTTGGAGGTGTATAATCTATAATATATTCTTGCTAAAATTGAAAGCCAAATTCCCAGCAAATTGAAAATCTTATCTGTAAACAAATTGGATTTGTAAACAAATTGGATTTATATTTTTCTTTGATTGGAAGCCAATATACATAACTGTGAAGCAAAAGATAACATATTATCTTGTTGATTGTGATTGTTTATGTGTATATGATTTTTGATTGTGTAGATATATATGATAGTGTATATGTATATGATTGTTGATTGTGATTGTTTATGTGTATATGAGTTTTGATTGTGTATATATATATATATATATATATATATATATATGATTATTGATTGTGTATATGTATATGATAGTGTATATGTATATGATTGTTGATTGTGTATATGTATATGATAGAAAGCATCAAAAAGAGTCATAAGTTTTGTTTATTTGATAGAAGTAAATTGGAAAACTCACTAGCTTTTTGAATGTGTGTTGGTACTAATGATTTTGATTTATAAAGTTTTTTAGAAAACTTTGAATTAAAACACTCTAATTGAGGTTATTTATGATTGAATAAAAAGTTTCACATTATTATGATTGAAAATAAAACAAAATTACAAATTTGTCGTGAAAATAAAAAGTTTACTAAAACAAAATTTATTGAAATAATGTTGTGAAAATAAAACAAAATTACACATTACTATCATTGAAAATAAAACAAAATTACAAACTTACCCTTTCAATTCCCTAAATAGGTAGCCCTTTTCAATTTGTGGATGATATAATGCTGTGAAATAATATTTGTCTATGTTATATTGGTTATTAGAAATGGGAGAAAAACAACAATGGACCAATGAGCATTTAAAATGCTTATTGGATACTTGTATTGAAGAAGTAGAGAGTGTTGGTAGAAAAGGATTGAGTTTGCAGAAAGATTCATGGATAAGGCTTGGAAGAGTTCTTAAGGAGAAATTTGGGGTTGAGTTGACTCAAAAACAAATGAAAAACGCATATGACAATCTGAAAGCCAAATACACTGGATGGGTATATTTAAAAAACAAAACCGGTAATATATACAATTCTCAAACAAACACTTTTAATTTAACAGCCGAGGAGTGGGATGATTTTAAGAAGGTACATACACATTAATATACAATAATATATATATATATATATATATATATATATATATATATATATATATGTATATATATACATATTTATATATATATATATATATATATATATATATATATATATATATATATATATAACATTTACGTTTGAAGTTGCCATATATTCTTATACTATTTCTTGTTACATTTGGGTTTAGGGGCATCCGAAAGCTGCTTCTTTGAGAACAATTCCACTGCCTTTTCCAGATCTTTGTGCACGTCTTTTTGATGGAAATAGTGCTACTGGTAATTTTAGGAGTTACTCAACCCAATCATCATCAGTAGCTGGCGCATCCTCCTGTCGTGTTCCACCACTTCAGATCACTGCCACCCCCTTTGATGCAATGGATGATGATGGTGTTGACACTTCTCATCATGAGCCACCACCTTCTGCTGCTTCACCTTTTGCAGCTTCACCTTCTGCTGGTTCACCTTCTGCTGCTTCACCTTCTGCTGGTTCACCATATACTGCTACACCATCCGGTAACCCCAACAAAAGGGCTAAACCCTCAACTCCTGTAGCTCCTAGTGCCTCACCGTCTGCTTCTTCACCTGATGGAACTTCTGTTACTACTGACGATTTAGCATTTGAAATGAAGAAAGCTCTACAAAGTTTGACTAAAGGGTATACAATTCCTCAGTGTTTAGAGAAGTTAGAGGTCCTTCAGTTAGGCCCTACAGATCCTTTACGCTTTGTCGCATATCATATTTTTGGAGGAACCATGAACATGAGAGAGATGTGGATGCATTTGCCCGATGTTCCCAAGATATTACGAGGGTGGCTTGAGATGACAGGTACCAGTTTAGGAGTTTTGAAGGATGGGAAGATTGTTCGATGATTTTGTAGTGTTGAAAGTATTTGTTATGTCTTTTTGCCCTTGTTGGAACTACTTTGTTAAATGTTTTTGCCTTTGTTGGAACTATTTTGTTAGGTCTTTTTGCCCTTGTTGGTACTTGAAATATGATTAATGGAATGTTTATTTGATACTTGAAATATGGTTTATGTAATGTTATTTTGGCTTGAAATATGATAAATGGAATGTTTATTTGATACTTGAAATATGGTTTATGTAATGTTTTTTAAAGTTCTACTTTGTTGATTTTAGGTTCATATGGATCACGATCAAAAGTTACTTCTCGTAATTCTAATGTACCTATACATCCGTTATTTTTGGAAGAGGGGTGTGAAACGATTGCGGGATAATGATTCGGAAATGACGGGACACGAATACACATTGGAGTTATTACACCGTAATCGTTTACAATGTGTTGAAGTATTACGCATGTCCCGTGAATCTTTTGTACGACTATGTGCTCATTTTAGAGCAAATTACTCATTAAAGGACAGCAAACATGTATCAGTTGAGGAAAAGATGGCTATGTTTTTGATGATGATCGGACATAATCAACGTTACGTGATTATCAAGCGGAGATTTCAACACTCGAAGCAAACAATTCATAAATTTTTTTATGAAGTGTTAGAAAAAATGATGCTTTTCGCACAAGATATTATAGTACCAACATCTTTTAATCCGAATCCAAACATTCCAGGACATAATAGGAGGCTACGAAGGGTTTTCAAAGGAGCAGTTGGTGCACTTGATGGCACTTTGATACATGCTGTTGTCCCTGCTAAGAAACAAGACTTATATAGAAGTAGGGGAAATGGAGATTGCTACCAAAACGTATTGGCAATATGTGACTTCAATATGATTTTTACATTTGTTGTGACCGGGTGGGAAGGGGTAGCGCATGACTCTAGAATATTATCAGAAGCAGTAGCTGATCCACAAGCATCATTCCCGTTTCCACCACCAGGTAAATTTTTGTTTTTTTTTTTTTAATATTTTCATTTTAATTTGAAAATTGATTAGTGTTTTGCATTTTTTTTCAGACAAATATTATCTTTGTGATGCCGCGTATGCACACACTCGAGGATTTATGGCCCCTTATCGTAATGTGAGGTATTGGCTTGGAGATTTTCGTCAAAGACGTGCATTGACCAATAAAGAAAAATTTAACCATGGACATGCAAAACTTCGGAATGTCATTGAGCGTGCTTTTGGTGTTTTGAAAGCACGCTTCCCTATATTGAAGAGGATGGCACCATTCCCGTTTGTGACACAAAGAAACATTGCCATGGCATGCTTCGCGCTTCATAATTATATAAGGAAAGAAGGATTGAGTGATGAGTATTTCGCACGATACGATGAACCCAATGTCCCGTTTCGAAATAACAATGTGGCCATTGATGATGATGAAGACGGGATTCCAACACATGGTACTGCAGCAGACCGTGAATATATGACTCAGTTACGTGATGAAATTGCTGATCAGTTGATGCACAATATAGATTGAATTGTTTTAAATGAAATTGTTATTGTAAAACATTTTTTTATTGTATGACTAATTTAGTTGCATGAATTTTATTTTCAATGTTATAAGACTATTATTATTAAAATTTTGGTGTTGAAAAATCATTTTAAGTTTGTAAAATAATTTTATTTAAAATTCAGTTTATTTCAGCAGCCTGCAGACGTTAAAAAACAAACAGTCTTCTTATTGCAGACTGCAGATGTTTGGTCCACCTCTTCTGCTGCAGAGGCTTGCAGATGTGGCCCGCAGACTGCAGACATTTTGGCTTCAGAAAAACAAACAACACCCTAGAAAAAAAAATATGTATGTTAAGGATCTAGTGCATGCAAAATTTATCCAGACGACATACCCTCCAAAGACTATCCGAACATCAAACAAGCGCAATCAAGCTTTTCTAGATGTCATATATATCGCGTACCCAAATTTCGTTTCTTGTAATAGCATAAGGGTTCAATAAGAGATGGTGAAAGTCAATTGGAGATGACGAGAGTGATGGAGTGAGTCGTACTTTGGAGCATATGGTTCTAATGCCATGAGAATAGTTGAGAGTAAAGTATTGTTTATTCAATTTACCAAAAGCATAAAGAAAAAGGGACATACACATAGAATAAATAACCTAGACAAATATACAAGAGTGACATAGTGAGTCCTTCAACTATATATATATATATATATATATATATATATATATATATATATATATATATATATATATATATATTACTTTGCTTACTGTTTTTCATAGGACTATATGCTTAACTAATGTTGAGAAAACGCTTGACTTATAGTGTAAGTTTATAGTGTCAGTTTATGCGACCCGGTTATGTGCTATTTTAGGTGTTCATAAAGAGGTCTTGTTGGATAAAGGGGTAATGATACCAGACAGTTCGGACACATGGAATGGCGAATCTAGAACAAAAAATCATGTGGTTTCTAAATTAAGTGAAGCCAATAAAAAAGTCAACAACACTTTTGAGGGTCAGGTCGGGTCGTGCCATGTACCTTTAAAGAACTGAACCAGTTCAATTGGTTAAAAACGATCAAGCGCTACCGATTAAAATTTTTAAAAATTGATTGAAATATAACTGAAAACTCGTAGGATTTAACGAAAAACCAGTTGATTATTAGTTCATTAATAAAGCGGCGAACAGAGAGTGAGAATCTTTTACATGTGAGCTTCTTTTTATTAGAGCAACTTATTTATTTATTAATATATTGAGAGTCTCGATTAAGAATGGTTAACTTTTTGTTATCAATCAAATAATTTAAAATAACAAACTGTCCCTAATAATTTATATTTTTAATTTTTTAAAATGGTTTTTTAAGAAATTTTTTTACAAAACAAACTCAAGATAGGTCATTTATTTTTTCTAAAGTAGTTCCTAGTTTTTTTACTATATACATTGTAAATGAATTTAGACAATTTTTAGTTCATTGTAATTTTTGTCTTTTTTTTTTTTTTTTTTTTTTTTTTTTTTTTTGAAAGAGATTGTAATTTTTGTGTTTAATGTAAGTCACACGAAATTGTGAATATCGGTTAACCATGTTCTATTTTAACAAATGTATTTCACTATTTTTCAAGTTTGTTTCGATTTTCTTTGTTAAATTTGGTTGAACTATGAAACACAGTCCAAATACATGACTAGTTTGCAATCTTAGAGATCCTTCTTCACTATTACAATTTTCTCCAAAGACTATATGGCCATACACTTGTGCTAATTGCGTTTTGTGCCTGTTTGCAAATGAAAAGCCATGAAACCATTAGAAGATGGTAGAGATACGCAAATACTAATGTTGATACGATTTGTCCCTCTATGTTTATCTCTCGTTTTCCCTAAATCAGGAAACAACACAAAAGAACCACATGACGTTTTGAATAATCTTGAATTTTACTCTGACACAAAATAAAAGGACATGTGAAACAATCGTTTAGATCCAAATCATTTCATCCCAAAACCATAAAAACAAACCGAAAAACCTAAACAACACAATTAAATACCTTATTTGATTCCTCCAGTTACCTAAATTTCCATAATATTTACAAATTAAACCCTCCAAATTTGTAATAAATTCCTTTTGGGAAACAAATCGAAGAGTCTTTAATACCCAAACCAACAGTTGAATCCAAAAAGACTGAAAAGATCAACATCAAGAAATCAAACCCTAATGGGTGTACTTACATGTGTGTCTTTCTTGATGTCTCACTATGTGTGCGTCTCTTGTGGCAACCATTAAATTTTGATGGGCCTGCACCATTACGCTCCCCAGATCTTCTGCATCTTTTTTTGAACTATAAGTATTTATTGAAGCTCATCAAGAATCAAATGAAGTATTTAATTCACCAAACACCTTTCAAACCTACATAGTACGTCCATTGCAGCGTAAGGTACAAGGGTTATGCATGCATGCATGGATATTCTTTTGTGTCTACGTCTTCATGAGTTATATTTGCCACGTGCCTCTTCATCTTCTTCCTCTATAAATTTGCTGTTTCTCAGTGTCATTGCTGATTCCAACTAACCAATATGTTTTGCTCAGATGATGCTTCTTGTCTCTGAATGGTCAAGGTAAGTTCACGGTTGCTTTTTCTATTTTATTTGTGATCAAAATAACTCTTTTGAATGCTTGAAACCATATTAGTTTTAGTGTTTTAGATGTAATATTCTTCATAATTCCTTCGGCGACGTATATATAATTCATAAAGATTCAAATACAAATTAAAGCTTAGATACTAGCTAATTAATTAAGTGAACGTTTTAAATAATTTAGCGATTCATTAAAAATTAATAAATTTCTAGAATATCTTAAAAAATATTAACAGGTAGAATAAGTTCAATTATGATAATAGTTATAATTAATCAAGTAAATTTTATATTTTTTGGTTTAATATGTATAAAATGAAAGTATACATAAATTACCTACGGCACTATTCGTAGGAAATTAATAGGAGCAAGATGTTACCTTCAGAATTTAGGTGGGTAATTTTTTCCTACAAGTTACCTACAAACTTTCCTATTGAATATTCTTTTAGAAATTTACTTACGGAATACCTACGAAATAATTTTACTTGCGGAGGACCTACAAGTTTATTTACCCACGGAACATCTGCAAAGTACCTACATATTATTTTCCTACAGAATAACTGCTTTTCCAACATAATACTTACAGACTTTATTGGATTTTATTTCCTTTAGAATACCTACAAAATATTTATTTCCTACAAATTTTCTATGATTTTTTTCTAGTTTTATTGAATACAATTTTGTCAAAAATATATTGCTATATCAAATTTATAATTATAACAATATTCAAATTTTCTATGCAAAAAAACCAAAAAAATAATTATAATAATAGTCAAATATCATTATATTCATTAACGTTAAAATAGTCAATAACATAACATGCATACATTCAAATACTAAAAATACTATTACGATACCATGAAACAACTAAGAATTAGTTAATAACATAACATTCATTAAGTGTTTTAAAACAAAAATTAAGAACTACTTGATGGATTACTGGGAATATTGATTTGTCTCATAAAGACCACCAATTGTTGTTGCACATGTAATTCTATTTCATTTCATATTTGTTGCATTTGCAAATCTATTTGACTTTGCCCTAGATCCATGGTTTGTTGCATGTTTGACACTTGTTGTCGCGACTCATTTACTTAAAAATGGCAAGACAAACACATGTAGTTAGTAAATGTAATTCAACTTTAAGCCATGATAGCAATGTACTTTACTTTTAATTCATTATAAGAACACACTACACATAATAACAATGTACTTTGTTTTAATATCCATAATAGCAACATACTTTAATTTTCATCCATAATAGCAACATATTATATTAACAATGTAGCTTACTTTTAATATTCATAATAATAACATAATATAATTTTATCTATTATAGCATTATACTTTAAAATTCTATAGGTATTTTCTATAGCAACTTACCCAGTTTTCTAGTAATGTTTGGTTAGTTAATTACCATATAAATTTTGTGGTACTTACGACATAAAAAGTATAGTTGAATTGCACCTATAATTAGTACTAATTTTTGCAAGGTGTATGTTTTTACAATTGTAATAAACAATCGTACAAGTGTTGGTACAAACTTTTATAGATATGCGATAATATAAACTAACAGTACAAATATCGATATCCATGTCCTAAGAATAAATTATATATAATAAAAACAAAAATAGAAATAAAAGGAACATATGTAACGAAAAACAAAACTGTAAAAAAGGACAGCTGCAAAGCATAAAAGTGGAAAGTGATTGATTTAGAACATATAACAAGTGACACATATAATAGCCCGAGATGAACTAGAAATGAACATGTTTGTGTAAAAAATTTCAACTTGATAAAACAAATATGTTCACATGAAAATTAAAGGTATTTTGGGTCAAGTTTTTTCAACCCATTTAATGTTTCAATTGATACGGCACGTTTATTACAAGGTCTAAACCCTAAATTAAATTATTCATCTGACACGGACTCGATACAAATAAAAAGGCTCGGATAACCAATTTCAACCATTTAAATAAATGGATTTACACAATAAAGTTGGAGCATATACAATTAAGCAAAGAAGCTTTTATTATAAAGTCCCTTTTTTGATAAACTAAGTTTGGTAACGTTAAAAAAGTCTATCGTGAGTTTTATTGTATTTTAAAAGTATTTTTCAACTTATTTGTAAACTAGTTTATAACCCGTGAGAAACACGGTTATAAAATTAATTAATTTTTCATATTAAAAAATTAAAATTATTAAACAATTATTTTAAATAAATTATTACTTAAAAGATATTTTTTTATTATATAAAATTATAATTGTTGATTTTAATAAATACTTGAAGTTATATCACCTTATAATCTGTATTAATTTTATTTTGTTTTTCAATCTAATGTTATGAATTTAATATAATTAGAGTGGAAACTTTAAAATTTAAAATTTAAAATGGATAATCAATTATTAATTAGTGTAATTATAGTGGAAATTTAAAATTTGAAATTTAAGTTGTATAATTAATAGTTGACAAATGACATAATTGGTGATATATAACATTAATGAGAATCTCTAATTATATGACACTTGTCAACAGAAGATTAACCATATTCTTTTATTAGAATAGAGATTTACAAGGTTACGAATAGAGCTTTTTCATAATTTTGTATTATTGTATTGTTTATTTTTATCAACTATAAATAAAAGGCTATTGATATGGTCCATAAATAAGTTTTGACTTTTGATGCTAAATGGATTGCCGTAGAAAGGAATAGGAAAGACGGACCAATCTTCGTCGATCTTGGCATCGTTAGGGTGGAGGGTATATCTTTATTTTAACTTTCATTTTTCTTTCAATGTCATCTTATTTTCTTTTTAATCTCCCTCATTTTTTATAACTCGCACTTCACTTCCTTTATTATTTTTTTTCTAAAGTTAAATTAAAATATGTAACTTATTAAATAAATGAACTTAGCAAAGAAAATCTTAATAAGCACAAGTTAAAATTAATGTTATATGTATTTATGGTTACGATGTTGTGGTAGGTTTTGAATATAAAATGAAAGATAAGGAGCTAATGTTAAAATCGGTTTAAAACTTGAATATATATATACAAACTATGATAAATATTATACGAGTTGATTAACACAAAACATTAAATACAAATGATTAAACAGCAAATTTATTTGAATTTGAAATTTAAAATAAGTCAAAATCATGAAAAATAAACATGAAAAAATTAAATTAAAAATATGTGTTTAGTTGTCAGACTCGTGTATTAAATGTGCTAATTATGATAAAATGTTAAATATGAAGATTTCAACTATAAATTTATTTTAAATTAAAATTGAAGTTTGAAATTTAAAATTTGAAACTAATATAGTTATTATGTTATGTTTAATTTATAGAAACTAAATCCTCTCTAATAAATGAATGTTTTTTTTGCCACTTGCTACACTCTCATTCAATTTGTCAAATGTCATTTTGTAGTTATTTTGAATTAATTTTTTTTTTCCACATGTCATTCTATGAGTTTTTCTGTTTTATTAAATTCCACATAATATTTTAATGTAATTATTGCAACAAATATAGTAATAAATGAATATAAATTTCATTAATGAACATAACTTTTAATTTTAAAATTCCCAAAATTAAAGCTTATTAATATCTTTTATTTATTTAAATTATTTGTTTAAATTTAAAAAAGAAAAAAACATTTCCATTATAAATTTAAAGTTCTCAAATACTTTGACCTTTATATATATATATATATATATATATATATATATATATATATATATATATATATATATATATATATATATATATATATATATATATATAGGGTTAGGTTCATTTGAGACCACTTATATTTTGTGAGACCGTGAGACGCATTTGTTTATTTATTTTTTATTTTTTTTTATTTTTTTATAGTTAATTCATGTTCCGAAAATAATATTTAAAAAAAGAATTTTTTGATTTTTCAATTTATTTTGCATTTTAAAATTATTTTTAGAATATGTACAGTGTAATATTCTATTTAGAATATTTCACGTATTTTTCAAAAAAAATATAATTTTTTTTTTATTTTTTTTAATTTTTTTTAGTTAATTCAAGTTCCGAAAATAATATTTAAAAAAAGAATTTTTAGATTTTTCCATTTATTTTGCATTTTAAAATTATTTTTTAGAATATGTCAGTGAAATATTCTATTTAGAATATTTCACGTATTTTTCAAAAAAAAAAAACGGATTTTTTTTTATTTTTTTTATATTTTTTTTAGTTAATTAAAGTTCCGAAAATAACATTTAAAAAAAGAATTTTTGGATTTTTCCATTTATTTTGCATTTTAAAATTATTTTTAGATTTGGTCTCACGGTCTCACAAAATTAGAATGGTCTCAAATGAACCTGAACCTATATATATATATATATATATATATATATATATATATATATATATATATATATATATATATATATATATATATATATATATATATATATAGTTAACCCAATAAATGGGTCTTACAACTAGTTAATGATATATTCAAAAATGAAAAATGAAATAAATGACAAGTGGAAAATAAATATCTCAAAATTTTGACAAAATGACATGTGACATAATGCATGAGAGAATGACATGTAACAAAATTATTTTCATTTATTTGGTATGATATGAAAGGTTAATATTGTAAATTGGTTTTGCAAATTGAATGAATAGACTTTATTTTATGTCACTCCACACTCATCGCCACCCATAGAGTGGTGTATCCGTTTTCTTTCCCCATCATGCCACTCCACCGTATGATGCGGTGGAAATGAATTTACCAACCTCATGTAGGGGCGGTTCCACTATGGTTGCACTATGATACCGACAACCCTTGTTTTTTGAGACGCAATGTAAATATTTTTTTGAATTTTTTATTTTTCTACTATTGTGCAACTACGTAAAAAAAATATGTCATCGGCAACACCTACTATGAAATCCTGCGTCCGCCACTAACTAGAAAAACCATCACGACCACCATCTACAATCCCCTATTATGATTTAGGCTCGCGATCACCTGGTATCATACATTCTCTTCATCCCAACCACCACCCCATCATTCATATCCAACCATAATCAGTCCTTGATACGACATAAAGCCAAAGATAGCCTCACCATCTTCTCCTAAGAACAACCCATCACCATCACAATTATCTCAAGCTCCACACCATTCCCACGCAGCCTCCACCATCCTAGTTCAATACAACTTTCATCACAATTCACATACATCAACAATCATCACAGTTCCACTTTAGGCCATTATCATCATCCTCCCCATTCATGTTCCCTCTTCATTGACATCACCCTACATTAACACCATCAAACCAACAACCAAATCATTATTTACGACCCTCCTGTTCTGATTATGTTTATTTCATTGAAATTAATATGAACAAAATCACATCTTATATATAACAATTAATATAGCGATTATATAATCTGGTTGTATACATGCATTTAAGCCGCTGGTGATAATAGCAAGGCCAACAGTAGAATTGCCGGTGATTTCACCGGTGTTATTTCAAATTTGAAAGCATTCAATTTTATTGATTTAAAAGGCTACAAGATATTGTAGTCAAGATTTGGGTATGACTATTTCATATTCAGTCCATTCACGCCAAGCAAAGTAGAGATCAACACAGATACCTGCATACATAGCTTGAGCCTCGATTGGGTGGGTCTCAGTTTTTATTAAGGTCTATCTTGGGATAGATTAAGAAATAGGATTGGTTCAGAAGGACGACCGTAGGGTATGTTTTATTATGGTGCCCATAGTGGCACCAACAACGCCTGATATTTCCGTACGTAGTGCAAAAAGTTTCTATTTTTTTCTACTATCATGCCACTACTTAAATTTTCCGTGACACCTCTACTATGAAATCCTACGTCTACCCTGGACGACCGACGAACAACAAAGAAGCAGCAGCGTCCACAAACGATGAAGGAGCAACGTTGATTCTTGAGTGGCGATTAGAAATTTCGTTTGGGGAGAAGAAATAGCGTCATGGAAGAAACAAAGGATTGGGCTTTCTCTCTCACACACACATGTTTTGGTATATTAAAAAGAAGGGCAAAAATGTCAAAAATTCTAATTTCAAGTGGATGAATAAAATAATTTAGTGGAGATATTAGCTCCTACATAGAATATTTTGAGTTAATGGTATAATATACTCAAACTATACATTGAGTTTTTTTTTTCCAGATTAAATTTTAATTTTTTCTTAAGGAAAACATGTTTATTATTATTTTTTTGGATCCTTTTTCGATTTTAGACCATATTTTTCTAAAAGACCCTAGAAAAAAAAATTAAAAAATCATTATATTTGATTTTTTTATATTGAGCCAATTTCTTCGTCATATCTTATAATTCTCATGTTTTTTTGTTGTTGTTTATGATGCTCTCATAGTTTTTAACATTAAAATCTTAAGAATACATTTGATGTTTTTAAAAACAAAAAAATATGCCATGTCGAATTATTGTTAACAAAATGCATATCAAAATTTATTTGCAGAATGATCATAGATTGTAACAGGTAAAAACAATTGTCTAATCTTACTTGACAATGTTTCTAAACGGCTAAATCGGAAAAAAAAAAAACGCAATATAATTATAAGAAAAATATAATAAGTTGAGTTTTAATTAGAAAAAAAGAAAAAACCAATATACAAGGTTTCATAAGCAAAAGTCTATTATGCATAATTTATATATTATATACATATATTAAAAAGCCTCATGTTTATAAACAGTAAAAATTAACCAAGTTCAGACTTTCACACAAGAATTCGTACATATTGAAATTTCACACAATACTTCCTACATATTCCAAATTTCGTCCTCTTATCCTCCCTCCCTAATCCAAAATTCCCACCATTATCGGCTTCAAATGTTTCACATTCTTCGGACTCCTCCCTTTCTTCCTCTCCAACTATGTGAGTTTGACGTCTTCTTCGTCTTCTCGGTCAAGATTTAGGATTTCGATTCTGGGTTTGACATTTCAGATACAATCTTGATCAAAACTAAGGATTTCCACTTCCGTCTCCACCAAACGTCTGTGCTTCGTGGTCGCCTCCAACCGTCTCAATTGCAATTTGAAATTTGGGTATGTTCTTTGTCGTTTGTATACGCTATTGATTTCCTATCTTCAGTTTCGAATTTCTTCCTTTCCAACGTTGAGGGTTTGACGTTAGAATTCTAGATATGAAGTTTCTTACACCATGTCAATCAAGAACTTTAATTCTGGGTATGCCGATCAAGAACTTCGAATTATCTACCAAAAACTTAGGATATCGACTTCCGTATTGCTTTTCTGTTCCACTTTGAATTTTGGTATCGGTATATCGATCAAGAACTTCGAATTCTCGACCAAAAACTTACGATATTGACTTCCTTATTGCTTTTCTTTTCCACTTTGAATTTCGATTTTCAGTTCCACTTTCAAACATTTTTGTTGGACTCCATCATGCACAATAATCACGCCACAAATTAAATTGATTACCCCATTATAGTCTTGATCCTCTTGCAAGTAATTGTAGTCGTTCGTGGCTGGTCTGTTGCGGTTTGTGGAAACCGGAAAAAGAAATCACTTATTCGTTTTGCCTTTACTCTAATTTCTGGAATGTGATATTCTGCAATTCGGATGGAGATTGAAGAACAAAATATAAGTTTTAAGTTTGCATGCATGTCATAAATTTCCTGGATTACTGCCTTTATAAGAACATCAAAGCCATCTTTGATTATGACCAAATTTATTGGTAATATATATGTTGTAATAACATAATATATAGCATTTCGATTCGAGAATCACGACCAATTCAATTATGCATGGGTATTTTCTCTCTTGTGATAAAGTCCATATGTTTAATGTCGACTAATCAAAATGCTAAACTTTTGAAATAAATTACGAGTTTTGACTGTTAAAGTCTTAATTTATGTAACGATTAATTAAAAAACTAGAGCAAAACTGGAAAACACTATATGGTACCAAGTAGATGCTTTGTCATCACAAAAGCTCCATAGTAACCCAGGGCTAAAATCGTCCAAAAAATACCCCAAGGAATTGTCACATAATTTCAACTTTCAACAAGGTATCAGTCAAACGATGCTAAAAATCTCTCAAACTAGCCATTTTTGAAACATGGGTAAAATCGTCAATATTTTGCATAAGGGCAAAACCGACCAAATTGATCATGTGGAAACTTTGTTCCTAACTTTAATTATCATGATTTAAGTACCTGATCACATAATTAAGTCAAAATTGTTAGAGATTAGGGTTAGGAAAATACCCGTTAGGGTTTAACTAACTTGTTATTGAAATTAAAGAATTAAACATCTTGACTTGGAGACTCGGATAACCAATATTAGTGTATATATAAAACAACATTGGGAGATGAAATTAGCTTTATTATATGATAAATTGATAATAAATAAAACCAATCCATGCATTTGCACAAGGTCTTTACCCCTGCTGGTTAGATTCATAAACTAGATGGATTAATAGAAGCTTAATTACTACTGATTTTGCAGATAAATTTGATGTTATTTTCTACATTTTCGCTTGCTTCTTGAAGGTATGGTTTAACTTGCTTCTTATTTTATTTCGTTTCACCTATTTCTCTTTATGATCCAAATAATAGGACCCACTGAGACACAAGAGCCCAGTACCCACAAGTAGCCCAATAATTATTTATATGTAGATATGGAGACTGGAGCAACAATAGAAGATCAATTCTCGAAGCTACATCCTTGTTTTCAAACGAACATAAGGATTGGGATTATTGGGGCGGGTGCCAGTGGGTTATCAGCTGCGTATGCACTATGCAAACTTGGTTACTCTAATGTGACTGTTATAGAGAAACATGAGTTTGTAGGGGGTATGTGTGAATCCGTGGATATTGAAGGTAGGCATTTTATTACGACTTAAATACATCAATTTAAAAGTGCTTAACTAGGAATGAAATCAACTTAAAAACTATGAAAATAGTATAAAACTACTAAGAACTTTATGGTGGTTGGAATTGATTTGGCCTTGTGTATATTCGTTAAAGTGTTTTCATCTACAACGGGCATGCTTTGTGAGCTTCTTCAAGAATTTTAGTTTCAAGTTAGTAGCACTAGTTTGATTTTACCCCTTTGGTTTCAATAAAACCTTTCTAATAACATGTTTTCTAATTTTCTAGAATGGAAAATGAAAACTCAATAAGTTTTAACTAGACAAGTTTTCTAAATTTTTTACTGAAAACTGAAAATTAAAAAGTTTTCCAATAAAACCAAAACATTTTTTCACCACCAAACTGGCTGTTAGCTTTTTGATCATTCTCTACTTCAATAAATGTGTGTTTAACAGCGAGCTTTCGAGAGCATTTATCTTTTACAAAAAAATTCGAATTAAAGAGAAAACTTCGTTCGACAGTACGAACTTTTAACTTTTATTTTAAACAAAATATTCCCGATACAAAAGCTATTTCAAGTAATTTTTGGAGCTTTTCCTTAGAGTTTTTTACTATTGTTTTTATGCAATTTTACATCATTAAAAACCAATTACTTTTGCCGAAAATTGCTACAAAATAAAATAGGTAGTTTCCAGCTTTTGGTTTTTTTGAAACTAACTAGTTTTACCAAACACTTCTAACATCTTGTTCTTGAGTTTTTTTTAGAGTAAATTACTGAAATCGTCCATGTGGTTTGGTCAAAATTGCATGTTTGGTCCCTAATTTTTTTTTGCACTCGGATCATCCTTGTGGTTTCATTTTGTTGCGTTTTTCGTCCCTGTGGTTTGATTTTGTTGCATTTTTCGTCCCTTACATACATAAAGTTAGGACCAAACATGCAACTTTTACCAAACCATAGGGACGAAAAACGCAACAAATCAAACCATAGGGACGATTCGAGTGCAAAAAAAAAGTTAGGGAGCAAACGTGCAATTTTGACCATACCAAAAGGATGATTTCAGTAATTTATTCTTTTTTTTTAATGAAAAAAAAGAGTGGAAATGATAGGAAATGAGAGGGTTGATAGAAAAAAGGGAGGAAATGATTGCCAAGAAGAAAAAAAGACAGTCTTTTTCCTCATAATTGGACGGAGTGGGAATGGAAAAAAAAAAAAAAGCAGTCTTACACTTGCTTCATTCTCTATTACACCTTAAAACTATACCTTAACCATGTGCAAAAATGACATTTAATAGTAAAACTTCTTCCTTTCCAGTTTGCACTACAAATGGAGCTTTTCCTCCTTCAATATACTTCCCTTTCTTTCCCTATCCCTCCCCCTCCTTAATTTTTACACTTGTTAGAACAAAGTGTAAGTATGGTTATATAGACCTAACATCATGTTTCAAAGTTTTAGCAAAAAAAAAAGAAGAAGAAGAAAATAAGAAAACAGGAAAAAAAATAAGAGAAAAAAAGAAAAGGAAAACAAAATTGCATTTTGGTGTTCCAATTTGGGATGGAAGCAAAGTAAACATTTTATTTTTCTCTTTCGAAATCCTTCCGAATGAATGAAATGTTATCCTTTCCAATTTTTTCCATTTATTTTCATTAAAAACTCATAAACATCACTTTTATTTATTTATTTATTTATTTTTATAAGTTTCTTCTAACATTCATCGATTCCCAATCATTTTTTTTGGGCCGGCTTAACATTTTTCTTAAACCATTTGGACAGGGAGGATATACGATTTGGGAGGTCAAGTTCTAGCTGCGAATAGTGCTCCAACCATCTTCCACCTCGCCAAAGAAATTGAAGCTGAAACAGAGGAATTAGACACTCATAAGTTCGCCATCATCGATGCCACCGGAAAATACGTCGACACAAAAGTTGTAGACGATTACATCTCCATCATATCCCTAACCTTAAAACTCCAGGATGAAGCCAACGCCAATGGCCGAATCGGAGTGCATGCAGTCAGCGATATTGCTTCCGAACCAACTCCTTCGTTTCTCAAATCTAACGGACTCGAATCAGTTCCTGAATCTGTTGCCTATGGATTCACGGCTTCAGGTTACGGATTTGTGCAGGATATGCCCTATGCTTATGTTCATGAGTTCACAAGGACTTCAATGGCGGGAAAGATTAGGCGATTTAAAGGCGGGTATATGAGCGTTTGGGATAAGATAAGTAAACAACTTCCCGTAAAAATTCATTGCAATACGCAAGTATTATCAGTCAATCGTAATGGAAACACCATTAAAATCAAAGCCAAAATTGTCAATGGTGAAGCGCAACATATGGAATTCGATAAACTCATTATCTCTGGTTCGTTTCATTTACACAGTGGAAAGACCTACAGATCACCTTCAAAAACAAAAGGTTTGTTAAGTTGCCAGTGTGTACCGGTTCTAACTAACTAGAGTTTCTTTGATTAATCGTTTTGGTCTTTTTTGCAGACGAAACTGTGAACGAGGTTATGGATCTAAGTGATTTTGAGATGGAATTATTTGATAAAGTGGAGACTATCGATTACTACACTACTGTGTTGAAGATACATGGATTGGAGCATATTCCAGTTGGGTTTTATTACTTTGGGGAATTCATAGGTGATCCTAACACAATAGGCAATCCTGTTGCGATGCAAAGATTCTACCCAGACAAGAACATATTCCTGTTTTGGTCATATGGTAATTCAACCGATATTGTAGGCCATAAAGTTACTCGGCTTGCAGTTGATGCAGCCACAAGTATTGGAGGCAAGGTTGAGAAGGTAATCTTACAAAGGAGATTCAAGTACTTCCCTCATGTCAACAGTCAAGGTATGCTAAAAAAACAGATTCCATTGTACATTTCCAAGAAAATCTTACTAAACATGTTTAATATAATCTAGAAATGAAGGATGGGTTTTATGAGAAACTGGAAAACCAACTCCAAGGTCAGAAGAACACTTTCTATGTTGGAGGACTAATGGCATTTGAGCTAACAGAAAGGAATTCATCCTACGCCTTTTCTCTTGTTATGAAGCATTTCGCAAGTGACAATCCGATACCCAGATTCCCATACATCAAGGTACAAAACTCAAGACATTGATCACAAACTAAACTCCTTAAATCAAAACTTTTAGCTAATGAATCTAACTTCTTGCAGAGATTATTCACTATGAAATCAGACTATCATTCTTGGATTGCCAAACAACTAGATGAAGAACCAGGTGTAAAGTTTCCAGATATCTCATCTATCGGTGGCTATTTAAGACACTGGGGAAACCATGAACACATTGCAAATAAAACACTCTACATTTGGATCAACGATAAAGGAGAAACAATATCCCGAAGAACATACAAAGAGGTAAATGCTAATGCTTCCCATATTGCCCACAAGCTTTTAACAAACACTAAGCCAAATATCAACCCTGGAGATAGAGTTCTTCTAGTCTACATACCTGGCTTAGAATTCCTTGATGCCTTTTTCGGTTGCCTGAGAGCAAGAGTCATACCAGTACCTGCTATTCCCCCTGATCCATCACAAACAGGAGGCCAATCACTTCTTCATATTGAAAACATTGCTAAAAGAACAAAAGCAGTTGCAATACTTTCAACTTTCAACTACAATGTGTTGGTCAAAGCAAATTCTGCAAAAAACAAGATTATGTTAACAAGGAAAACAAAAAACTTACCTTCCTGGCCTAACCTCCCATGGATACATACAGATTCTTGGATCAAGAACTTCAAAGGTGGTGATGACATCAGCTATGATGATATATTAGTGCAAGAAAGTAAGATTCTTCCAAAAGATTTATGCTTTTTGCAATTCACATCTGGGTCAACTGGTGATGCCAAAGGGGTCATGATTACACATGGAGGTCTTGTTCATAATGTGAGGTTGATGCGTAAGGTATACAAGAGTACTTCAAAGATTATTGGTGTAAGTTGGTTACCTCAATATCATGACATGGGTCTTATTGGTGGGATTCTAACATGTACACTGAGTGGTGGATCATGTATACTCTTTTCTCCTATAACTTTTATAAAAAACCCGTTGTTGTGGCTGCAAACCATGAGCAAGTTTCGGGCTACTCACAGTGCTGGCCCTAATTTTGCTTTTGAGCTTTTGGTAAGAAGATTGGTGTCCAAGAAGGAAAAGATCATGAAACTCGATCTTTCTTCCATGGTTTTTCTCATGGTGGCTGCTGAACCTATAAGATCCAAAACCCTAAAACGGTTTATTGAGTTGACTCAGGGGTTTGGGCTCTCTCAAGAAGTGATGGCTCCGGGTTATGGCATGGCTGAGAACTCGGTTTACATTAGTTGTGCATTTGGAGATGGAGAACCGATCTTTCAAGATTGGCAAGGAAGGATTTGTTGTGGATATGTGAAAATGAATGATGCTGACATGGACATTAGAATAGTTGATCCTGAGACAGGTGAAGAACACAAAGAAAATGGGAAAGAAGGGGAGATTTGGGTGAGTAGTTTAAGTGCGGGTGTTGGGTATTGGGCAATGGAGGAGCTGAGCCACAAGACTTTCAGCAACCAACTTCAAGGGCATTTTGGGAAAATGTACATTCGGAGTGGCGATTTAGGAAGGATTATTGATGGGAAGTTGTTCATCACAGGGAGGATAAAGGATCTGATTATTGTTTCTGGAAGGAATATATACTCTTCAGATATTGAAAAGACGGTTGAGTCCTCGTCTGAGTTTATACGCCCTGGTTGTTGCGCAGTTGTAGGTGTTCCTGAAGAGATATTATTAGCTAAAGGGGTAATGACACCTGAAAATTCAGACATGGGTTTAGTTGTGATTTCAGAGGTTAAAGGGAATATAGTTCCAAATGAAGAGGTAATGGAACACATTCATTCATGTGTGGTAGAAGAACATGGGATTACAATTTCTTCGATTGTTTTTATAAAAGAAAAAAGCATTTGTAAGACAACATCAGGAAAGATCAAGAGGTTTGAATGTCTAAAACAGTTTACTGAGGGGAAGTTGCAAGTAATCAAAGTATACACACAGAAACAATCTTTGATTCAGTCTATTACCCCGAAAGCGATTAAAGAAGATGTCTCTGTTATATCTAAGAAAGAAATCATTAACTTTTTGAAGAAACTTCTTTCAGATCAAACAGGAATTCAAACCGGAAACATCTCTGTAACAGAAAGTCTTGTAAGCTATGGGATTGATTCGATTGGAGTTGTTAGGGCAGCTCAAAAGCTTTCGTCTTTTCTCGGGATTCCAGTAGGGGCGATTGATATCTTCACAGCCACCTGCATTGATGATCTAGCAGATTTTGCAGAAAGTCTTGTTAGAAAATCTTGTGCTGAGTCATCAAGTCCTTTATCCAATCTTGACAAGAAGACATATTCTGTCAAAACATCAATCGAACCGACTTTTATTCGTAAGTTTGTTATTTGGGTATTGCATCTTTTTGGCCTTGTATACCTTTTGTTATTGTTAACTATTCCTATCTACCTTTCGGTTTCTTCTTTCACCTTTTTAATCTACAAAACCCCTTTTTCCAGTTACTTACTATCCTTAACTTTTTCCCCTCTTGCTTGGATGTTCTACATTCTTTCCTCTTGTTTGACTATCGCGTTATTCGGGAACTCATTTCTTCAACCTAACTATGGTCAAACCCCTGATACATCCATTTGGTCAATCAACTTTGTGAAATGGTGGACATTGTACAAAGCCCAAGATATTGTGTCTAGAAATCTGGCTGTGTATTTGAAAGGTACTGTGTTTTGCAACCTCTGGTTTAAGATTCTTGGAGCAAAGATTGGATCATCTGTGTTGCTCGACACCATTGATATCACGGACTCGTATTTAGTCACCATTGAAGATGGAGCAGTGATTGCAGAAGGAACTTTGATACAAAGCCATGAAGTCAAAAATGGTGTGTTGAGTTTACAGCCAATTAGAATTGGGGAAAACTCATGTGTTGGTCCTTATGCTGTAATTCAAAAAGGCAGCATTATAGAAGATGGGATTGAGATTCCTACTTTGGAAACAGTTAAAGGTAGTCAACGTGAATTTAAGGTTTCCAAGATTCCTAAACTTGAAAAGGTATGTTTTAGTAATGTACTAATCTCGTTTCTTGATTTGTTTAAAAAAAAAAGATTAGTAATAACTTTTATTTCTGAACCTCAATTGCAGGGTATTAATTTACAAGAGGTTAAAGTTAAACATGAGCCTTTTTACCACATTCTTGGGATTTATACGATTGGTTTTGTAAGCTCTCTATCTGCAGCCATTTGTTACATAATCTACCTTTGGGTATCTCAAAAGCCTCAATCATTACAACACTTCAGCTTTCTTTGCTTATGTGCATCTGTTCACTGGCTTCCTTTCAATGTTCTTGCATATGCCATCATTTTCAAAGACATTCCCACAAACCCATTATCTTTTTCTTTCACCATTGCAATAGCATACCTCTCTCATGGCATCATCCATACTTCCCTTACTTCCATTTTTCTTCATATCCTTTCGAAAGCAAAACATAAAAATCATTTCATCATATGGTTTTGCAATCGTTTATCCACTTCCTGCCATTTAAAATTCGCAAGATTCCTTTCTGGGACAGAAGCATACTGTGTTTACCTTCGTCTTTTAGGAGCAAATATTGGACACCATTGCTCTATAAGAGCAATCAACCCGATTCCAGTTCCGGAGTTCGTGTCAATCGGTGATGGCGTCCATTTAGGCGATTTTAGTCGAATTGTCGCGGGGGTTTACACCTCAAAAGGGTATGTATATGGAACTGTGAAGATACAAGAGAACTCAATAATCGGATCCCAAAGTGTTGTCCTACCTGGCGCTGTTATCGAGCCCAATGTCATTCTTGGCGCCCTTTCAATTGCTCCCATGAATTCCGTCCTCAAAACAGGTGGTGTTTTTGTCGGATCTCAAACTCCAATCATGGTTAAAAACATGACTCATGTTTTAGATGACAGAATTGAAGAAATGGACAAAAAGTACAAAAAAGTCATTGGAAATCTTGCTGCAAACTTAGCTGCTGCCACCCTTAAAGTGAAAGCAAGATACTTTCATCGAATTGGTGCAGCTGGGAAAGGAACTCTAAAGCTCTATGAAAACATTCCTGGATTCCCAGACCACAAAATTTTCTCCCCCGGAATCCGCTATTCCGTTGTTCTTCGGCATAGCAATTGCTTAAGTTCAGATGACGATGCCAGGTTTGATCCACGTGGTGCAGCAATAAGAATACTTTCAAATACCGAAAACTCTCCACTTCTTGATTTGACATTAAAGACAGGTAAAGCGTTTCATGCACGTACAATTGGTGACTTTGCTACATGGCTGGTGTGTGGGATCCGGGCACGTGAAGAACATGTGAAACATGCTCCTCATATACGTGATGCAATGTGGGATTCCCTTCGGAAAGCTGATTCCTACGTCGGCCTCCATTACTATTCAAACATTTGCAGGTTGTTTAGGTTCAAAGATGGAAAGGAGATGTACGTGAAGTTTAAGTTAAGACCTTTTGATAAAACAATAAATGAAGATTCCGGAAAAGTGGACCCCACAGGCATACTTCCTCCTGAAACTGGTGCAATCCCGAGGGACGAAAATGACAAACGCCCCCTTCTTTTTCTAGAATATGATTTCATTCATCGAGTGAATTCTGAAAAAGTCCGGTATGTTCTTCAGTTTCAATTCCGTGAAGTGCCAAATGACGAAAATGGACGTGAGGTTGCGCTTGATTGTACAAAGCCATGGGACGAACAAGAATATCCTCACATGGAAATCGGAGAGATAGTTATCGATGAAATGCTCACTAAAGAAGAATCTGAAAAATTGGAGTTTAACCCGTTTCTAAGATGTCATGAAGTTGATGTCATCCGTGCCACGTCATGCTCCCAGAGTGCTTCCATGGATCATGGAAGATCGGTTGTTTACTCAATCTGCCAACATTTACGCAACAACAAACCGCTTCCGGAAGCTTGGAGAAGCTTCTTGGATCAATCCGATGTAAAAGTTGATCTCACTGGTTGTCCAATGGGAAACATGATACATAAAAAAGGCGTTAGAAAAGTGACACTAAGAAGACCATGGCACAAGAACTTATGGATGTTGACTGGTCAACCCATACTTCAAGTTTTCATCCCCTACTTTCTAATGGGGCTGATCATTTTCACTCCGCTTAATATAACTTTTTTCTTGAAAGGGAAAAACGGTCAACAATTACATTGGATGCTACCGTTTTTGTGGGTGATTTCCGGGGTTTTATCTGGATTACTTTGTGTTGTAATGAAATGGGTTGTTGTGGGGAAGAAGAAAGAAGGGGAAAGTGTAATGATATGGAGTAAAGGAGTGTATATGGACACAGTATGGCAGGCGATAAGGACATTGGTTGGGGAGTATTTCATGGAAATGACAAGTGGTTCGTTTATGTTTGGGATATGGATGAAGTTGATGGGGTCTGACGTGGCTTGGGATGAAGGGGTTTATGTGGATGGGATGGGTGCTGTGTTGAACCCTGAGATGGTGAGTATCCAAAGGTATGGATCTGTGGGGAGAGAAAGTTTGTTGTTTGGACATATATATGAAGGTGAAGGGGGTGAAGTGAAATTTGGGAAGATTAAGGTTAAAGAAGGTGGTTTTGTGGGGAGTCGAAGTGTGGTTATGCCTGGGGTGATTGTGGAAAAAGAAGGAAATCTTGCTGCTCTTTCGGTTGCTATGAAAGGAGAGATTGTCAAGTAAAAGTGGTATGGTATGTTTGTTGTTTGTAATCTATTCTATGTATATTGTGCTGTAAGGTGAGTTCATTGTTGTTGTGTTGTGTTGTGTTTTATTTGTTACATATTACTATTATCTTTTAAGAGGTGGAAGTATGTTATTATCATGGGTTACATGTTATATATAAAAAAAATATGTACGTGTTGCTGATTAACTACTATACTCCATGACTTTCAGTATAAAAGAAGATGTAATTTAGTCGTTTGTTGATTTGTTTATAGTTTTGTTTTGTGATGATTACTACTTTACTTGATAACAGCAGTGCAAATTATACGAGTAATTCAACTATTAGACCGGCTTATATGTTTTCTACTATTAGAACTTATTTGTAGCTGTCGCCCTTCTATATCATTGCTAATATATTGGGGTTGGGGCTTAATGTTAAATAACTTGATTTTCTTGATGCTTATTCACTGTAGATATAGTGAGAAGAGACGGTACTTAATTTAGCACTTAACGAAAAAAAAACCCGTAATGATAAGATCATAGATTAAAAGAATTCTACCCTTTTTAAAAAAAGTACTAATTAGTTCGTTTTTTTTTTTCTTTTATTTATTTATTTATTTATTTATTTGTTTAGCGCACTACTTGAAACATAGGAATATCAGACACGGAGCGTTCTGTAGAAACCGTCGATGATTGCAAAATATTAATGCGGAATGGACCAACTGGGCTTCATTCAAACAAATTCACAGTTTAATTAATCTAATTGAGAATTAAGATAAAACATTTCACAGTGATTAGATTCTTAAAACCAAATAATATCAGAACACTATTTTCATGGGCGTATCTGATTCAATTAGTTTGTTTTTTGGGATTTACATGACACAATGGGAAAACGTATATATAATAGATACAAAGTACCAAGACTTGTGAGTCTTTGAACGTCTGGTTTGGGCCATTTGATTTCAATTCTCCATCATTAGTTTGTCTTACAGCTTGACAATTTATTTCAACTTTTCATCATGAGTTTGTCTTATAATAGCTTGCTTCAAAATTTGAAATTCCATGGAAGGGAAATATCCTATGCTCTACACAAATGGGCCACCAAGTTATGCCATCTACCTTCACAGTCGAGGCTATATATACAGTCGTAGGGGCAGTTCATATATGCATCAATACAAACCAAAATTCACCTAGATTTTCATTTACATTATGGGTCCTTGTGTTTTTATAATTTTCTCATTTCTCTTGCTATTTCTAGAGACTACAACTACCAACCAATCGGAAGCACCGGGAGGAGGAGGTGGTGGTAAGGTTGTTATCAGAAAGTGTTACAATAAGGAGAGACAAGCTCTCCTTCATTTCAAATCTCACCTTCAAGACTCCTATGACTCCGATCATCTCACTACATGGAGAGCTGATGAACATGACTGTTGTAAATGGAGAGGTGTCACATGCAACAACCAAACAGGTCGTGTGATAAATCTTGAAATCAGAAACTACAATCTTGAAGGTGAGATCATTAGCCGTTCATTGCCTAACTTATGCTTCTTGAATCATCTTGATCTTTCTGTTAACTTTCTTTATGGAAACATTCCCACGTTCATTGGTTCCATGACTCGGTTAAGGTACCTTGATCTTAGCCTGAATGTTTTTAATGGAACCGTTCCCAGGTCCATTGGTTTGTTGACCGAATTAAGGTACCTTGACCTTTCCATTAACTCTCTTTATGGAACCATTCCTCCAGAGTTTGGAAACCTCACCAACTTGCAAATGTTGGAAGTTGCAGAGTTGAAAACCTCGAGTGGTTGTCTCGTCTCTCTCAGTTGGAGGCACTTGCTTTGGATGGGATTTCCCTAGCCAAACAAAATCACTGGGTAGATGTAATTATGAGTCTCTGGAAACTATCACTTGTAGGTTTATCTGGATGTGAGCTCTCACAGGTCATATATCCATATTCTTCTTCATTTCTCAACTCTTCTTCTTCATCTATTGTTTACCTTTATCTCCAAAACAACAATCTCACCTCATCCATGGATCATTGGTTGTTCCTGTTAACCAACAATAACCTTTCCACTCTTGATCTCTCTGGCAACATGTTAGATGGGATTCCCAAATATATAGGTAGCCTCTGTAATTTGACCTATTTATATCTGAATAACATCTCTGCAATAATCGAATTTCCCGTTTTTCTGAACAACTTGTCTAGATGCACATCGCTTCCACTACAATGGTTGGATGCTTCTCATAGCCAATTTGCAGGGCCACCATCCTACAAGATCCAAACACTGACAAATCTTACACATCTTGAAATGAGCTCTTGCAATCTAGGCCCTAGCTTCCCCAAATGGATTCAAACACTGAAAAATTTGTGTATCTTGATATTTCCAATAATGGCATTTCAGACACCATTCCTATGGAAATTTGGGACATGTGGCCTTCTCAATTAATATGCATGAATCTTTCTTCCAACAACATCTCCGGGAAAGCACCAGATTTATCATTGAATTTCAACAACAATTCAGTGATAGATTTGAGTTCCAACGGATTTTATGGTCAAATATCGAATGTTTCTTCCGCTGTGGCATCATTAAATCTTTTCCAGAAACAAATTCTATGGAGGAATCTCATTTTTATGCCAAATTGTCCATGGGCTTTTAGAGTTTCTTGACCTCTCCTACGACTTTCTAAGTGGACAAATTCCAGAGTGTTTGTGGCATTTCAAAGAACTAAAAGTTCTTAATCTTGGACACAACAATCTATCTGGAAGGCTTCCTCCCTCCATTGGATCTTTGATACAACTCGAGGTGTTGGATTTACACAAGAACGGCTTATTCGGAGAATTGCCTTTGTCCATAAAGAATTGTACGAATTTGACCACATTAATTTTGGGGGCCAACAAGTTTTCTAGTAATGTGCCTGTCTGGATTGGGGAAAAGTTGTCATGGTTGTATGTTCTTATCCTAAGATCAAACATCTTCTTTGGAACCATCCCTTTGCAATTATGTCAATTACAAAAGCTCCAAATTCTAGACTTGTCGATGAACCATCTCCATGGAACCATCCCCTCGTGTTTGGATAATCTTATGAGCATGGTTCAAAAAGGATTGTTACCAACACAAAATGTGCATTCCTATTCAATTGAGTGGTATTATTCAGGAGGTGGTCTTTATGATTTTCAAGATGATGAGTATGTTGACCATGCAATGATCGAGTGGCAAGGAGATGAACATGAATTCTTTAGAAATATGGGACTGTTGAAGAGCATTGACCTGTCAAGCAACAATTTAACGGGTCAAATCCCATATGAGATTACCAATCTTTATCAACTGATTTCACTAAACTTATCAAATAACGCTCTACTTGGAGAGATTCCACTGACAATTGGCCAGATGAAACAACTTGAAACTTTGGATTTATCTAGAAACAACTTGTCAGGAGAGATGCCATTAAGCATGTCTGGTATGAGTTTTTTAAATCATCTAGATGTTTCGTATAATAACTTGTCAGGGAGAATCCCATCTAGCACTCAACTCCAATCCTTTCCACCTTCAACATACGATGGAAACACAAGACTATGTGGACCTCCCCTTACCAAAAAATGTACAGGAGATGAAGAATCAGAACCAACATCAGTCAATGGTAAAAGTGGGGGTGATGGGGAAGACATAGATGAAGTTTGGGGATGGTTTTATATTGGTGGGGGAACTGGTTTTGCTACTGGATTTTGGATAGCAATTGGGGCTTTACTTCTCAATCGTCGAGGGAGACATGCTTTTTTTTTTTTTACTTTTATGATAGCTTCAAAGATTGGGTTTATGTGACGATTATGGTGTTCATTGCAAATTTGCAAAGGGTTAGACATACGTAGTTTTTCATCTAATTTTTCTTTGTAACTTATTTTCTAGCATGTATCTTAATTATCTTGAACAGACCTATTAATGGGTCTTATTTTGGGCTAGATGTTTGGTAATGTAATCTGAAAGGGGGGGGTTTTTAAGTCCCCTTGATATCAATAAAATTGCCACCAACACCATGGGTGGCCATTTCTCGCGTTGTGTGAAATAACACATTCTAAAAGTTCATACTTTGTAGCATGTAAAAATAAGATGAAAATGTAGCTATTGTTGTAAATTTGATGGACTATTTTTATAGGACAATTCTCAATGTAGATTATTTGTAGAGTAGTACTTAAGAGATGATACATCCATATATACTCTATACCACCAATTCCTTGGGTTTTACGTGAGGGAAAGAAAAGTGAGGGAAATGAGGGTATGGCCCACAAAAAGTGAGGGAAGCTTCCCTCCCACTCCTTCCTGTCTTAGGAATAGTGAACTCAAGCTATTTTTGACAAGAATGGTCCTTTGTTTATACTCGTATGTGATGTTTTGGGTTGGTATAATTCTGGGGTCATATTTTGATATTTTCTATATTCTGTGTACACATGTTGTTCTTTTATCTCCTCCACCGCCTCCCTAACTCGGTAAGCCAATGACATTATGATTGGTGGCATCCCTTCTTCCAAGAATCACTGCTTACAACCTATTTTTTCATCTGATTTTTCTTCTTGCCTCCACCTCCAGTGACTCGCTTTAATCCAATTCACCGCCTAAAGATCTCAGTAGTTTGTAGGGTTTTTGTTCCTTTTCTGCCTTCGGTTGTCTTTTGGGGATATTGCGTCTTCCTTTCCATTATTCTCATAAACAGAAGGCGGTGACGGAAGGAGTTCACTCCAATATTCCGATGACGGAAGGAGTCTCCACAGGTGGAGAAGCAGCCCGAGAAAACACTGACAGAGGCCAACGCCACCGCCATCGTATTTTTTTACCTCGATCGCCACCACCATCAGCCGCCTCATCTGGACCTACGATTAGGGCTTGATGAAGACGACCGCTCCCGACGGACTTACTATAAGTAAGCAAACAATTTCGAACTTGAGACCCTTGCTTTTATAAACAACCATTTTTACCACCAGGTCAAGCTCCAATTTGTCTTTGTAATCCAAGAAATATGTATATATATACATATATAATTAACATAATAAGCTTTAAAATTGGAGGCCCTTTAGAATTGGAGGCCCTAAGCCCTTGCTAAGTTTTGCAAAGGGTAGAGCCGACCCTGTTCTCACCTTGTGTGAAGTAACACATTCTGAAAAGTTCATACTTTTGTAGCATGTAAACATAAGATGAAAATGTAGTTATTGTTGTAAATTTGATGGACTACAATTCTACGACAATTCTCAATGTAGATGATTTGTAAAAAATAGTACTTAAGAGTTGATACGTCCATATATTCTCTTTACTATATATAATGCTTATATTTGTAATTTCAACTCACCTGGAACTAAGTTAAATGATTCAACGTCCTTTCAAATAACAATAGAAGATCCATTGTGTTCAACGTCCTTGCATTAGTTATCAAAGTGGAACTCATCGACATTTTGTGTTTTTGAAGTCTTGTACAATTTCCTCTAAACTAATCTTTTCGGAAAATCTATTTCGAAGCACAAAACTAATGAGTCATTCAAAAACTCGGTAATAGGAACACTAGACGTAGAGATGTAAGCGAGTGAAAGTACTCAATGTCGAGTTGTTAATATGATGACTTGCGATCAAACACTTGGGGACATAAAATGACTTGTGTAGTAAAAAGAAAAAGATTCGGTCATATGATGACTTGCAATCAAACACTCAGAAAATTTATTTTGAATTCTGGATTTTCTTTCCATAAGAAAACGACTACAGACTCTTAACATATATTGAAATGAAATGTATCTAGCCAATATAGTCTATTAGTTGATCAATCTTATATAAGTCTATAATAATCTAGTTCATGCAATTTAGTATCATATTCAAGTACTTTGATTTTTTTAATATTCGATTTTTATCATTCATCTCATATCCCAACAGATGTAGCCCATGTCGGGTAAACAAAACAAGGCAAGTCTTTTCATTCAAGTATTTTACTTGATTATATACATTTAAGTATGATTCTTGATGACACATTAATCCAAGAAAGAACAAGAGAAAAGGTAAAGAATTGTGACCATATTACAAACAATTCAAAACTTGCTTTGGTACCTTGGTTTTTATTTTATGATATTCCAAGAGCATACACTTGTAGTTGAATGTTGTCCCTACCCTCTGCAAATACACCAGATCCCAAATCATCCGCCACCAAACATGACACTGTATCTCCTGATTCCACAAGCATATAAAAATTATTTATAGCTTTATAAATATTGGAGTTATTAGGCAAAAAGTAAAATAAGAAACATATGTTCCTATGCAATGGTTAAGATAACCAAACTTAGCACCTCAAGACAATTCCCATATGTACAAAGAGCCATCACATGTAGAAACTACCCCATACCATGCTAATGCACCAGCTATACTGTGGTACTGCACAACACACACCTATATCACACCATTTCATTTCATTGTTGTTAAACAAAACAACTTCTTAGATACATAGGCTTATGTAAAATGTACCTTGGATCTAAATCATTTAGCAGAATCAGCTTGTTTATGGCCAACAATGCTAAACTCTAGCATCTAGAATATTTTAATATTTTTTCACCATTAAGATCATGATTTAAGACAGGCGAAACAAGAAAAACAAGGGACATATATTCATAAATCAAATAACCTAATAACAGATGAGAATGTGAGACCTTAAGTTGGTAGTTGTTCCAAAGAACCTCGTGTTAGATGAAAAAAGACCTTACTTGGTATCAATTGTCCATAACCATGTATTAACAAGCTATGCGATTACCAAAGGGCCTAATCATCAACTAACATCATAGGTTGCAAAAGTCAAAACATTAATATATTAGACCGAAATGCCCATAAGGGTTGAAATTCAAATCATTAATATATTGGACCAAATTGCCCTTTAACACCTCATATATATGTGGAAGTGGAAGGTAAGAAAGGATGCACAACTAAAGGTTCATTTCAAGAGTTCATGAAATGTCAAACAGTTCATCAAGGTAGGTAAGTAAATCATTAAAGTTGCCTCCACTAAACAAAGAGAATACTAAACATTTCTCCCTTAGTTTTTCTTTCTTTAGAACACAATTTGATTCCTATCTCATGCATCTTCTAATGATTGGGCCCCAATAGAGCTGTAGTAGTCCTAGTGTGTGTGTGTGTGAGAGAGAGAAACACGACACTTTAAATCATACATTGTCTGTTATCCATAGCTTAGTCTGATCTGCTTGGACCAAGTTATAGTAATTAAGAACTATATTAATCCATAGAATCAAAACTCCTTCTACACTTGAAAAACCTATCGAACAACGAAAAAAAAACCTTCATTTTGTGGTTATATTTTACTGCTAATTGCTTGATTCAAAAAATTGATATCATTATTTTAATAATAAATTTGTAATAATATGTAGTATGTTTATTATTTATGAAATTAAAGAAATGGTGGTGGTCAACCCAACTGTTGGAAGTGCAATCACATTGTTGAGTGAAACTGATTAACGACATAAGAGCCACAATGTCAACACATCTTTTTGAGATGACAAAATTGCCCCTTCACTAGATAATTTATCCCTAAAGGACCATCATTGTTGAGGTCAGTTAACAGAGCAGGTCGAATGAAACACCTGCAAATCACATATAGGATATAATTAATTCATATTAAATACTTAAAAGAGCAAAGATTAATTGTTGTGTGTTGATGTATGGGGCTTATATAAATCTTAATAGTACTAGGGTATAAAGAAGGAGAAAGCAGTGTAATTCGATATGACAATAGTTTAACAATCCAAATTCCAAAACATCTTGTGTTCAAAGTAATAGCAAGCATATTGATGTAAAGTGGAAAGACTATTATTCTGATCCATTTATCACATTCATCATTTTAAAAATGGTAATTTTGTTTTATCAAAAGTGGAAATCTCATCAAAATTCAAACACAATAAAATAAAATAAAAATCTCAGATCGCATGAGAGCTACCTATATTATGTTCATTAGACACTTTTCACCCACTAAAGATTCAATATGTCCAGACTCCATCCCACCTAAAGTTACTAAAATACTGTGCCAAAACTCAAAATCAGTTATAAACTAACCTTATGGAACTTCAAGGCCCATGATCTTCAAGTATTTAGTCTAATCAGCAAAAAGACTTTAGAGTAGCTAAATTACCAACCAATAAAATGGTATGGGGAGGATTCCAAGGAGTTACATGAGCATCCTGACGAAAGAGTATACCAATACGCTGTTCTTGAAGTCCTTTGACAATATTATCCCCACAAAACCACTTGTTATGATGACATGGATGCCAGCCTGTGGAGCATAAACAATAGCTTTGATAAATGTTAAGTATGTATCATGAATACAATTGAATTGGTTAATGTAGTGGTGCCTTGATTTGAGCTATGGACATGTTATGTAGACCATGTTTTTTACTATATGTCTGTCTGACTAAGAGTGATTTACTGATTATATATGTTCATCTAATTGTTGGCTTGATTATTAAATACATCATAGAATGCATTCAATTACTGGATTATTCTCATAGAAAAGGGGAAATCTTTTTATTTAGTTAGTTGTGGTTTGATAGGATGATTGAAAATGTCAAGTGCTATTTAATTAATATCTAATTTATTTGGTAAATAGTTGTAAAAGTTGCCTTCTTGTTGATTTACATCTACAATTAATCAAGACATTACAGATAAAATTTTGGAATACATCATCAATGTATATTAGGGGCATGCACAAATACGTGTTTGTAATTTTTTTTGCTGGACGCTAATTTTAGGGCATGCACAAATATGTGTCCTCTATCCTTCAAATGTTGGAAAGCTGACATTGTTTTTAGAACACGCAAAAAAATATGTATCGTAAATCAGTATGTCATTGTTCACGTGTCATTAAAGGGATGTTTTCTAGCAATGTCATATATATATATATATATATATATATATATATATATATATATATATATATATATATATATATAGAGAGAGAGAGAGAGAGAGAGAGGTGGGTTCAACATAGAACCACTTTTATTCATAGAACCATGAATTTGACCATTAGATCAAATTAGGAAGAATAGAGATGATATGGTAACATATAATATATTAATTAATTAACATGGGGATTCATTAAATCAAATTAACTAGTATCCAAAAATATAAAAAATCTTAGCCAGTTAATACAAACATAATTAGAGAACAATAAGAGATTCATAAAATACATATATGCTTATTCTGAACATAGATATGTCATGTTCATACCTGTTTCATGTATAAAAAATCATCAGTTTCATACATGTTCATACTTGAACATTTATACGAAACCCAATAAATATGCCATGTTCATACATGAACATGTATGAATGTTAAGATCAGAGATGAATATCAAATATATACATCTTCTCATGTTCACTTATGAAATTCGTGAAAATAAAGAATTTAGGTATATAAATGTTACAAAATATAAGTATATGCAGAAATGAACATATATGTATGTTTAGTTCTACAGTTTAACAAAACAAAAAAAATCAATATATGCATCTTCTCGTATTCACTTGTGAACATATATAATGTTACGAACAGATAAGTATATGCAGAAATGAATATACATTTATGTTCAATTCTAAAGCCTAATCATGTTCACTTGTGAACCTATATAATGTTACGAACATATAAGTATATGCAGAAATGAATATACATTTATGTTCAATTCTAAAGCCTAACAAACACAATAAATATGAGAAGTTGATATTAATAACCAAAATCATGTTTTCACATGAAAATTGCATTAACACTACAAAATATGAAACTAAATTCAACAAGTGAATGAACCTAACAAGGTTTCTATTCCATGGTGCATTAACTTATTCACAAATTCCCTTTCGAAAAAAAAAACTTATTCACAAATGAATGAGCCTATAAAATGCCAATTGCTAAAACTCCTGGATTGCAATTAACCACCCAGTCCACCAAAAGAAATGGAAATCTGCAACAACCAAGCGAAACCCGAATCAGAAATTAAACAATGCATCAAAATATCTACAAAAATTTAAAGCATGATTCAGTTTTGCACAAGAAAACATACGAAACCCATATAAGAAATCAAACAATTGAATGAAATAAGTCATGTAAAATTATAAACCGGTGTTTAATGACACGGAAATTTTTTAAAAGAGGGGAAATGAGGAGGGTACAAACCAGTTGGGGTTTTAGGTGTTGGCTGATAAAATCAGTGAAATAGAAGGATATATCTATGAAATTCAGTAAGATTCTGGTGATGTTGATTGTTCAGGTGGTGGTGACGACGGTGGAGAGAAAGGGTGAGGTGATAAAAGTCTTTTTCTAGGGTTTATAAAAAGTCGATACACTGAATGGAGTGATTAACGATGGTAAAATCGATGGAGATGATGGTCTGTAATAGCTATCGACGATGTGGGGGTGGAGTTGTGATGATGAAGGCGGTAGCTAGTGTTCTGGTAGCTTTAAAACAAGCAATAGATAGTGGTCATTATCTGGTTTCGGTTTGATTATTTGATGTGTTTGTGACATCCCCAAATTCACGGTTATTTTAGAAAAAAATTATTTATGCTTATTTGAAAATCAGAATATTCATTTTAAAGAGTAATATTGCATAATTTGTTCCCTGAAAACATGATAAATATATTATCAAAGCATTTTCGAATAAATGTATTTTGTTTTTGTATTAAAACTTTAGGATGTCATCATCAATACAAAAACATAAGCATAAACAGACCTTACATTCTTTTACACTAGTGATTTACATCTCCTTTAATTTCTCAGTGTAATAATGTAGCTTTGTATCGACACCTGTGATACAAATAAACTGAGTGGGTCAGGTTGGGAAACCTAGTAAGTACATAGGGTTTTCAAACCACAATAATAAAGTTATTATGATTCATCATCAAACAATTAACCCAATTATCAATCCCCATTATCTTATTTATTTCTTAATGATCTACCCTAAGAATCATCTATTATTCACTCATTCATTCCTAATGATTGTCCTAAGGAATAGGCACGAAGTCCATCACTGCCAGGGTTTATAAAACAGATACTAAGTCCATAGCCATCGATGTTATTTGTTAGGCACTAAGTCCATAGCTGCCGAGGGTATTTGTTAGGCACTAAGTCCATAATTGTCAGGGTTTATAAAACATGCACTAAGTCCATAGCTACCGAGGTTATTTGTTAGGCACTAAGTCCATAACTGCCGAGGTTATTTGTTAGGAACTAAGTCCATAGCTGCCATGGTTTCTCTCTTTTATTGACAATATTATTTTAGGGATTCCACCCACAATACATGTCAATGGGTTTTTAGAGTACATTCGATGAACATATTGTTCACAACACCTACATGTTGCGAGCCTGCTAGTGTTCCACTGGACTATCTAGAATAGTTTGTGGTTGTCATCTATACTCTGCTAGATGATTGGGCCATCGCTTGGGTCAAGAATTCTCATCATTAAGGTCAAGGCTTCTCATTATCTTTCACCTCACATCATCTATATCATCTTTCACCTCTCATCATCTATATCATATTTCATTTACCCATCTTTACCCATCATAATTATAGGTATAAAATACATATACAGTTTAAATCAATTAAAACATGTATATTTTGGACATCCAATACAAATATCAAGAACACAGATGATATGCACACGTAGCATGTAATTTATATTAAATACGTCATATCTATGTGTAAGTTGAAAGTAGCTATGCACTCAAATGTTAAAGTGATGATTCCAAACTCGGGCAGCGCTTTGCTTCTAACAATTCTATTTTCCTTCGGCCAAACCTAGTATCATTACCACTAGATTTTAGTCTAATACTTATAGAGACTATTTACGAGCGACATTGTTTTTAAGTGTTAAACAATACTTTTCAACCACTATGTGTAACATCTAGAAAATCGAGACCAAAATTTTTTGTTTTAATTTATACTACTTGTAAAATTGTTTAAGGAAAAACAGTATTAATATCACATCAAACCATAAAACCATAGTTGCATGTCTCAAAAACCATAATGTCAAATATTATAATGTCAGAGTACAATCCCAGGGTTCTCAAATGCAGAATCATATGTGTGCGATGCGCTGCTACCCTGCCGACTCCTTCCCCTTAGATGGAGAGGTACCTGAAACCAAAACTGAAAACCGTAAGCACAAAGCTTAGTGAGTTCCACCAACATACCACATACCATATGATCATACATACTGCCAGGTAATTCTGGGTTGCCCGACCTACCCATGTCAAGCCATTCTGGGGTGCTGACCTACCCGTGTCAGACCGTTCTGGGGTGCCTGCCTACTCTCCGGTCTATCTCACTCGGTCATGGGGAATATTTCACCCCTACCACTATCACATAATAACATATCATAATCATGTTGTCAGACATATCTGGGGTGTCCAACCTACCCTTTGGTCCTAACGACCGAATCATGGGACTATTCCCCTCTTACTACCACTAAAATTAATAGCATATCATACTGGAATATAGAACACATCAGGTAGTAGCAAACCAGATAATTATCACAAAGACAATCACTTCAACTATAATCAACTACTAATGGGTCGGCCTTGGTGCCTTAGACCTACTTCTACTGGAAGGTAACTCACATGGATGTCGTGTAGTGTCTGCATCGTTCTCGGTATGGAAACCAACTCTCCTCGACTCCTCAATCCCTACACGATAACTTTTATAAGTTATCAATTCATACTCATAACCCTTACAAGGGTCACTCAAGTCCAAGTCAAAGTCAGTGTCAAAACCCTGGTCAAAGTCAACTTCTGGTCGACTCGACTCGCCGAGTTGGTCCACCAACTCGTCGAGTTCCCACTTCCACGAAATGCTTCAACCTCGTCCCTACTCGTCATGTCTAGCAAGAGCTCGACGAGTTCTCCTTCAACAAAACATCGGGACCCTATTCAACTGACTCGCTGAGTTCTTCCTTGAACTCGTCGAGTGCATCTTCATCCGTATGAAGGTGTTCAGTCTATGACTCGCCGAGTTCATCCTTGAACTCGTCGAGTTCATCTTCATGTGGTTGGGACATTGCCTTGAACTCGTCGAGTCCTTCGATCTTCAAGTCCATAACAAACCCCTAAGAGGCTGAGTGTTCCTTCCATTCAACCAAAGTCCATTTCCAGAAGACATTTGGAGAAAATGCAACCCGACTCGCCGAGTCACCCAAGAGACTCGCCGAGTCTCTCTTTGTCCAAAACTATTCAGTAGATTATAATGGGTCTTAATGCATCAAAACCATAGACCTGACCTCCTAAGGTCCATTTTATACGTAAATTTCCAATCTTGACATCAATGCATGGGGCTTTTGGCTCAAAAAGCCATAAAAAGAGGTGTATAAGAAGCATGGGTCTCCCATGGCCATAAAGTTGGCACCTTTATGCCATGGGAACCCTTAATGGTTCCAGATCTGAAGTGTAACTCCAAACACACTCACAAAATCCGATTATAACTTCACAAACTCATAAAAAGGGTCGAAAATAGCCCCAAAACAAGATCTAAGAGATAGACGGTCACGGTTCAAGCTTTTTACCTTGAATGAACTGAGAATGAAGCAAAACCTCTGGATCTACTACCTCTCTGATATAGATGTTGGCCAAATTTTCGACCGAAATGCTCTCCTGAATCGGAATAAAATGGACGCTCTTGGTCAACCGATCCACGATGAACCAAATCGAATCCACTCCCCACACGGTCTTGGGAAGCTTCGTGATGAAATCCATAATGATATCTTCCCATTTCAACAACGGAATATCCAACGACTAGGTCTTGTCGTGAGGCCTCTGGTGCTCGGCCTTGACCTTCCTGCAGGTCAAGCATCTTTCAACAAACCAAGCCTCATCCCTCTTCATGCAAGGCCACCAATAATCAAGACAAAGATCCCTGTACATCTTTGTCGCCCACAGATGGATAGAAAACCTGGATTTGTGAGCCTCCTTCATCAATACCTGGCGCACACCTCCATAATATGGGACCCACACCCTACGGTGTAGAGTCAACAATCCGCGACTGTCATAATCGAAGGAGGAAACCTGACCCATAATACGCTCACTCTTACGATGTTCCTCCTTCATGGCCTCCTACTGGGCCTCTCGAATCCACTCCAACAGCGGAGTCACTACGGTCATCCTTATGCAAATATCCCTGATCGGCACTGCTTTGCGGCTAAACCCATCGGCCATGACATTGGCCTTCCCCGGGTGGTAGAGGATCTCATAATCGTAATCCTTCACCACATCAACCCATCAACGCTATCTCATGTTCAGATTCGGCTGATCCATAAGGTAACTCAAACTCTTATGGTCCGTGTAAATGGTACAACGGACTCCATAAAGGTAATGACGCCAAATCTTAAGGGCGAAAACAACTGCCCCTAAATCCAAATCATGCGTCAGATAGTTCACCTCATGAGGCTTCAGCTGCCTCGACGCATAGGCGATAACATGCCCCTGTGCATCAATACTGCGCCCAATCTTGATATGGACGCATCGCAATACACTAGAAAATCCTCCACGCCCTCTGGCAGGGCTAAGATTGGTGTCTCACACAATCTCTGTCTCAATGCCTCAAATGCGGCCTGATGCTCAGGCCCCCAACAAAAGACCACGACTTTCCTTGTCAACCGTGTCAAGGGCACGACTATCTTGGAGAAGTCCTAAATGAATCTCTGATAATAACTTGCCTATCCCAGGAAGCTCTGAATCTCAGATGGAGACCTCGAAACCTCCCACCTCATCACAGCCTCCATTTTGGTCGGGTCGACTGAAATACCGTTTTGGTTGACAAGGTGCCTAAGAAACTGCACCTCGCGCAACCAGAACTCACACTTGGAGAACTTGGTATACAAGCTCTCCCTCCTAAGAGTATCCAATACCTCCGGCAAGTGCTCCTTATGCTGCTCCCCTGTCTTGGAATAAACCAAGATGTCATCAATGATCCAACATCGGTCTACACATGCGGTTCATGAGATCCATGAACGTGGCAGGAGCATTGGTGAGCCCAAAAGGCATCACCATGAACTCATAGTGACCATATCACGTCCGAAAAGTAGTCTTCTGCTAATTTTGATTTATTTTTAAAGTTATATTTTAACACTTTGACAGTTAAAATCCGTTAAAAATTCATAACTTTTTCATCCGACGTCCATTTTTTACTGTCTTTATATCGTTGAGCTCCTATTAACGAGAACTTCAATTCTCCTTTAGATTGTGCCAGCTAAAAGTTGATCGATCTAAAATTCAAATTTTGGGTTGTGTTATGCTAAATCTTAGAAAAATCATAACTCCTTCAAACGAAATCAAATTTTGACGTTCTTTTTATACGCGTTCTCGGTTTAACGTATACTATGACTTTTGTTTTGATCGCTAAGGCTAAAAAGTATTTTATCGCAAACTCACTTTTTACGATTCTTGGTGTCGTGCCGATTTTGCCGTAAAACTTCGACGGGTCTTAACTTATTCGTTATAACTTGGATTTCAGCGTTCTTTATATGTACAGAACCCTTATGAGATATACTATATCTTAGTTAAGATTATCTATTCTAAATAATCTTCCATCGAAAAATCATTTTTGACGCTTATTGTGTCTTAATTGACTAGCCCGAATCTGCAGGTGTTACAGTGTTGATTGTGGGTGTTGTTGAATTTTCGGTGAGGGATAAGGAGGGAGATGAGAAATGATATTGGAGGAGATAGAGGGGATCGATGGTATAATGGCTGGGATTTTTTTGTAGTTGTAAATTCTTGGTTTTAGGAGTAATTTTAGGAAAAAAAAAATAAGAGGTAAAAATAGAAACCAGTTATGTTACTATTTTTAAATTAAATGTATTTAATAATGGACATATATATTTATATTATACATCTTTTGTGTATTTAGTTATTAGTATGGATCAAGGTTTTAAATACGTAAGGCGTGACTTGGCGTTAATGTCAAGCTTCAATTTTTTCCGAGCCTTGGCGAGTCACGGCGTTTGTAAGGCGTGACTTAAGGCGGCAATTTTCTATATAATTAATATTTTCATATGTATTTTCAACTATTATTCATTTTTATACACATATATAAGTTAAGGCGGCGTTTTGACAAAACTTGGCGGCAGGTGCAAGTCTTGGAGTCGTGGCGCGCCATAGCGGAGCCACGACGAGCTTTTTAGAACCTTGATATATATATATATATATATATATATATATATATATATATATATATATATATATATATATATATATATATTATCGTCATCTCAGTTAACAAGTAGTGAGGTTAGTCCAGTGCCGGTCCAGATGGTGGGCAATCCGGGCGGTCGCCCCAGGGCCCATGTATCCGGGGGCCCAAAAGTTTTGGGATATATAGTGTGTATATATAAAACAATTATTACCTGAATGATTTTTTGGCCTAAAGTTGGTTCAAACTGAAACCACCTCAAAAGATAAGCAATTTGATTTGCTTGTTATTGCTAATTGAACGTGTTTATAGTAAAAAATAAATGATATTTTTTTGAATTTTTATTATATTTGTTTTTATGGGGCCATTTTTTTTCTTTACGCCCCGGGCCCCATATAAGTTTGGACCGACCGTGGGTTAGTCACGATAATACATATCTCGACCAATTAGTATTTTAACCGCCTCCTTAAATGCTTTCTGTAGTAGTATCAGCAAAACTAAGTAAAACTAACTGAAAGTTGTAACTTTTATTTGTATATGAGTGTACGACATGGAAGCTTTTAAAACATGTAAAATTATATAAAATGATATCTTTGTAAAATATAAAATAGAGACATAAGAGCATTGTAGTAATTTTGTGATAATAAGTAGAAGCTTTTTGTTAAATGTTAGCAGAAATAGTTTTTGAATTTAGAGTTTAAGCTCCCGTTGCCGAACTATATATATATATATATATATAGGGTTGCAAATCTCGGCCTACTCGGCCGAGTACTCGGAATCGGCCCTCCATCAAGGCGAGTATGTCAACTCGGCCAAAAAACTCGAATTTAGTTAAAATCGGCCAAAAATCGGTCAAACTCAGTCAAAAATCGAACAAACTCGGTCAAACTCGGGCCTACTCGGTCAAACTCGGCCAACTCGGTCAAACTCGGTCAAAGGGTCAAAATTGTCATAAAAAGAGAAAAAAATCAAGAATTTCAAGATTAATATGTATACTTAATGATTTATTATTTAACACAAACATGTGATTATTACTACATATATATTTTAAATTTTCAGTAATTATCCACATAGTGAGACAATTATTTGTATTTCAATTTTTATGTAGTCACATGTATCTAATTTTGGTTATATATTTCAATCAAATTATGATTTTAATTTATGATTTTGACATATATAATTTTCCAAAATACATTTCTACATGAATTACCGAATTCGAGTATTCCTGAGTACTCGCTACTCCCCAGTCAGCCGAGCTGGTACCGAGTAGCGAGTTCTACAACCTTGCATATATATATATATATATATATATATATATATATATATATATATATATATATATATATATATATATATATATATATATATATATATATAGGTTTTTTTAAAACTAAAAACTACATGACGAACACACCTTAAAATTTAACAAAATAGTCCTATTGACCTGGTCAAAATTTGATCTTCTTCTTGTTCCATTCATGCCAAATGCCATCTTAAAAAGTTTTGTTCCGTTCTGTTTTGGCCACTCCCAGGTACAAAACATTGGCTTACGGTCAGATTTTTTTTATGTGAAAATGGTGTGATAAAGGTTTTGCGAAGATGATATTTCATCAGAGTTTCTTGTCTTTTGGAGCCGAGTGAAGTTTTTCTAAAGATAATACTTGAAGTTAAAACAACTATACGAATGTTCTTCTATAACTTCTTTGACAAATTATGCCCATTATTTCACAACTCTTTCAAAGACTACATATATTTATGGTAGTTTTTGTAACCAATATCTAGTCGCATAATAGTGGATTGTAGTTAATTTTATAGTAGTTATCAAATAAACAAGCATATTTTATTTGACATAACGTTTAGATAGAAGGGTAAAATGGTTGTTTTTTTTCATCCATACATCATTAATTCGGTTAATTAAGAAACAATTTTAGTCCAAATCCCTGTTGGTTTTATTTGTTGCACGTTTAGTCCTTTTGAGTAACATCGTCCCTGCAAAAACAAATCGATGGGAACTTTGTAGAGGGCAGTTAAAGGAAACTCCTGGTAAAATTTCTGATTTAACTATCGCTTTCTATAATTAAGATAGTTTTGGTGAATTGGTGCTCATTCAGCAGTTAAAGGAAAAAAAGAAAAAGAAACAAATCTTTGCTATTATAGATCATAGATTAAAAGAATTCTGCGCTTTCCAAAAAAGTTGAATTTACTTTGTACATTTCTTATCCCTTCTATTTTTCTAGTCGTAACTAGTGTAGCGTTTTTAATCAAAATATTTATTTTTGACAACTATGTTATTAAATAGTGACCATGGACTAAACCGTAATAGACCCAAATAATATCATATCACTATTTTCATGGACGGACAGTGTATTTGATTCCATTAGTTTGCTTTTTGGGATTTATGTCACATAACTTCAGAACCAAAAACTATCACACAATGGGAACACACACACACACACATATATATTTGGGGCAATTTATTTCAATTATTCATCATTAATCTGACTTACAGCTTGGTAGGGGCAATTTATTTCAATCCGTCATCATGAGATTGTCTTATAACATGGTTCAAATTTCATGGAAGCGAAGCATCCTATGCTCTACTGGAATGGCCCACCAATTTGAGGTCATTCACTTGAATTCTTCATCTTCACAGTGAAGGCTATATAAACCGTCATGGGGGCAACTCATACATGCATCCATACAATCTAAAAATCACCAATATTTGCACTTACATTATGAATCCTTGTGTTTTCATTATTTTCTCACTTCTCTATCTACATTTGGAGCTTTCATTTGCCAACCAATTGGTTATCAACAAGTGCTCCAATAACGAGAGAGATGCTCTCCTTCATTTCAAATCCCACCTTCAAGACTCCAATGACTCCGATCCTCTCCCTACTTGGAGAGCTGACAAACATGACTGTTGTACATGGGAAGGAGTCACGTGCAACAACCAAACAGGCCGTGTCACAAAGCTTGATCTCAGCGGCTATAATCTTGAAGGTGAGATTAGCCATTCATTGGCTAACTTAAGCTACTTGAATAATCTTTATCTTTCAGGCAATTCTTTTAATGGAACCATTCCCACTTTCATTGGTTCCATGACTCAGTTAAGGTACCTTGATCTTAGCGATAATGATTTTGAAGGAATAATTCCGAGATCAGTTAGTTCCTTGACCAAATTAAGAGCTCTTCGCCTCAACCTCAATAATCTTAATGGAACCATTCCCAGGTCCATTGGTTTGTTGACCGAATTAAGGTACCTTGACCTTTCCTACAACTCTCTTTATGGAACCATTCCTCCAGAGTTTGGAAACCTCACCAACTTGGAAATACTTGTAGTTTCATATGCTGGAAGGTGTAGAGTTGAAAACTTAGATTGGTTGTCTCATCTCTTTCATATGGAGATACTTTATATGGATGGGATTTCCTTAGCCAGTCAAAATCATTGGGTAAATGTAGTTCTGAGTATCCCAAAACTATTTACCTTGAGTTTAAAGGAATGCGAGCTGTCAAAGGTCATGTATCCATATTCTTCATTTCTCAATTCTTCTTCATCTTTGATAAGCCTCGTTCTTGGAAACAATAATCTCACCTCATCCATGTATCATTGGATGTTTCCATTAACCAGCAATAAGCTCCAGTATCTTTGTCTCTCTGACAATATGTTAGATGGGATACCCAAATATCTTGGTAACCTCTCTAGTTTGGAAAATTTGATATTAGATAACAACTCTGCAATGATCGAATTTCCTGTTTTTCTGAACAACTTGTCTGATGAGATCAGAACACTGAAAAATCTTTTCTATCTTGATATTTCCAACAATGGAATTTTAGACACCGTTCATCAGGATTTTTGGGACATGTGGCCTTCTCAATTAAGATATCTAAATCTCTCTTCTAACAGCATCAGTGGGAAAGTACCAGATTTATCATCAGCTTTTGACAACAATTCAGTAATAGATTTGAGTTCCAATAACTTTTATGGTCCAATATCAAATGTTTCTTCCACTGTAGCATCGTTAAATCTTTCCAGAAACAAATTCTATGGAGGAATCTCATTTTTATGCCAAATTGTCCATGGGTTTTTGCAATTTCTTGACCTTTCGGATAACTTTCTAAGCGGACAACTTCCAGACTGCTTGTGGCATTTCAAAGAACTAAAAGTTCTTAATCTAGGGGACAACAATCTATCTGGAAGGCTTCCTCCCTCTATCGGATCTTTGATGGAACTAAAGGTGTTGGATTTACACAAGAACGACTTGGATGGAGAATTGCCATTGTCCTTAAAGAATTGCACAAGTTTGAACTCATTAATTTTGCAGGGCAACAATTTTTCTGGTAACGTGCCTATCTGGATTGGGGAGAACTTATTGAGGTTGTATGTTCTTATACTAAGATCAAACATCTTCTTTGGAACCATCCCTTTGCAATTATGTCAATTATCAAATATTCGAATTCTAGACTTGTCAATGAATAATCTCCATGGCACCATCCCCTCATGTTTGAATAATCTTACAAGCATGATTCAACAAAAAGCACATTCCAATTCAATTCTACGGTTTTCTTTAGTAGGTGGTCTGCATGATAACATTTATGATAAGTATGTTGACCATGCATTGATCCAGTGGCAAGGATATGAACGTGAGTTCTTTAACAATTTGAGATTCTTGAGGATGATTGACCTGTCAAGCAACAACTTAACAGGACAAATTCCATATGAAGTTACCAATCTTTATGAACTGGTTTCCCTCAACTTATCAAAGAACGCTCTACTTGGTGAGATTCCACAGAATATTGGTGAGTTGAAAAAGCTTTTAACTTTGGATTTATCTAGAAACCATTTATCAGGAGAAATGCCATTAAGCATGTCTAGTATGACCTTTTTAAATGATCTAGACGTTTCATATAATAGCTTGTCAGGGAGAATCCCATCTAGCACTCAACTCCAGTCCTTTGAACCTTCAAGATACGATGGAAATGCAGGACTATGCGGACCTCCCCTTTCAAGAAAATGTCTTGGAGATGAAGAATCAGAACCAACATCAGTCAATGGTAAAAGCAGTGGTGATGGGGAAGAAGTAGATGAACTTTTGGGATGGTTTTATATTGGTGGGGCCAGTGGTTTTGCTACTGGATTTTGGATAGCATGTGGGGCTTTACTTCTCAATCGTCGAGGGAGACATGCTTTTTTTCATTTTTATGATAGCTTCAAAGATTGGGTTTATGTGAAGGTGGTGGTGTTCATTGCATATTTGCAAAAAAAAAAAAAAAAAAAATAGACATACATAGTTTCTTATCTAATTTTTCGTAATTTTTGACTTATTTCTTAGTATGTATCTTAATTATCTTAAACAGAGCTATTATTGTTCTTGTATAGGGCTAGATATATGGTAATGTAATTTGGCAGGGGCCGGTTTTTAATTCCCCAATATCAATAAAATTGCCACCAACACCATGGGTGGCCATTTCTCGAGTTGTTTGAAATAACACATTTTGAAAAGTTCACAGTTTTGTAGCATTTAAACAAAAGATGAAAATGTAGCTATTGTTGTAAATTTGATGGACGGTTTTTCTAGGACAATTCTCAATTGAGATTATTTGCAGAGTAGTACTTAAGAGGTGATACATCCATATATACTCTATACTACAATGCTTATATTTTGTAACTTCAACTCACCTGGAACTAACATAGATGATGCAACGTCCTTTCAAGTGCCCATAGAAGATCCATTGTGTTTATCTACATAAGATTGGCCTTTTTTCAATCAACTCCAGTAATTGATTAAGAGAAATTAAATATCCTCCTACTTTTTGTTCCTATCAATCCTCCTACCCATTTAAATAATGTCATGTATCATATTTGTATACTAAAATATCATTAAATAAACATTAAATTTTACACATGTCACCATTTAATTGAGTAGGAGGATTTATAGGAATAAAAAATAGGAGGATATTTAATTTCTCATTGATTAATACCACCTTCCGAATTATAGCATGAAGTGAGCATACATATCAACACAACAATATAATTAATTTAATCATCTATACCTCATCAATTTGGAGATTTTCCCAAGTTTGACCAATTTAGGTCAAAATGCATGATTTTGGTTCCAGACTCGATACATATAATAAGACTTAACAAATATAATCCGTTCATCGATTTACCTCAAACGAACTTTTTTTAGGCATGGTGCTGTCATACCAATGTTGATTGTGCAGTTGTTGAGTAACCACCTCATATAAGTTGGTGTTTGTTTTAAGAGTGATAAAATGTCTTTTGTCTTTTTCCGCGGCACAAGATGTGGACCAAAAATATTTTTCTACGCCTTCATACAAGAAGTGATAAACAATTCTTTTTTAATTCTTTTGTCTTCCAGAAAACAAACGGTCTTTTTTGGTAAACATCTTCCCGCCCGCAGATGTAAGTGCCCAAAAAGTCATTTTGCCAAAAAACAAACGAGCCGTAACTCATAGACAACTTTAGCAGCTCCTTTTGCGAGTTTGTGATTTTCATCCATGATTTGATACAACATTATTCAAGAAAAGATGTCACATAATGACTAGCCTTCTAGGCATAAAAAAAATACAAGAGTTCCACTCTTGTAATTATTTATTATTTATTTTGTAACAATAATGAATCTTCACAACACCAAAGGAAGCTTCTTAAAATCCACGAGGACTGAACCATTTACATACTATTATGAATATCATAAAAGATAATCAAGCCTACGTGCAAAAACAAAATCTAAAAACAAATAATTATAGTATTTTTATCTTGAAGAAACCGAAAGCTACACAGATGGTTTAATTGCCAAAGAAAAATGTAGTATTTTAGAAATAAGAATAAGAAACATACTTAGCTAGCATAAAATAAAAGGATACAAATCAGGTGTTTGTTCAACCATTTGTGGTAATCTCCTTCTGGTCTTAGGGTTTGTTGTTGCCGGAAAAACCTTCCATCACATCTGAGAGAGGTGTGTGTGCATAGAAAATATATGCCTCTTCTTCTTATTTATACTTCCAAACTCCTCCAATCATAACTAAAATCGAAAATTGAATGGATCCAGGTGATTTCATATCAATTACCCATGGATTATTCAAACACAATCGATTCAGTTCGAGATTAAATAAGGGCAATAAGAGGGAAAACTTAACACAATAAGAGGGTAGAGCTAGTAGGAGAAACGTATTCGAGTGGTTGTGCGACAGAGAGGAAAGTCTTGCGCTACGATTCATGAATTGGGGATGATGGCTTCATTATATGAGAAGTAAGACTCAAACTCATATCTAAAACATTGCAATTTTGTGTTGATGATTTTTTAGAGGTATTAAAAAACGGAAGGGTGAAAACTGAAATTCTTTCTATTATCTCCATGGATTTCCATTTGACTAGCTTAGATCAAATTGAAATTGAAAAAAAAATTATTAATTTTGCAGAAGGAGAACGTAGTGGAAATCCACCGATTACATACAAGCAAACTAAAATTGAAGTATATAACATCAACAGACGTAATGACGAAGAAAAGTAGTAGGTACCTTTGAAGCTGAGCCTATGGATTGTTTTGAATGGAATGAACAAACACATTGTTGAGTTTCAAAATTAGAAGCATTCTTGATTAAGCACTTTCCAATTAAGATTGTGGTTCCATTTCAGATCATTTTGAGGTATAAAGTCTGAACCTTTCCTCAAGTATGCTTAGATCTATTATAATGGAGTTTTTGGACCTTTTGGGTCCCAAGTATGGACCTTTATGACTAAACTCGTTTTCTATGTCCAAGGTTGCCACCCTTGGTGTCATATGACTCCCATAAGCAGTAAAGTTTCAACCATTAGGGTTTATTTGTGACCATGCATGAGATCTAGCCCTTTCCATGGAAGTTTGTTGTCATATTTCAAGTTTGGGCTCATTTGGTGGGTTGCAAGCCGCCAAGTAATCAACTTTATGGATTAAGACGTTGAAGAGGACTTGGATATGTAATTGTAGCTTCTAGAATGGAGTATTAAGCACTTAATGGGAAAGTAGCTTAACAAAGGAGTACGCTGGGCGTACATGCATGTACGCATAGCGTACACCACCTTCGGCTAGTACGCTCAACGTACAGAGGAGTATGCCCCGCATACTCATCAGATATGGGTTTGGTTTGTTTTGGGACTCGGTTTGGGTCATGCAGGGGATTTTGGTTCTTTAGGCCTTAGTGGGCCATTAGAAGTCAGATAATGTCGGCTAAGAAGATGTTTGGGCCCAATTTGGCAAATTGGGCCATTAGTGGGCTTAGGAAGCCTACCTAGTGTTGGGACATTTTTAGAACATGGTTTGGGCCTTAGATATGGACCAAGTTAGACTATGGGTAAAATGGTCATTTTACCCTAAGAAGGATTATTGATTTGGACTAAGTGATATTTTAGGTATTGGTAGCTCAGGGAGCCGAAGGATCAGTAGTTCGGGGATTATCATATAGCAGCCAGAGAGGTATCAACAGGACTTCAGCACTGCAAGATGAGTTACCTCACTATGTGCATGGGTCTAAGGCCACAATGTTGCCCATTATGTTTGTGTATAGTAGGAAGACCCGGGGGTTAGCCCTAGGCACTGTATGTTATATGTTCTGAATCAGGATCCGATGCCGGATGAGGCCCGAGGAATGTTAGTATGCTAGAGCTCTTTGTCATTCTTGCATGTGTTGGTACGATAGGTTCCGGAGCAAGGTCCATTGTCGAGGAAAACCCGAAGTATGTTTATATGGTAGTATGTTCCGGACTAGGGTTCGATGCTGGGGCAAGCCTGAGGAAGACTTGTAAGTGCATGTTAGATTATACTTGTCGTCTTTGTGATACTTGTATATGCCTGGTAGGGAGGTGAGTGTGGGTGAGGTCCTGTATATCATCACTAGCTGAGTATGGATGGGGTTCCATATCTCAATATTAACAAAGTAGGGGTGAGGCCCGAGAGTAGTGAGTATGGGTGGGGGCCCGTATCTCACTGACAACAGGAGTGTGGACGGGGTTCCATAGCTCATCAGTGGTAGACCAAGGGCGGGGACCAAGTTAGGAGAGGCCTTAGAACAGAAGTATAGTAGAGTATGTTTCTTTATGTGCTAGTATGTTATATGTTTGTATGTGTATAACGGGCGAGGACCAGAGACAGGTGGGGCCTAAGAGAGACAAATTTGTATACCGAGCGGGGCTCGATGCCAGGCGGGGCCCGATGTCGAAGCAAGTTCGATGCTGGGCAAGTCCGCATGCAGTGGGTGGGAGCCCAGTATGTGGTTATGTGTATGGTATGTGGTAGTTTGGGGAACTCACTAAGCTTCGTGCTTACGGTTTTCAGTTTTGGTTTCAGGTACTTCCGATAGCGGAGGGAAGAGCTCGGGTTGACTGCATCGCGCACACCAAGAAGTTTTAGCCTGAGATGTTTACTTTGATAAAATGAACATGTTTTGAAATAATGCTCTGATTTGATATAATGACTTATGTTTATGATTGATAATTATGGCTTGATGAATGATTTGAAAATGAAATTTTTGGTTTGGATTTTTGGGATGTTATAAGTTGGTATCAGAGCCTTGGTTTGAGGGATTCAAGCATACCCTCGGGTGTGTCTGAACTCAAACTATGGACTTGGTATGAAAATTTTCAAAAGAAAATTATTATTATAAAAACGAGCTTTAAGAAAAAGAAAAGAGTTTTGAAAAGAGAAAATAGATTTAAGAAAGGAGAAAACGGTGTGGTGCATGCAATTAGTCGAGCTCAAGTAAGTTCTCCAAAATTACGCATACATGTTTTTTTAGACATGATTCGCTTATAAGAACTGCATGCTAGATTAGGACTAAGGATCTATGAAGGATGCCTTATGTGCCTGTTATGTGTATGAGCTTTATGAGTTGCATGCTAGTACAGATTCCTGATATGTGGATATAATTGCTTGATTATGTTCTGGTTAGATTTTCCTTTTGTCTGAATGCTACTTGCTTTTTGCTTTGAGGGACTTTGAGTGATGGGAGTTAGCCATTAGGAGAGCACGTCAAGTCATATGGAATCAGGGTTGAATAATCTCAGAGTGCTAGATTTGGCCCTATTACGCAGCTCTTCATTGAGTCTAACCGTTGTAGGGATGAGTCCTTATTCAAAGGATTATCTGAGCCTCGTCACATGTGATGGTATTCAGGTAGCGGCTAATTGGGATTACGAAGATACCTTCGGTAGCTAAGGATTGTGTTGGGTTATAGATTTCCCTAGGGTAATCCTAGGATGAGATTAGTGCTGGGAGCAATAGCATTAGTGCAAGGGACTTGGTGGAGTCAAGGAAATCTTTGAGGAAAGTATGGATAGATGTGGAAGGTAGCAGGGGCCCATACTACTGAAAGAAGAGGATCTGTACTCGAATGAAAGAGGGCTGAGATAAAACCAGGGAACTTGTAGGTCATGTGTGATCCCTCAGTAGTGATGAGTATTCTGATGATTATTATGATATGTTGCAGAATGGTGATGCTATGGGGCAAACCAATTGGCGATTCAGGCGCCGGTGAGGGATCGGGCTCGGGTTCAGGAGCTGAGCAGTTCGGTGAGCAGATGAAAGAGTTTATTTCAGTAGAGGTTATGCGCAGTATTCTAGACCAGACTCTTGTGATCTTTGGTTCGGTCAAGGAGGGCGTTTTAGAGCTTATGGATGAGAAGCTGGGAGCTTTTCGTACTGAGATTATTGCCATGATGGGTGCGCGTACCCTGAAATTCCGAGAGTTCAGAGCTTGTGGAGCTCCAGATTACAATGGGGATCGGGACCTCATCCCGAGCAGCAGGTGGTTAGCCAATGTTGCCAACGCTTTCTGTACGAGCCGGTGTCCCGATGGGGACAAGGTCCGACTTGCCTCCTGTCTTCTGAAGGACAAAGCACAGGATTGGTGGGAGGAGACTGGACATGTCATTGGGGATGATGTCGCGTTGGACATGATGACATGGAGTGATTTCTCGGCCAGGTTCAAGGACGAGTTTGCACCGATGATTGAGGTGCAGGAGCTAGCGCGGGAATTTCAGGACCTCTCGAAGACGAATGAGACTGTGGCGGAGATTACCACCAAGTTTAGGGAGAGGGCGCTTCTTGTTCCGCAGTATGTCTCGGACAAGGAGATGAAGAAGGCCCGATATCATGAGATGTTGAAGGCTGACATCAGGGAGTTTGTGAGCAGGTCCAGCTGCAAGACGTTGGAGGATATGATTGCTCGAGCCAGGGAAAGGGAGATCTACCTAGAGCACCTTAGGAAGAGGAATCCGGATGAGATTCAGGTAGCTACAGGTTCAAGCAAGAGACCCAAGGGGTGAGACTCGAGATCGAGGGACTATCAGAGACGTAGCCAATGTGGGAAGTATGGCAGGACGCATGCGGGTGCGTGTAGGAGAGGTAGTGTTGGTGATTCTAGCTGCTTCAAGTGTGGACATACTAGTCAATTTAGCAGAGATTGTATAGCTACCACCACCCAGAGATTAGACCTGATATGTTTTCAGTTCAGTCAGTGGGGCCACAAGAAGGTCGAGTGTCCAAGCTTGCTTTCAGCATGACAGGTGATAGCACCTGCCCCTGCGGCTTTGAGGATCACCGACGACCGTCAAGGCCGAGCAGGGGCACTTGCAGCGGGGAGCAGGGCATTCCAGTTGATTGCATAGGAGACGCGAGCAATCCCTGATGTGACAGGTGCGTATCTTTCACTTTCCTATCAGATTTTATTTGTGAATTATTTGTTATGGTACTGCATTGATCTTAGTTAATGCACTTCAGAATTATGTTTCCTGCTTATGATTAAGTTATATGCCATCTGCATACCTTGGATGTTAGAGTAGTAGTTCGAAGATGTTTCCCTTAAGAGCAGGTTCTCAGGATGCAGTCACTGTAGCAAGTGTGAGTGGGGCTTAGGAGGTGTTCTGTTAGTCTTCAAGAGTGGTTCATATTTGGTATTGGTTAGTTTTCGAGCTCTAGCGGTGGTAAGGGTTGGTTGTCGGCAGATCGACCCTTTAGATGAAGAGAAGGATTGGGAATCCTTTCTAAGCTGGGACTTGTAGGGATCTAGTTGAATCGAAGTGGGGGAGAACTATCCCAGAGGTCAGGAGCAAAAGTAAATGCAAAATTGGAATGAGTTCACAACTTTGTTGGGTAGGAAAGCAGTCCAAGTGAATATTTGGATAAAGGAGTGCGCGAGTTGGGAGTTTGGGAAACTTCCCAACATTGATTTCCTGTATTCACGGTAGATGATAACTGGTTGGGAACCAGGTGGGAGGTTTTCTCAGTAGGATGTGAGTTAGTCAGGATGTAGGACTACGAGATCTCCATAGCATTCCCCAGCAGTTAGGCAGAGCAGGAAGAGTAGTAAGGTTGCGGGATAGCCGTAACATTTTGTTAACAGCTAGTTAGAGGAGTGTGGGCAAGGCCTCGTATCTCCTAGTTAGCGGAGTGTGGGCGAGACCCGTATCTCCTAGATAGCATGATAGAGATCAAGGAAGGAAAGTTCGTTGGGTTTTAGGATGAGGTTGGTTCTGCATAACCCTAGTTAGGTGGGACCTTTGGTACTGCTAGCAAAGTCGAGAATTCACCAATGCGAGTCGGGCCAAGGGCCTTTCGCATTCACGATAGCCTTGAACGACTTATGGAAATAGCGGATTTGTTGTTTAAAACATTAGAATTTTACTTTTTGCACCCCTTTCTTTTGGATAAATTTACACTTTTGACCCTTTGTATAAAAGAATTTCCATTTTAGTCCTTAAACCATTTTTCTTGACACTTTAGTATCAAAACTTGTTGAAAAGGTATTTTTCAGCTCAAATTTATTTGAAAAACAGTTTTAGTCCCTCAAAAGGAAGTTTTTTCCGGCTGAAACCTCTATTTTCGCAATTTTTACACTTTTGGCCCAAAATAGAAATTTTTTGCATCTTTGGTCCCTTTTAAATATGAAAAGTGTTTTTAACCCTTGAAATGGACTTGGAGCACTAATAGTCCCCTGTTTTACAGAAAAGTACAGTTTCAGCCCCTCTAATTTGACAATCTCGCAATTTGGGCTTTATTGGGCCGAAAAGTTCATTTGTGGCCCATTATGTTTAAAAATTCACATTTTAATCCTTTCAAAGGGTAAATTTCCAGGAAATACATTTTTGAAACTGTTTTGACTCATCTCATCCCTCAGAATTTGTATTTTGACATTTTGGGCCCTTTAGTTTCATATTTTTAGCATTTTGAGTCCAAAAATGGGTTTTAAGCCCAAAGATGTTCATATTAACCAACTTGGTTATTTTTCTAGAAATGATTTGTGTGAAATAACATAATTTATACTTATTTCATACAACTTAATGTAGATCTCGGTTTTAAGGTCTTTTTGACTAGATCCAACACCACAATCACATAAGAACATATATATACAAGCATAGAAATCACACAAAGCATACATATACTCATAGATCTGCACATTTGCTTGTATTCCCCCCCCCCCACAAAACTTATAAAAACCGAAAAATAGGGGGTATGAAGCTCACCTTGAGTTGTGGTTTCGATTTGAAGAAGAAAAGAGAAGAGTTTGTTGCTATTTCGGCCCTAGCAACTTTTCCTTGGAAGATCTCAAATTTAAGGGGTTCTAAGATACAAGATCATGATTTAATATGAGTTAAGAAGAGATTTTTGGATAGATCAAGGAGTCTAAATTGTGGATCCAAACATCAACTTACCTAGATGATGATTTTTGTGAAGAATCCTCCTTGCAAAGCCCTTGAATCTCGAAATTTTTGAAGAAGGAGTGAGGAGATGTTCTTCAAGACTTAGAGAGAATGGAGTGAATTTTTGTGAGTGTGTGTGTGTGTTGTGTTCGGCCGAGAGCAAGAGAGAGAGAGAAAGAAATAGATCTTGAGGTGATATGTGCATGGAAGTATGGGATAAGATGCATGGAAATCCAATATGTAAAAATGAGGTGGCTATGAAAGTCAACTCTCTCTTTTTTACATGGGCTTGGGCCGAAAATTAGAGAGGGAGAGAAAAGAATTTGGGCCTTGCATGCTTAAGCCTTCTTCATGTTTATGTTAAGTGGTGCTTGGTCCAAATAACCATAATTATGATTTTTATGACCGATTAGGGCTACATTAGGTTAAATATGGCCCAAAATGGTTCATATAATTGATTTATTTCATTCTAGGCCCAATATGGACCAAAATATTGAATTAAATGGAAATGGGTCCAATTAGAGCCCATTTAAGAGTTCTAAACCCAAGATGGTCAAATTGGAAGCTTATTGGTCCATTGGGCCCAATAAGGAAGTCCTAGTCCAAAATGGACCTAAACAAGAACTTTTAGGGTTTCCAATTGCCTGATGACCATTTGTAATGCTTGTATGGTGTATTTGATTGCAAATTTTGATGTCATAAAGTAAGCATCATACATGCTCTTAAGTTTTTGATTCAAAATTTTACTTATGTGTTGTAGTTACAAGGCACAAAATTTCTAGTTGTGACATCGGGGATTGTCAGATAGCAGCCAGAGAGGTATCAGTAGGACTTCAACAGTGCAAGGTGAGTTTCCTGATTGTGTGCATAGGTCTAAGGCCACAATGCCGACCCATTGTGTTTGTGTATAGTAGTAAGACCCGAGGGTTAGCCCTGGGCACTGTATGTTATGTATTCCGGATCACGATCCGATGTCGGGCGAGGCCTGAGGAATGTTAGTATGCTAGAGGTCTTTGTAATTCTTACATTTCTCGGGACGATAGGTCCTAGACCAAGGTCCGATGTCGAGGAAAGCCCGAAGTATGTTTATATGGTAGTATGTTCAGGACTAGGGTCTGATGCCGGGGCAAGCCCGGGGAAGACTTGTAAGTGTATGTTAGATTATACTTGTTGTCTTTGTGATACTTGTATGTTCCTGGTAGGGAGGTGAGTGTGGGAGAGGTCCCATATCTCATCACTAGCTGAGTATGGATGGGGTTCCATATCTCAATATTAGCACAGTAGGGGCGAGGCTCGAGAGTAGTGAGTGTGGGCGGGGGTCCGTATTTCACTGACGACAGGAGTGTGGACGGGGTTCCATAGCTCATCAGTGGTAGACCAGGGACGGGGCCCAAGTTAGGTGAGGCAGTAGAACAACAATATAGTAGCGTATGTTTCTTTATGTGCTAGTATGTTATATGTTTGTATGTGTATAGCGGTCGAGGCCCAGAGACAGGCGGGGCCTAAGAGAGACAGATTTGTATGCCGAGCGGGGCTCGATGCCCGATGGAGCGTAAGAGAGACAGATCTGTATACCGAGCGGGGGTCGATGTCAGGCAGGGCCCGATACTGGAGCAAGTCCGATGCAGGGCAAGTCCCGATGCAGCGGGCGGGGCCCAGTATGTAGTTATTGATGGGTTTTAGGTAAAACAAATAAATTAGAAAACAATTCCTAAGTTCACATGCAACCTACTTTGGATCTATGTTTTAACTATTGAACATATAACTTTGAATTGCAAAATAAGAACCCTAGAGGAGAGAGGCTATTTTTGAAAATAAAAAACTAGGGTTTAGGAGTTACATACCTTTCAATTGTTATAGCAAACAATTGACAATCCTCTTGATCTTGATCTTGATCTTCTTGGAAGCTTAGCACCAAAAATGTAATGCCTCTAATGGAATCACACCCAAGAACTAGCAAGAATGAAACTTGAAGGAGAGAGAGAGGGTAGGGTATGCAAAAAGTCGGCCTAGGGTTTCTTCCAAGGTAGGAGTGACCGATTTTGGGAGCTGGAAGGCTCCTTATACAGCTGAGGGATCTAGGGTTTAGGGAAAACCCTAATGCTCCTTTGCTTAGGGCCTAAGCAAACCCAAGGGCCTTATCCAAGCCCCCTTGGACGAAATCCTTAGGGTTTCCCCTATAGATTTCGTCCACCTCCTTCCAAGGAGGTTCTGAAGCCTTCCACTCAACTATCTGATAATTGTAAACTAGTTCCTACACTTTATAATTAATACTTTTAACCCCAAAATTAATTCTGATTAATTTCTAGCTAACTATTAATTAAACATAACGATTTCTAATTAATATATTAATCTTTTAACATATTAATAAAGTCATTTATATTAATTTATTAATCTTATAATAAATCAATATCTCTCCTTTCATAATTTCCTTGTCCGGTTGCTAGGTTTGAGGGCAACCCAAAAGGACTGTGCTGCTGTCAATTCAAGTACATACCAATTATAGTTATGGGCTTAGACACCTAAGCCAACAGTCTCCCACTTGGATAAGTCTGTAACTATAATTGCTAATATGACTTCTAAATTTGACCAGCAAATTGTAGCTTCCAAAAGCTGCTGCCGAACTCTGACCCAGTCAGTTACGTGTCCTAAGATAAGTGATCTCATGACCCTTCGTTCTACTAGATATCTCTAGACATAAGACATGGAATACAGTCAATATCTTTGTCTTGAATCTATGTTTCCCGATTTCTGATTTGTGATGATATAGGACTTCTAATTGAACACATCAATTTAGTCCTGGCTGGGCCCAACACAAAAGTCAACACCAAATCATCGAGGGGCCCACATATATCGCTTTTCCCGTTAGGGCAAAAGGAACGAATAAACATTGACTCATATGTTTGTATCTTTTACTCATCAAACCATACATGATAATACGTTTTATAACACCAAGTTACTGATGGGTTTTCGTATCACCAATGCATAGCCGACTTGCAAATTACAACTCATATATCTCTGTTTCAAGATCATAGATATTATCGTCTCAGTATTACTCGTGATGAATTCCATGAAGTAATACTCTGAGCGTGGGTTTATCCAATACTCAAATCTCACTCTCTGAGTACTCATGAACATTGCAGCAATTCTTATTGCTATGTCTATCCTTAGACAATCTGCAATCCAATTCATAACAGTCTTAATTCACTACTTACTTCCAAAAGTATGAGCGACTTTGGAGTTTGAACAATCATATTATTCAGGAAGTAAAACATGCAAAACATGAAACACAATAATAAACAATTGACAAAAGGCAGTAAACAAACTCATAAATAATACTTTATTATTTAATCACCAAAAGTCAACTACATTTACTTTGTAACAAGTTTCTGGACTAGACTAATCTAACCACTAAAACTAATATCATCTTTCATCCCTATGCTTCGAGCATGCTGAATATGCTTAGCCCTACTCAGACCCTTTGTGAGGGGGTATGCTGTGTTATCTTCAGATGACACCCTCTTTACAACAAGATGGCCTTCTTCTACTCTATGTCTGATGAAATGGTACTTTCTGTCGATATGCATGGTCTTACCATGGTCTCTGGGTTCCTTAGTTAAGGCAACCGCTCCCTCATTATCGCAGAACAGTTCCATAGGCTCCTGGATGGTTGGAACAACTCCGAGATCCCCGATGAAGTTCCTCAACCAAGCTGATTCTTTAGACGCTTCACTCGCTGCTATGTACTCTGATTCACAAGTAGAATTAGCCACTGTATCTTGCTTGGAACTCTTCCAAGTAACCGCTCCTCCATTCAGTAGAAATAACCAGCCAGATTGACAAAGGAAGTTATCTCTATCTGTTTGAAAGCTGGCATCACTGTAACCATCTACTCTCAAAATATCATTGCCACCAAGTACAAGGACCTAGTCCTTCATTCTTCGCAAATACTTGAGTATATTCTTTACTGCTATCCAATGAGCTCTACCTGGGTTTCCCTGATAGCGACTGACCATGCTCAAAGCAAAGGCCACATCAGGGCGAGTACATGTCATAGCGTACATGATCGATCCGACAGCGGAAGCATTAGGTACACGACTCATGTTAGCTATTTCCTCATCTGTACTAGGGCATTGAGTCTTACTCAATTTTGTGTTGCTCTGGATAGATAGCTCTCCCTTCTTGGAATTTTCTATACTAAACCTCTTTAGTACCTTATCCAAGTATGTGCTCTGACTAATTCCAATTAGTCTCTTCTTTTTATCTCTCAATATCCTGATCCCAAGAATATAGGCGGCTTCTCCTAGGTCTTTCATGGAAAAACACTTTCCAAGCCAAGACTTAACTTTGTTCAAGGTTGGAATGTCGTTATCAATGAGTAATATGTCATCGACATATAACACCAGAAAAGTTACTATACTCCCACTAGCCTTGATATACACACAAAACTCATCTTCACTTCTAGAGAAACCAAACTCTTTGACTTTCTCATGGAAGCAAAGATTCCTGCTGCGAGATGCTTGTTTCAACCCATAAATGGATTTCTCAAGCTTACACACTCTATTGGGAAACTTTGCATCTACAAAACCCTCTGGCTGATTCATGTAAACATCCTCAGCCAACTTCCAGTTAAGGAAAGCAGTCTTGACATCCATCTGCCAGATTTCATAGTCATGAAAGGCAGCTATGGCGAGCAATATCCTGATAGATTTAATCTTGGCTACTGGCGATAAAATTTCATCATAGTCAACCCCTGGGGTTTGTGTGAAACCTTTCGCAACCAGTCTAGCCTTGAATGTGTGTACATTCCCATCCATATCTGTCTTCTTCTTGAAGATCCATTTGCAACCAACTGTCTTACGACCTGGTGCATTATCAACCAAATTCCAAACTTGGTTGTCATGCATGGATTTTATCTCGCTGTCCATTGCCTCTTTCCACTTAGAAGCCTCTGGGCCTGCCATTGCTTCCTTATAAGAGACAGGTTCATCTAAATTCACCAGTGTCCTATCACTGATGAATGTGTCACCGTCTGAAGTAATATGAAAACCATACAACTCAGGTGGCACGCTCACCCTAGTGGATCTTTGAAGAGGTAATGATTTATCAGTTGGTTCAATAGGAACTGTTTCCTCTGGTTGAGTGCTTGTGTCATCTAAGGTTCCTTCATTAGTTGACTCTTGAATCTATTCAAGGTCAATGGTACTCCCACTGTCCTCTTTGAATATAACCTATCTTTCTAGAAAGACTCATCTTCGAGCTACAAACACCACGTTCTCACTAGGTCTGTAGAACAAATATCCAAAAGATTGCTTTGGGTAACCAAGGAAAACACATTTCTCACTTCTTGCTGCTAGCTTGTCGTGAGTCTCTCGTCTTACGAAAGCTTCACAACCCCAAACTTTAATATGTGCTAACGAGGGAACTTTCGCTGTCCACATTTTGTGAGCTGTTTTGGCAACCTTCTTTGTTGGGACAAGATTTAGGATGTGGGCGGCTGTTTCTAAGGCATAGCCCCAGAAATGAATTGGAAGTGGAGCACGACTCATCATAGAATGAATCATGTCTAACAAGGTTCGATTACACCTCTCGGCCACACCATTTAACTGTGGTGTCCTAGGAGGAGTCAATTGTGAGACTATCCCACATTCCTTTAGATAGTCGTTGAACTCAATGCTAAGATACTCTCCGCCTCTATCGGATCTAAGTATCTTTATTTTTCTGCCTAATTGATTTTCGACCTCATGTTTAAACTCTTTGAACTTTTCAAAGGTTTCTGACTTATGTTTGATTAAGTATACATAACCATATATACTATAATCATCAGTGAAAGTTACATAAAATCGATTAGCATCTCTTGTGGTTGATCTGAAGGGTCCACAAACATCTGTATGTATGAGGTCTAACAAACCTTTACCTCTTTCACAAGACCCTGTGAATGGTGATTTTGTCATCTTTCCCAAAAGACAAGATTCACACAGATCATCTGATTTTAGGTCAAATGATTCCAACACTCCATCCTTTTGGAGCTGGACTATGCGTTTCTTGTTAATGTGTCCAAGATGACAATGCCACAAGCATGCCTTGTCTACACTATTAGACAAGTCAATATTAAACACATTATTTCCTAAGCTATCAACACAAGTCATTGTTTCATACACACCATCACAAGGTAAAGCTTCAAACATGAAAACACCATTCTTATAAACAGAAATTAAACCATTCAAATCATTAAAAAAATATTTAAAACCTTGTCTGAACAATGCATGAAATGAAATAATGTTTCTCGTAATCTCAGACGAATAGCAACAATTCAATAAATCTAATCTAACATCATTACTAAGCAAAAGTTGATAAACTTCGATCTTGGTTACTGGTGAAGACTTCTTGTTTCCCATGATCAAGTTTATCCTTCCTTGCTCTATCTCCTCACTTTCCTTTAGCCCCTGCAAATCAGAACAGATGTGAAAACCACATCCTGTATCAAGGACCCATGAACGAGAAGATAATGAGTTATTAGAAGAAATAGTGTAAATACCTACTGAACACGGCTTCACTTTGCCATCTTTGATATCCTGCATATATTGTGGGCAGGTTCTCTTCTAATGCCCCTTTTGATTGCAATAAAAGCAAACAGCTTCCTTTGGATCAGAGACATGGGGAATGGAAGCATTGGGCTTAGCTTTTGGGCCTCCGCTAGATGACTCGACTTGGACTTTTGCCTTCCAGTTTTGCTTTGGAGGACCTTTCCTCTTTTTCCCCTTTCCCTGTCCAATAGCTAGAATAGGAGCACTTGCAGGAGTGGAGGCTATACTTTTACCCTTCATCCCTTCTTCAACAGTCTGCAACAAGTTGTGCAATTGGGCCAACGTCTGCTCAGTGTTGTTCAAATGGTAAGTTAACATAAACTGACCATAACAATCAGGCAACGAGTTCAAGACCATGTCAATGGCCAATTCCTCATCAAAATGAATGTTGAGCTTGACCAAACGCTCTATGTAGCGTTGCATTCTTTGCACGTGAGATACAACTAACTCCCCCTCTTTCATCTTGCAAGCCATGAGTGACTTGACTACTTCAAACTTTTCTTGATGAGCTCGCTTATGGTACTTTTCCATAAGTTCCTTGTTCATCTCAAAAGTCCAGTAGTCCTCATAGTACCTTTGCAGTTCTGGGGACATGGTTGCGACCATGATGCATGCCACCTTGGTAGCATCATCATAGTGCTTCTTGTAGGCAGCGTACTCTTCGGGAGTGGCTTTGGACTCATCAAGTTCTTTGAGCTCCTTTTCAAGGACATACTCCTTGTCCTCGAATCTAAGCTCCATCTTGATGTTACGCATCCAATCGTTATAGTTAGAGCCATCCATAACGACTTTGGAGCAAATGTTGAGTAAAGAGAAGTTGTGGCTGGAGGATGATGAAGCAGAAGTGTTTCCAGGAGTAGACATCTGAAAAGAAAGATAGTTTTAGTTAGATTTCAAAGCACCTCAATATAATAACCCAAAGATATCATATCAAGGTTAGGACCCAACTATGACGATTTACAACTTAGAAATGGGATGTCGAGATACAAGTTCAAATCTCATAAAGGTAGGTGAATGACGATTCACCAATTCCACCATTAGACAAAATAAACGAAGTGAAATTCCTAATTCTTTTGAGATACATTAAAACTATTTAATGGCATGTTTTAATCTTAGATTATGCTATACTATTTATGACTGGGATACCGAGGATCACAAACTAGATGTGAATAACCATGCAAATGTGCTTGGTAACCTTATTGTCTTTATCATTAACTATTGATGTGCCGGTAAACCACACACGCTCCATCAAAATGAAAATTATAAGATACCCATTAATACTCTTTATTAGTGCCTATTAGTGTGCCGGTAATCCACACACGCTCCACCAACGACCAATAAAGCATAATGTGTAATTTCATGGATTAGCATACTGTTCACATTTTTTTTCTAAAGTAACTAGAGTTGGGATTTTTTGAAAAATAATGTTCTAGTACTTTCTTTAATAACATTATACTTTTAATGAGATGTAGTTGTATCAAATCCGTTCTGCTAACGACCCACCACTAATCAAGGAAACGGTGGGTGAGAGTGGACACCCATTAAACTACCATTTTATAGGCAGTTTCCTTATACCCCCTTATAGACTAGCTTCGTGAATGAGGCATACTAGCGATTTGACTGACCATATTCTTATACATATATAATATTTAACTTTTAATTATAATATATATATATATATATATATATACACACACACACACACACATATATATATATATATATATATATATATATATATATATATATATATATATATATATATATATATATAAGATGTGTTTTAAACTTTTTAAGACTTTGAGGTTTATATAAATTTCGAAAAATTAAACTATTAATTTAAATTTAAATAAACCAAATAACTAGATTTAATATTTATCTATTAATTAACTTTTAATTAATTAATTAAATCTTGTAAGGATTATCTAATTAAATTAAACAATTAATTTAATCCTAATCCATATCCCTTCTAGATTTCGAAAATATGGGGATAGGATAATTTCCTTATTTTTCTCAATTATCCAATAAGGCAACTATTATCCACAACAAAGAAACCCTAAAAGGGGGAGCATATTTCGAAATTTCAAGGGGAGGAGGCTAGGGTTTTCAAAACCCTAACCCTAATTTCGATTAGGGTTCATGGAGGCTAGGGTTTTCGAAAACCCTTAGAACCAAAATCCTAAAATCGAAAATTTTGGCCTTTTAGGGTTTAATAGCTATAAACCCTAATTTGCAATTCAACTATTATAGCGATTCAATTTAAAAGAAATAATGGCTCTAATACCACTGATGAGTTTTAGGTAAAAAAAATAAACTAGAAAACAATTACTAAGTTCACATGCAACCTACTTTGGCTTTATGTTTTAACTATTGAACATATAACTTTGAATTGCAAAATAAGAACCCTAGAGGAGAGAGGCTATTTTTGAAAATAACAAACTAGGGTTTAGGAGTTACATACCTTTCAATTGTTATAGCAAACAATCGATAATCCTCTTGATCTTGATCTTGATCTTCTTGGAAGCTTAGCACCACAAATGTAATGCCTCTAATGGAATCACACCCAAGAACTAGCAAGAAGGAAACTTGAAGGAGAGAGAGGGTAAGGTATGCAAAAAGTCGGCCTAGGGTTTCTTCCAAGGTAGGAGTGACCGATTTTGGGAGCTGGAAGGCTCCTTATACAGCTGAGGGATCTAGGGTTTAGGGAAAACCCTAATGCTCCTTTGCTTAGGGCCTAAGCAAACCCAAGGGCCTTATCCAAGCCCCCTTGGACGAAATCCTTAGGGTTTCCCCTATAGATTTCGTCCACCTCCTTCCAAGGAGGTTCTGAAGCCTTCCACTCAACTATCTGATAATTGTAAACTAGTTCCTACACTTTATAATTAATACTTTTAACCCCAAAATTAATTCTGATTAATTTCTAGCTAACTATTAATTAAACATAACGATTTCTAATTAATATATTAATCTTTTAACATATTAATAAAGTCATTTATATTAATTTATTAATCTTATAATAAATCAATATCTCTCCTTTCATAATTTCCTTGTCCGGTTGCTAGGTTTGAGGGCAACCCAAAAGGACTGTGCTGCTGTCAATTCAAGTACATACCAATTATAGTTATGGGCTTAGACACCTAAGCCAACAGTCTCCCACTTGGATAAGTCTGTAACTATAATTGCTAATATGACTTCTAAATTTGACCAGCAAATTGTAGCTTCCAAAAGCTGCTGCCGAACTCTGACCCAGTCAGTTACGTGTCCTAAGATAAGTGATCTCATGACCCTTCGTTCTACTAGATATCTCTAGACATAAGACATGGAATACAGTCAATATCTTTGTCTTGAATCTATGTTTCCCGATTTCTGATTTGTGATGATATAGGACTTCTAATTGAACACATCAATTTAGTCCTGGCTGGGCCCAACACAAAAGTCAACACCAAATCATCGAGGGGCCCACATATATCGCTTTTCCCGTTAGGGCAAAAGGAACGAATAAACATTGACTCATATGTTTGTATCTTTTACTCATCAAACCATACATGATAATACGTTTTATAACACCAAGTTACTGATGGGTTTTCGTATCACCAATGCATAGCCGACTTGCAAATTACAACTCATATATCTCTGTTTCAAGATCATAGATATTATCGTCTCAGTATTACTCGTGATGAATTCCATGAAGTAATACTCTGAGCGTGGGTTTATCCAATACTCAAATCTCACTCTCTGAGTACTCATGAACATTGCAGCAATTCTTATTGCTATGTCTATCCTTAGACAATCTGCAATCCAATTCATAACAGTCTTAATTCACTACTTACTTCCAAAAGTATGAGCGACTTTGGAGTTTGAACAATCATATTATTCAGGAAGTAAAACATGCAAAACATGAAACACAATAATAAACAATTGACAAAAGGCAGTAAACAAACTCATAAATAATACTTTATTATTTAATCACCAAAAGTCAACTACATTTACTTTGTAACAAGTTTCTGGACTAGACTAATCTAACCACTAAAACTAATATCATCTTTCATCCCTATGCTTCGAGCATGCTGAATATGCTTAGCCCTACTCAGACCCTTTGTGAGGGGGTATGCTGTGTTATCTTCAGATGACACCCTCTTTACAACAAGATGGCCTTCTTCTACTCTATGTCTGATGAAATGGTACTTTCTGTCGATATGCATGGTCTTACCATGGTCTCTGGGTTCCTTAGTTAAGGCAACCGCTCCCTCATTATCGCAGAACAGTTCCATAGGCTCCTGGATGGTTGGAACAACTCCGAGATCCCCGATGAAGTTCCTCAACCAAGCTGATTCTTTAGACGCTTCACTCGCTGCTATGTACTCTGATTCACAAGTAGAATTAGCCACTGTATCTTGCTTGGAACTCTTCCAAGTAACCGCTCCTCCATTCAGTAGAAATAACCAGCCAGATTGACAAAGGAAGTTATCTCTATCTGTTTGAAAGCTGGCATCACTGTAACCATCTACTCTCAAAATATCATTGCCACCAAGTACAAGGACCTAGTCCTTCATTCTTCGCAAATACTTGAGTATATTCTTTACTGCTATCCAATGAGCTCTACCTGGGTTTCCCTGATAGCGACTGACCATGCTCAAAGCAAAGGCCACATCAGGGCGAGTACATGTCATAGCGTACATGATCGATCCGACAGCGGAAGCATTAGGTACACGACTCATGTTAGCTATTTCCTCATCTGTACTAGGGCATTGAGTCTTACTCAATTTTGTGTTGCTCTGGATAGATAGCTCTCCCTTCTTGGAATTTTCTATACTAAACCTCTTTAGTACCTTATCCAAGTATGTGCTCTGACTAATTCCAATTAGTCTCTTCTTTTTATCTCTCAATATCCTGATCCCAAGAATATAGGCGGCTTCTCCTAGGTCTTTCATGGAAAAACACTTTCCAAGCCAAGACTTAACTTTGTTCAAGGTTGGAATGTCGTTATCAATGAGTAATATGTCATCGACATATAACACCAGAAAAGTTACTATACTCCCACTAGCCTTGATATACACACAAAACTCATCTTCACTTCTAGAGAAACCAAACTCTTTGACTTTCTCATGGAAGCAAAGATTCCTGCTGCGAGATGCTTGTTTCAACCCATAAATGGATTTCTCAAGCTTACACACTCTATTGGGAAACTTTGCATCTACAAAACCCTCTGGCTGATTCATGTAAACATCCTCAGCCAACTTCCAGTTAAGGAAAGCAGTCTTGACATCCATCTGCCAGATTTCATAGTCATGAAAGGCAGCTATGGCGAGCAATATCCTGATAGATTTAATCTTGGCTACTGGCGATAAAATTTCATCATAGTCAACCCCTGGGGTTTGTGTGAAACCTTTCGCAACCAGTCTAGCCTTGAATGTGTGTACATTCCCATCCATATCTGTCTTCTTCTTGAAGATCCATTTGCAACCAACTGTCTTACGACCTGGTGCATTATCAACCAAATTCCAAACTTGGTTGTCATGCATGGATTTTATCTCGCTGTCCATTGCCTCTTTCCACTTAGAAGCCTCTGGGCCTGCCATTGCTTCCTTATAAGAGACAGGTTCATCTAAATTCACCAGTGTCCTATCACTGATGAATGTGTCACCGTCTGAAGTAATATGAAAACCATACAACTCAGGTGGCACGCTCACCCTAGTGGATCTTTGAAGAGGTAATGATTTATCAGTTGGTTCAATAGGAACTGTTTCCTCTGGTTGAGTGCTTGTGTCATCTAAGGTTCCTTCATTAGTTGACTCTTGAATCTATTCAAGGTCAATGGTACTCCCACTGTCCTCTTTGAATATAACCTATCTTTCTAGAAAGACTCATCTTCGAGCTACAAACACCACGTTCTCACTAGGTCTGTAGAACAAATATCCAAAAGATTGCTTTGGGTAACCAAGGAAAACACATTTCTCACTTCTTGCTGCTAGCTTGTCGTGAGTCTCTCGTCTTACGAAAGCTTCACAACCCCAAACTTTAATATGTGCTAACGAGGGAACTTTCGCTGTCCACATTTTGTGAGCTGTTTTGGCAACCTTCTTTGTTGGGACAAGATTTAGGATGTGGGCGGCTGTTTCTAAGGCATAGCCCCAGAAATGAATTGGAAGTGGAGCACGACTCATCATAGAATGAATCATGTCTAACAAGGTTCGATTACACCTCTCGGCCACACCATTTAACTGTGGTGTCCTAGGAGGAGTCAATTGTGAGACTATCCCACATTCCTTTAGATAGTCGTTGAACTCAATGCTAAGATACTCTCCGCCTCTATCGGATCTAAGTATCTTTATTTTTCTGCCTAATTGATTTTCGACCTCATGTTTAAACTCTTTGAACTTTTCAAAGGTTTCTGACTTATGTTTGATTAAGTATACATAACCATATATACTATAATCATCAGTGAAAGTTACATAAAATCGATTAGCATCTCTTGTGGTTGATCTGAAGGGTCCACAAACATCTGTATGTATGAGGTCTAACAAACCTTTACCTCTTTCACAAGACCCTGTGAATGGTGATTTTGTCATCTTTCCCAAAAGACAAGATTCACACAGATCATCTGATTTTAGGTCAAATGATTCCAACACTCCATCCTTTTGGAGCTGGACTATGCGTTTCTTGTTAATGTGTCCAAGATGACAATGCCACAAGCATGCCTTGTCTACACTATTAGACAAGTCAATATTAAACACATTATTTCCTAAGCTATCAACACAAGTCATTGTTTCATACACACCATCACAAGGTAAAGATTCAAACATGAAAACACCATTCTTATAAACAGAAATTAAACCATTCAAATCATTAAAAAAATATTTAAAACCTTGTCTGAACAATGCATGAAATGAAATAATGTTTCTCGTAATCTCAGACGAATAGCAACAATTCAATAAATCTAATCTAACATCATTACTAAGCAAAAGTTGATAAACTTCGATCTTGGTTACTGGTGAAGACTTCTTGTTTCCCATGATCAAGTTTATCCTTCCTTGCTCTATCTCCTCACTTTCCTTTAGCCCCTGCAAATCAGAACAGATGTGAAAACCACATCCTGTATCAAGGACCCATGAACGAGAAGATAATGAGTTATTAGAAGAAATAGTGTAAATACCTACTGAACACGGCTTCACTTTGCCATCTTTGATATCCTGCATATATTGTGGGCAGGTTCTCTTCTAATGCCCCTTTTGATTGCAATAAAAGCAAACAGCTTCCTTTGGATCAGAGACATGGGGAATGGAAGCATTGGGCTTAGCTTTTGGGCCTCCGCTAGATGACTCGACTTGGACTTTTGCCTTCCAGTTTTGCTTTGGAGGACCTTTCCTCTTTTTCCCCTTTCCCTGTCCAATAGCTAGAATAGGAGCACTTGCAGGAGTGGAGGCTATACTTTTACCCTTCATCCCTTCTTCAACAGTCTGCAACAAGTTGTGCAATTGGGCCAACGTCTGCTCAGTGTTGTTCAAATGGTAAGTTAACATAAACTGACCATAACAATCAGGCAACGAGTTCAAGACCATGTCAATGGCCAATTCCTCATCAAAATGAATGTTGAGCTTGACCAAACGCTCTATGTAGCGTTGCATTCTTTGCACGTGAGATACAACTAACTCCCCCTCTTTCATCTTGCAAGCCATGAGTGACTTGACTACTTCAAACTTTTCTTGATGAGCTCGCTTATGGTACTTTTCCATAAGTTCCTTGTTCATCTCAAAAGTCCAGTAGTCCTCATAGTACCTTTGCAGTTCTGGGGACATGGTTGCGACCATGATGCATGCCACCTTGGTAGCATCATCATAGTGCTTCTTGTAGGCAGCGTACTCTTCGGGAGTGGCTTTGGACTCATCAAGTTCTTTGAGCTCCTTTTCAAGGACATACTCCTTGTCCTCGAATCTAAGCTCCATCTTGATGTTACGCATCCAATCGTTATAGTTAGAGCCATCCATAACGACTTTGGAGCAAATGTTGAGTAAAGAGAAGTTGTGGCTGGAGGATGATGAAGCAGAAGTGTTTCCAGGAGTAGACATCTGAAAAGAAAGATAGTTTTAGTTAGATTTCAAAGCACCTCAATATAATAACCCAAAGATATCATATCAAGGTTAGGACCCAACTATGACGATTTACAACTTAGAAATGGGATGTCGAGATACAAGTTCAAATCTCATAAAGGTAGGTGAATGACGATTCACCAATTCCACCATTAGACAAAATAAACGAAGTGAAATTCCTAATTCTTTTGAGATACATTAAAACTATTTAATGGCATGTTTTAATCTTAGATTATGCTATACTATTTATGACTGGGATACCGAGGATCACAAACTAGATGTGAATAACCATGCAAATGTGCTTGGTAACCTTATTGTCTTTATCATTAACTATTGATGTGCCGGTAAACCACACACGCTCCATCAAAATGAAAATTATAAGATACCCATTAATACTCTTTATTAGTGCCTATTAGTGTGCCGGTAATCCACACACGCTCCACCAACGACCAATAAAGCATAATGTGTAATTTCATGGATTAGCATACTGTTCACATTTTTTTTCTAAAGTAACTAGAGTTGGGATTTTTTGAAAAATAATGTTCTAGTACTTTCTTTAATAACATTATACTTTTAATGAGATGTAGTTGTATCAAATCCGTTCTGCTAACGACCCACCACTAATCAAGGAAACGGTGGGTGAGAGTGGACACCCATTAAACTACCATTTTATAGGCAGTTTCCTTATACCCCCTTATAGACTAGCTTCGTGAATGAGGCATACTAGCGATTTGACTGACCATATTCTTATACATATATAATATTTAACTTTTAATTATAATATATATATATATATATATATACACACACACACACACACATATATATATATATATATATATATATATATATATATATATATATATATATATATATATATATATATATATATATATATATATAAGATGTGTTTTAAACTTTTTAAGACTTTGAGGTTTATATAAATTTCGAAAAATTAAACTATTAATTTAAATTTAAATAAACCAAATAACTAGATTTAATATTTATCTATTAATTAACTTTTAATTAATTAATTAAATCTTGTAAGGATTATCTAATTAAATTAAACAATTAATTTAATCCTAATCCATATCCCTTCTAGATTTCGAAAATATGGGGATAGGATAATTTCCTTATTTTTCTCAATTATCCAATAAGGCAACTATTATCCACAACAAAGAAACCCTAAAAGGGGGAGCATATTTCGAAATTTCAAGGGGAGGAGGCTAGGGTTTTCAAAACCCTAACCCTAATTTCGATTAGGGTTCATGGAGGCTAGGGTTTTCGAAAACCCTTAGAACCAAAATCCTAAAATCGAAAATTTTGGCCTTTTAGGGTTTAATAGCTATAAACCCTAATTTGCAATTCAACTATTATAGCGATTCAATTTAAAAGAAATAATGGCTCTAATACCACTGATGAGTTTTAGGTAAAAAAAATAAACTAGAAAACAATTACTAAGTTCACATGCAACCTACTTTGGCTTTATGTTTTAACTATTGAACATATAACTTTGAATTGCAAAATAAGAACCCTAGAGGAGAGAGGCTATTTTTGAAAATAACAAACTAGGGTTTAGGAGTTACATACCTTTCAATTGTTATAGCAAACAATCGATAATCCTCTTGATCTTGATCTTGATCTTCTTGGAAGCTTAGCACCACAAATGTAATGCCTCTAATGGAATCACACCCAAGAACTAGCAAGAAGGAAACTTGAAGGAGAGAGAGGGTAAGGTATGCAAAAAGTCGGCCTAGGGTTTCTTCCAAGGTAGGAGTGACCGATTTTGGGAGCTGGAAGGCTCCTTATACAGCTGAGGGATCTAGGGTTTAGGGAAAACCCTAATGCTCCTTTGCTTAGGGCCTAAGCAAACCCAAGGGCCTTATCCAAGCCCCCTTGGACGAAATCCTTAGGGTTTCCCCTATAGATTTCGTCCACCTCCTTCCAAGGAGGTTCTGAAGCCTTCCACTCAACTATCTGATAATTGTAAACTAGTTCCTACACTTTATAATTAATACTTTTAACCCCAAAATTAATTCTGATTAATTTCTGGCTAACTATTAATTAAACATAACGATTTCTAATTAATATATTAATCTTTTAACATATTAATAAATTCATTTATATTAATTTATTAATCTTATAATAAATCAATATCTCTCCTTTCATAATTTCCTTGTCCGGTTGCTAGGTTTGAGGGCAACCCAAAAGGACTGTGCTGCTATCAATTCAAATACATACCAATTATACTTATGGGCTTAGACACCTAATCCAACAGTTATGTGTATGGTATGTAGTAGGTTGGGGAACTCACTAAGCTTCATGCTTACGGTTTTCAGTTTTAGTTTCAGGTACTTCCGGTAGCGAAGGGAAGAGCCTGGGTTGACTGCATCACACACACTAAGAAGATTTAGCCTGTGATGTTTACTTTGATAAAATGAACATGTTTTGAAATGATGCTCTGATTTGATATAACGACTTATGTTTATGATTGATAATTATGGCTTGATGAATAATTTGAAAATGAAATGTTTGGTCTGGATTTTTGGGATGTTACAGACATGGCCGAGGATGACGGGAGGGTTTTAAGATTGGCGATGGGGAAAAAAGATGAAGAATCGTTATCTGGCTAATACCATATATAGAGGGATAATTAAATCAAAATGAATTTTATTGACAAAAACATCACCAATATATAATTACAGGAAAACTAGTATAAAAGGAATACAATAATTACAGAATAATTTCCTAATATAAAGGTTTGACTATATATGAATAAATATACACAATTAGTACTGAAAATTACCCTATGTGGAGAAGTTCTATGATTAGAGGCCTTAAGTCCTATAATAAACTTGGGCTAGTTGATGGTTCTGTAAAAGAACAATTGACGATGTAACTAAATTACAAAAATGGAAATGTGCAAATGTTGTTGTTTGTTCTATGATCCTTGGGTCAATCTCTGAGTCTATATATTTTGGTCATACATGTTTTGAAATTGCTGAAGAAGTTTGGAATGATTTATTTGAAACCTATAATAAAGCTTACGATTTCGTTATCTTTAATGTCCATCAAAGCATAAACTCTCTCACTCAAAATGGATCCCCAGTTTTTGAGTATTAAAATAAATTAGATACACTTTGGAAAAATTTGATGAGTTGCATCTGTCTGTGAGGAGGCTGCATTTAAACTCAATGATCATTCCAAACTAATGAAGCTTATGCATTTTTTGACTGATCGTGATGATTATTAAAGTCAAGTTAAAAGTTATCTCTTTAATGGAACCATCAGCTTTCAATGATAGAAGTGATTTTAAACCTGGAAGTGATTTCAATAATCAAAATAATCAAAGTAAATCTTTTGCTGGAAGTACTTAGGGTAACTCTTCTAGAACCATTGGAGGATATAACAAGTTGTTTACATTTCGATTTTCTTGTATGTGAAAATGGTTCTATAAAAGTTATGAGAAAATCATAACATGATATTTCCTTCACAGCTTCCTTCGCCCGTAATTTGGAGCCTAGTGAAGTTTATCTAAAGATAATACCATGAAGCTAAAACAGCTATATGAAGGTCCTCCCACAACTTTCTTGACAAATTATGCTCATCATTTTAGAATTCCTTCAAATACCATATATTTATGGTTGTTTTTTTACCAACATATATGTAATCTTATAATAATGAAATTTAGTTTTATTTTATATTAGATATCAAATATGTAGTTCAGTTTGAGATAATAGGGTAAAATAGCAAATTATTCTCATCCATCTAGTCATCTAAACTTTAATACTTCTAAAAAGAAACAATTTTTGTTCATTTATAGAGCAAACATCATTTTATCCGTATATTATTTTAAGAGTAATTGTAAATATATGTGGAGCCCATATAAATTCTCAAAAAGAGCCCTTATGGAGAGAAGGGGGAATTCTAACATATATAGTCACTTATATTACCGTGTCGCACCGATGTGGAATACAATAACACTCCCCCTCATATTCGGTGGCTCAATGAGGATATACAGAGATGTGCTGCTGAGTCATAGGGGTGTGGGATGCTGGCTGTGATACCATGTAAATATATATTTAGCCCATATAAACTCTCCAAAACAGATCTTGTGGAGAGAAGGGCACTCCAACATATATAGCCACAAGCCACTTATATTACAGTATCGCATTGATGTGAGATACCCTAACAGTAATGATGCCTAAACGATCAAATTTGATTGTTAGTTAAAACCAACAAAAACAGATGCCCAAACGATCAGATTTAATTGCTAATTAAAACCAACAAAATTAGAAAGAATGAAAATATAACTCTAAATGGATTCTTAATTGATAATCAAAATACTATCCATCAAAAAAAGAAAACGAAATACTAGTAAGGATAAGTAGATAAGCTTCATTCATTAACACTAGGAGATCGGATCTGATTAGGATAAAATTTCTATTGAATTATCTAAATTAAATTAAAAAAAATAAAGTTTTTAGAAGAAATTCCAAAAAAAGACAATTTTAGGGCTCTTAACCAATGAAGATTCCATTTTACATATCATTTGCAGTTTTAATCCAATTCCGAGATATCATATCACTTTGACAGATTTGTTGCTAATGTCATCTACACTCTACACAGATGGGCCACCAATTGGACGTCATTCAATTGAATTGAATTGAATCTTTTGTCTTGGTCTTCACTCTTCAGAATCGAAGCTATATAAAAATTATGAATCCTTATAATAAGGCAGTTCTACACAGATTTGAGGCCATTCATACAATCCAAAAATCACCAAGATTTGCATTTACAATATGAATCCTTGTCTTTTTATAGTTTTCTTACTTCTTGTGCTACTACTTGAGACTACAGCTGCCACCAACCAATTGGTTGCAGTGGGAAGAGGAGGAGGAGGAGATGGTAATGGTGTTATGAAAAAGTGTTTGGATAACGAGAGACATGCTCTTCTTGTTTTCAAAGCTCCCCTCCAAGATCCCTTTGGTTGTCTCTATACGTGGAGAGCTGAAGAAGATGACTGCTGTAAGTGGAAAGGAGTCACGTGCAACAACAAAACAGGTCATGTCACAAAGCTTGATATGAGCTCATCATGTGTGAGATTAGCCATTCATTGGCTAACTTAAGCTACTTGAATTATCTAGATCTTTCTTCCAAATATTTTTCATGGAACCATTTCCTCGATCATTGGTTCGTTGAGTCGATTAAGGTACTTTGACCTTGGTTTCAATAATCTTAATGGGACCATTCCCATGTCCATTGGTTCCTTGACCAAATTAAGGTACTTTGACATTTCCTATAACTCTTTTTATGGAACCATTCCTCAAGAGTTTGGAAACCTCACCAACTTGCAACACCTTCATCTTGTTTCTGTTGGAAGATGTAGAGTTGAAAAGGTAGAGTGGTTGTCTCATCTATCTTATTTGAAGGAACTTCTTATGGATGGGATTTCACTAGCCAAACAAAATCAATGGGTAGATGTTATTCTGAGTCTCCATAAACTATCCTATTTAAGTTTACAAGGATGTGAGCTGTCACATGTGATGTATCCATATTCTTCATTTATCAACTCTTCTTCATCTATTCATACCCTTAATTTTAGTTACAACAACCTCACCTCATCCATGTACCGTTGGTTGCTCCCATCAACCAACAATAAGCTTCGTGTTCTTGTTCTCTCCAACAACATGTTAGATGGGATACCCAAATATCTTGGTAACCTCTGTGGTTTGACAACTTTAATTCTAAATAACAACTCTATAGTGGTCGAATTGCGTGTTTTTTTGAACAACTTGTCTGGATGCGCATTGCTTTCATTAAAAACGTTGGATGTTTCTCATAACCAATTTACAAGGCCATTGTCTAATGAGATGCAGATACTAACAAATCTAGCCTATCTTAATATGAGCTCTTGCAATCTAGGGCCTCGCTTTCCAACATGGATTCAAACACTCAAAAATCTTACCTATCTTGATATTTCCAATAATAGAATTTCAGACACCATTCCTTTGGATTTTTGGGACATGTGGCCTTATCGATTAAGCTATATGAATCTCTCTTCCAACAACATCAGCGGGAAAACACCAGATTAATTCAATGGAGGAATCTCCTTTTTATGCGAAATTGTCGATGGGTTATTAGAATTTCTTGACCTCTCAGGTAACTTCCTAAGCGGAAGACTTTCAAACTGTTTGTGGAATTTTAAACAACTAGTAGTTCTCAATCTAGAAGACAACAATCTATCTGGAAGACTTCCTCCCTCCATTGCATCTTTGATAAAATTAGAGGTATTGTATTTGTACAAGAACAACTTCTCTGGAGATTTGCCTTTGTCTCTAAAGAATTGCACGAGTTTAAGTTTTTTGAATTTGGGGGCTAACAAGTTTTCTGGTAATGTGCCTGTTTAGATTGGGGAAAACTTATCGAGGTTGTATGTTCTTATCCTAAGATCAAACAACTTCTCTGGAACCATTCCTTTGCAATTATGTCGATTACCAAATCCTCAAATTCTAGACTTGTCCATAAACAATCTCCATGGATCCATCCCCTCATGTTTGAATAATCTTACAAGCATGGTTCGAGGAGGATACCCTCAAAATGTGCATTACATTTTGACAACTGATTATACAGGAAATGCTATTCTAAACCAGTATATTGACCATGCGATCGTCAAGTGGCAAGGAGATGAACGTGAATTCTTCAGAAATCTGAGATTGTTGAAGAGCATTGACCTGTCAAGCAACAATCTAACAGGTCAAATCCCATATCAGATTACAAATCTTTATGCATTGATTTCACTAAACTTATCGAAGAACTCTCTAATTGGAGAGATTCCACACAATATTGGTCAGATAAAACAGCTTTTAACTCTGGATTTATCTAGAAACAATTTATCAGGACAGATACCATCAAGCCTGTCTAAAATGAGTTTATTGAACGACCTAGACATGTCATTTAATAACCTGTCAGGGAGAATCCCAACAAGCATCCAGCTCCAGTCCTTTCCACCTTCAAGATACGATGGAAACGCAGGACTATGCGGACCCCCCCTTTCCAGAAAATGTCCTGGAGATGAAGATTCAGAAGCAACATCAATCAATGGTAAAAGCGAGGATGATGGAGAAGACATAGATGAAGTTTGGGGATGGTTCTATATTGGTGGGGGAACTGGTTTTGTCACTGGATTTTGGATAGCATGTGGCGCTTTACTTCTCAATCATCGAGGGAGACGTGCTTTTTTTCACTTTTATGATAGCTTCAAAGATTGGGTTTATGTGAAGATTGTGGTGTTCATTGCAAATTTGCAAAGGGTTAGACATACATAGTTTCTCATCTAAATTTTCTTTTTGACTTATTTTCTAGCATGTATCTTAATTATCTTGAACAGACCTATTACTGTTCTTATTTAGGGCTAGCTGTATGGTAATGTAATTTGGCAGGGGTTTTTAAGTCCCCAATATCAATAAAATTGCCACCAACACCATTGGTGGCCATTTCTCGCCTTGTGTGAAATAAGACATTCTGAAAAGTTTATACTTTTGCAGCATATAAACATAAGATGAAAATGTAGTTATTGTTGTATGTTTTGATGGACTATGTTTCTTCGACAATTCTCAATGTAGATTATTTGTAGATTGTTACTTAAGAGATGATACAATCATTTATACTCTATATTACAATGAGTATATTTGTAACTTCAAACTCACCTGGTAGTGCCCGTAGAAGATCGATTGTGTTTATCTACGTAAGATTGAACTTTTTTCAATCAACCTCAGTAACTGATTAATACCAGCTTCTGAATTATAGCATAAAGTGAGCATACATATCAACACAACAATATAATTAATTTAATCATCTATATCTCATCAACTTGGAGACTTTCCCAAGTTTGACCAATTTAGGTCAAAATGCATGATTTTGGTTCGAGACTCGATACATATAATAAGAATTAACAAATATAATCGGTTCATAGATTTACCTTAAACGATCTTTTTGAGGCCTGGTGCTGTCATACGAACATTGATTGTGCAGCCGTTGAGTAACCACCTCATATAACTCATATACAACTTTAGCAGCTCCTTTTGCGAGTTCATTATTTTCATCCATGATTTGATACAACAATATTCAAGCAAAAATGTCACATAATGATAGTATAATGGGTTAAAACTCAAGACTAACCATCGTGTATATTTCAGCTCTTGTAATTATTATTATTATTATTATTATTATTATTATTATTATTATTATTATTATCTACAAGGCTAATCAACATTGAATATAGCTTGACAACACCGAAGGATTGAAGGAAGCTTCTTAAAATCCACGAGGAGTGAACCATTTACATACTGTTATGAATCTCATAAAAGATAGTCAAGCCTACGTGCAAACATAGGCGGATGCGGACATTTTTAATAGCAGTTGCACAAAAAAAAATTCCTCTAAATATAATAACATAATTTTTTCAAAGTAAAAGTACATTAAACCGATCATTATATCTTAATATTTAAATTTAACATTTGTGAGTACACATTTTTTTTTGGAATTTTTTTTCTCTTCCTGTTGATGTTTCCATCACAATTTCACATAGAGGCAGCTTCACATAGAGGTAGAGATGAGCTCTTTTTTTTTTTTTTTTTCATGATTGTACTTATAGCTATACCCATAACTAAAGAATTGGGTATTGGGTTTAAGTAAGCTGTGAGCTAACTTGATGGTGGGCTTTTCTAGCTTTAAAGATTAGACTTGCACCTATAATTTTTTTTGGACAATAGGTGCATCTATATAAAATAAAATAAAAATTAAAATGACACTTGTAGACAAATTGGAGCAATGGCCTAGGACCCCATTTACCCCATATATGTCGCGTGCAAAAAAACAAAATCTAAAAACAAATAATTATAGTACTTTTATCTTGAAGAAACCGAAAGCTACATAGACGGTTTAATTGCCGAAATATGTAGTATTTCAGAAATAAGAAGAAACATACTTAGCTAGAATAAAATAAAAGTATACAAATTAGTTGTTAGTTCATCCGTTTGTGAGTCATCTCTTTCCGCCTTAGGGTTTGCTGCTGCTGGAAAACCTTCCATCACATCTCAGAGAGGTGTGTGTGCATAGAAAAGGTCTGCCTCTTCTTCTTATTTATACTTCCAAACTCCTCCCATCATAACTAAAATCGAAAATCGAACGGATCCAGGTGATTGCATATCAAGTAGCCATGGACTATTCTTAACACAAATGATTCAGTTCGAGATTAAATATGGAGGGGGTGAAATGTATCTGTGTGGTTGTGTGGTTGTGCGACAGAGAGGAAAATCTTGCGCGACGATTCATGATGTAGAATGCAAAAAACAGCGTTATGACGCCATTAGGCAGATCATATTTATGATGACACTAAAGTTGAGTAATTTAGATCGAAAATGTAACTTGTTTCGCATTTTTTTTTTGGATTTTAGGTTTTTAAATGTGTTTTTATCCTTAGTTGTAATTTTTTTATGTTCTTTTTAATTTAGGATTTAAATTTAAATTTTTACTTTTTAAATGTTATTTTTAATTTATGATTTAATTTGTATTATAATTATAAATATTATGACATAAATAAAATAAAAAAAAAAGAAATTCAAAATATAGAAACTAAAAACATTAGAAATAAATAAATAAATAAATAAGAGTGTTATTACATGTTATTTGGTGTTGTCCATCTCCACCTTTGGTGTTATAACACTCATCTATGACTAGGAAAATGATGACACCTTTTGCGTGTGAATAACATGTTACCCACACCCAACAGCCTTAGCGTAGTTATTTACAATTTGATTACTTTATCAATTACAAATTACTAGAAAAATTAAATGTAATAAAAATGAAAGGTTACCTTAAAAATTATTGTAGTAGTAGTAAAAGCAAGAAACTGATTTTCAAAGTGAGTAGCAAAAGGCAAGAAATTGATATTCAAACTCGAAATCGTCGTTTAATTAAAAAATGGATATGTCGTATGTGTGTTTGTGGCTAGGATTAATAATTAATAATGACTTCAAACACAGTGTATTCCATTATGCCAATTAAATTAAAAGGCGATATTACTTGGGCTTTTAACCTAGGTGGTTCTAGTTTAATAGGCTAACAAGTATAAAAGAATTAAAGGGGGCTAATCAACATACACTATATATATATATATATATATATATATATATATATATATATATATATATATATATATATATATATATATATATATATATATATATATATATATATATATATATATATATATATATATAGAGAGAGAGAGAGAGAGAGAGAGAGAGAGGGGAGGGTTCAATTGAGAAAAAAAAAGGTTGAGAATGAAGGAATCATTCTCAGCCACTCATTTATTTTTGCCGCAAAAGCCTCCGTCGTACCAACAGAAATGGGAAAGAAATAGACATGTGTTTTCCAACAAAACATGTTTCCTTAAACTATGTTAATCATTACCTTAATATATACAAAAACATAGTTTTTTCGTTTTTTTTTTTTTTTAATTTTTAAGAAGCTATTTTTATCGAAAAATGATTTTAAATATACCAAAATTCATGATTTTTTATTCTCTATAAATAGACATCCATATTGATGTAGTTTTAAGATAAAATAATTTTTTTTATATATTTTCAGCTATCGGTATTCATAAGTGAATAAAAATGAATCAGGTTTTTACTACAGTACATTTGTTATTCAGTTATAAATAAAAACTATGATTAATTTTTTTTTTTTTTTTACAATTTAAGTATCATTCATATATGAATATAGCATATAATAAACATAGTATATTCATATTTAAATGTTAGACGATACATTCACTTATGAATATTACATAGTATATTCACTTGTGAATATTAGATTGTATATTCACTTGTGAATATTAGATAATATTTTCATATCTGAATATTACAGAGTATTACATGGTATATCACATGTGAATATTACATAGTATATTCATTTGTGAATATTTGATGATATATTCACTTATGAATATTACACAGTATATTCACATATGAATATTACACAGTATATTCACATATGAATATTATAATGTATTTTAACAAATATATATAATTTTTATATGTTATTCACATATGAATCACATACAGACTTGCATATTTGTTTTTTTGTTTTAATAATCATATACTGAGAAAACATATTCATATATGAATATAACGTGGTAATTTAGTTCATGCATTTCAGCAAATAGTTGGAGTGCATACAATTTAACTTTTTTTAAAAATGTAAAAAACATGATATTTTGACTATTTAAATATTACAAAAGAGTAGATTGATAGAGAATTATATGAAATTTTTCAAAAAAAAAAAACGGTTTGATATTTTTCTAACCTCAATTTTCAAGTTTTATTTGATAATCGATGTTGAATGAATGATATGAAGTGGATTTTTGTTGATTATCGATGATGTTGATCTAATAACGTTGGGAGTATAATTAATCATAGATGTTGAAGATCTGATCGTATTCAAACACAATTGAAGGTTGAATTAAAAGAACCAAAAACGAATTTTTGTTGTTAACTGTTTAATCGTGTTGATTATTGACGAAGATCGATGATTGATCAGCACTGGATGATGTTGATGATGGTTTAATTGAAGAAATCTGGATGATTGTTGAAAGTTAGAGAAGAAATTTGGATGATGAACGATGAATGGGTTTGAACTACAGATACGGATTTGAGATTGAAGGTTGTTCTCATATTTACAAGTTTGCCACCGTGTCTTTTTATGCTTGAATAAAATGAGTGGCTGAGAATGATTCCTTCATTCTCAACCTTTTTTATTTTTTCAATTGAACCCACCTCTCTCTCTCTCTCTCTCTCTATATATATATATATATATATATATATATATATATATATATATATATATATATATATATATATATATATATATATATATATATATATATATATATGGTTAGGTTCATGTGAGACGGCCTAATTTTGTAAGACCGTGAGACGCATTTTTTTATTTTTTTTTAATTTATTTTAGTTAATTCAAGTTCCAAAAATAATATTTAAAAAAAGAATTTTTGGATTTTTCCATTTATTTTGCATTTTAAAATTATTTTTAGAATATGTACAGTGTAATATTCTATTAGAATATTTCACGTATTTTTCAAAAAAAAAATGGAATTTTTTTTAGTTAATTCAAGTTCCGAAAATAAAATTTAAAAAAGAATTTTTAGATTTTTCCATTTACTGTGCATTTTAAAATTATTTTTTAGAATATGTCAGTGTAATATTTTATTAGAATATTTCATGTATTTTTCAAAAAAAAAACGGGATTTTTTTTTATTTTTTTTTTAATTTTTTTTAGTTAATTCAAGTTCCGAAAATAATATTTAAAAAAATAATTTTTGGATTTTTCCATTTACTTTACATTTTAAAATTATTTTTAGATTTGGTCTCACGGTCTCACAAAATTAAAATGGTCTCAAATAAACCTGAACCTATATATATATATATATATATATATATATATATATATATATATATATATATATATATATATATATATATATATATATATATAGGGTGAGGTTCATTAGAGAACCATAATTAACCAATGAACCAATTTTTTTTTCAACTTTTAGAACTTATTTTTTATCAAAAAAAACTAAAAATACAAAAATTCTTAACTTTTTATCCTTTTTCCAAAGATATCAAATTCGATTTTTTTTACGTCAAATTCACAATGTGAATTTTTGAAAATTCACAATGTGAATCCGGATTCACAAGGTGAGTCCAAAAAATATTTTTCACATTCACAACGTTAATATATTAATTTAGATATTTTTAGATTTTTTTTGATAAAGAATAAGCTCTAGAAATTGAAAAAAAGATTTGGTTTCTTGAAGAACCAATAATTATGGTTCTTTATTGAACTTTTCCATATATATATATATATATATATATATATATATATATATATATATATATATATATATATATATATATATATATATATATGTATATATATATATATATACACACACACACACACAGAGAGCTAGGTTCCTGGCGAAGCTCTCTACTTCTTTTAACGTTAAACCTCTCATGGCGTTTTCTGATCGTCCCGGAAACAGCCAAGGAAATACTAAACAACTCTGCGTGTACTGATCGTCCGGTGAAAGAGTCGGCGTACGAGCTGTTGTTTCACCGTGCCATGGGTTTCGCTCCCTGCGGTGACTACTGGTGTAACCTTTGAAGAATCTCGGCGACCCATTTGTTTAGCCCTAAGAGGGTTGCTAGGTTTGGGGCTTTCAGGCAAAAAATCGGGTTAAAAATGGTTAGTCAAGTTTTGTCATCAGTGCAGGAAAATGGTATCGTGGAAGTTAAAAAGATCCTCCATTTCGCTTCCTTAAACAATGTCACGATGTCTGTGTTTGGAAAATACTACGATGATTTTAGTGAAAATTGTGGTAGTGGCGATGGACATGAGCTCGAGAAGCTTGTCAGCAAAGGCTATGAACTTCTCGGAATCTTCAATTGGAGCGACCATTTTCCGATCGTAAGGTGGTTTGATTTTCAGGGAATTTCAACAGCTCTTATTAGGGACTTCAACAAGGGTCAATTTGTTCGTGTTTTAAGTGCACTGATTTTATTTTAATTATGCGAAGGTAAGTTGAAGGCGAATCCAAGACTATTTGGTTTTATTTTAATGATAGATGGTTCTTGATTTTCCATTTGTTCTTGATATTTGATTGTTCTAAACTTGTCTTTGATGATAAGGGTTAAGGTGACATTCTGTCAGAATTTGCATGAAGAGGGTTAAGTTGGGGATTTTTTTTCATATCAGAATGCAAACACATGTTCATTCTATGACAATATAAACATTACATAAAACATGTGTTGCTAGTAATTCTGTCAGAATACATTTATACATGCTTTAGAATGTTTAGATATTTGTTATTCATTTGAGTGTTAATGAATTGAGAGGATAAAAATCTGTTAATTTTTTTTATTCATGTCTTCCGATTATGGTTTTAGTTAATTATTTATATGTTGATACTAAATTCTGCTAGAATTTTACTGTTTTATTTTGATAAAATTTTAATATTTATATGTTTATAATGTATTCTAACAGAATTTTACTATTGCATTCTAACAGAATTTGTGATAGAAATGGCTTGAAGAACTGATGAGAAAGGTTTGAAGAACGAATTAAAGAATGATCACACTCAATGTTTAAGAATGTTGTTATTTTTTAAGAATTACACTTGTTATTTTTTCAGAATGTTGTTATTATTCAAAGAATCACAATTAATTATTTGGTATATTATTAGTTCAAGAATCTATTTTGTGTATTCTTTTTAGAATGTATTTAGTAGTTTATGATTGACATTATGTTATTCTGACAGAATATGTTAGAATGTAGTTATTTTTCAAACTCAGATTCCAGAACTTTGTTATTATTCAATAATATTCTAATAGAATAAAATTCTAAAAGAGCATCATTCTAACTAAAAAAATATTCTAACAGAATAAATCAGTTACGTTTACAAATTATGTTAGAATTAAAATTGAATTAATTAAAAAAAAATCATAGTTTTAAAATTAGGAGAATTAATTATCCATAAATATCCGAAAATTTCCTTTTATAATTGTATTTAATTGTCCAAAATACCATTTTGCTAAAATTTGTGTGATTATATGGTACATGTTATCCCATTGTAATATCATATACTCTCAAATCATGTCCATTGATGAATTTCATCATTTGGTCCAGCTTTGTGCATTCTGACACACAATAGTTAGTAAAAACAAAATAACCTAAGCCTATATATATATATATATATATATATATATATATATATATATATATATATATATATATATATATATATATATATATATGGTTAGGTTCATGTGAGACGGCCTAATTTTGTAAGACCGTGAGACGCATTTTTTTATTTTTTTTAATTTATTTTAGTTAATTCAAGTTCCAAAAATAATATTTAAAAAAAGAATTTTTGGATTTTTCCATTTATTTTGCATTTTAAAATTATTTTTAGAATATGTACAGTGTAATATTCTATTAGAATATTTCACGTATTTTTCAAAAAAAAAATGGAATTTTTTTTAGTTAATTCAAGTTCCGAAAATAAAATTTAAAAAAGAATTTTTAGATTTTTCCATTTACTGTGCATTTTAAAATTATTTTTTAGAATATGTCAGTGTAATATTTTATTAGAATATTTCATGTATTTTTCAAAAAAAAAACGGGATTTTTTTTTATTTTTTTTTTAATTTTTTTTAGTTAATTCAAGTTCCGAAAATAATATTTAAAAAAATAATTTTTGGATTTTTCCCTTTACTTTACATTTTAAAATTATTTTTAGATTTGGTCTCACGGTCTCACAAAATTAAAATGGTCTCAAATAAACCTGAACCTATATATATATATATATATATATATATATATATATATATATATATATATATATATATATATATATATATATATATATATATATATATATATATAGGGTGAGGTTCATTAGAGAACCATAATTAACCAATGAACCAATTTTTTTTTCAACTTTTAGAACTTATTTTTTATCAAAAAAAACTAAAAATACAAAAATTCTTAACTTTTTATCCTTTTTCCAAAGATATCAAATTCGATTTTTTTTACGTCAAATTCACAATGTGAATTTTTGAAAATTCACAATGTGAATCCGGATTCACAAGGTGAGTCCAAAAAATATTTTTCACATTCACAACGTTAATATATTAATTTAGATATTTTTAGATTTTTTTTGATAAAGAATAAGCTCTAGAAATTGAAAAAAAGATTTGGTTTCTTGAAGAACCAATAATTATGGTTCTTTATTGAACTTTTCCATATATATATATATATATATATATATATATATATATATATATATATATATATATATATATATATATATATATATATATATATATGTATATATATATATATACACACACACACACACACAGAGCTAGGTTCCTGGCGAAGCTCTCTACTTCTTTTAACGTTAAACCTCTCATGGCGTTTTCTGATCGTCCCGGAAACAGCCAAGGAAATACTAAACAACTCTGCGTGTACTGATCGTCCGGTGAAAGAGTCGGCGTACGAGCTGTTGTTTCACCGTGCCATGGGTTTCGCTCCCTGCGGTGACTACTGGTGTAACCTTTGAAGAATCTCGGCGACCCATTTGTTTAGCCCTAAGAGGGTTGCTAGGTTTGGGGCTTTCAGGCAAAAAATCGGGTTAAAAATGGTTAGTCAAGTTTTGTCATCAGTGCAGGAAAATGGTATCGTGGAAGTTAAAAAGATCCTCCATTTCGCTTCCTTAAACAATGTCACGATGTCTGTGTTTGGAAAATACTACGATGATTTTAGTGAAAATTGTGGTAGTGGCGATGGACATGAGCTCGAGAAGCTTGTCAGCAAAGGCTATGAACTTCTCGGAATCTTCAATTGGAGCGACCATTTTCCGATCGTAAGGTGGTTTGATTTTCAGGGAATTTCAACAGCTCTTATTAGGGACTTCAACAAGGGTCAATTTGTTCGTGTTTTAAGTGCACTGATTTTATTTTAATTATGCGAAGGTAAGTTGAAGGCGAATCCAAGACTATTTGATTTTATTTTAATGATAGATGGTTCTTGATTTTCCATTTGTTCTTGATATTTGATTGTTCTAAACTTGTCTTTGATGATAAGGGTTAAGGTGACATTCTGTCAGAATTTGCATGAAGAGGGTTAAGTTGGGGATTTTTTTTCATATCAGAATGCAAACACATGTTCATTCTATGACAATATAAACATTACATAAAACATGTGTTGCTAGTAATTCTGTCAGAATACATTTATACATGCTTTAGAATGTTTAGATATTTGTTATTCATTTGAGTGTTAATGAATTGAGAGGATAAAAATCTGTTAATTTTTTTTATTCATGTCTTCCGATTATGGTTTTAGTTAATTATTTATATGTTGATACTAAATTCTGCTAGAATTTTACTGTTTTATTTTGATAAAATTTTAATATTTATATGTTTATAATGTATTCTAACAGAATTTTACTATTGCATTCTAACAGAATTTGTGATAGAAATGGCTTGAAGAACTGATGAGAAAGGTTTGAAGAACGAATTAAAGAATGATCACACTCAATGTTTAAGAATGTTGTTATTTTTTAAGAATTACACTTGTTATTTTTTCAGAATGTTGTTATTATTCAAAGAATCACAATTAATTATTTGGTATATTATTAGTTCAAGAATCTATTTTGTGTATTCTTTTTAGAATGTATTTAGTAGTTTATGATTGACATTATGTTATTCTGACAGAATATGTTAGAATGTAGTTATTTTTCAAACTCAGATTCCAGAACTTTGTTATTATTCAATAATATTCTAATAGAATAAAATTCTAAAAGAGCATCATTCTAACTAAAAAAATATTCTAACAGAATAAATCAGTTATGTTTACAAATTATGTTAGAATTAAAATTGAATTAATTAAAAAAAAATCATATTTTTAAAATTAGGAGAATTAATTATCCATAAATATCCGAAAATTTCCTTTTATAATTGTATTTAATTGTCCAAAATACCATTTTGCTAAAATTTGTGTGATTATATGGTACATGTTATCCCATTGTAATATCATATACTCTCAAATCATGTCCATTGATGAATTTCATCATTTGGTCCAGCTTTGTGCATTCTGACACACAATAGTTAGTAAAAACAAAATAACCTAAGCCTATATATATATATATATATATATATATATATATATAGGGTGAGGTTCAATAGAGATTCATAATTAACCAAGGAACCAAGGAACCAATCTTTTTTTCAACTTTTAGAACTTATTTTTTATCAAAAAAAAAAACTAAAAATACAGAAATTCATAATTTTTTTATCCTTTTTCCAATGATATAAAATTCGAAATTTTTTTTTAACGTCAAATTCACAATGTGAATCTTCGAAAATTCACAACGTGAATCCGGATTCACACGGTGAATCCGAAAAATATTTTTCACATTCACAATGTTAATATATGAATTTAGATATTTTTAGATTTTTTTTCGATAAAGAATAAACTCTTAAAATAGAAAAAAAAAGATTTGGTTCCTTGAAGAACCCATAATTATGGTTCTCTATTGAACTTTTCCCTATATATATATATATATATATATATATATATATATATATATATATATATATATATATATATATATATATATATATATATACACACTAGTCGTTACTCGCGCACAACAGCGGCGGCGAATAGTGTACGACGTTGATCAATTCATTTCAGTGAATAGTTTCCTTACGGCTATCAGACTAAACCATAAAAACCATTAAATATTAATGAAGTTACAAAATAATGACACTTTCTTAGTTCTTAAAATTATCAAACGTTGATAAATCCATTACTGTGTGACTTCCTTGCATATTGCAATCAATCAAACATAACGATAACTCCAAATAACAATAATGTCTTAGCTTTTTTTGGTGAATAGTTCCTTTACGGTGATTCATTTCATATTGAAAACATGTAATACACCTTCATTTCCTTGAATTAGTTTGTATTTATTTCCTTGATTAGTTTTCATTCGATGAATAGTTCTCTTTCGAGGAATGGTTTTTTTTGTTCCGTCGATTAGTTGTATATGAAAACTTGTCATATTTTAAATAACATGCAATGCGGTTGGTGATGATTAGTTTTATTTTGGAGAATAATTACCTTTACAAGATTAAAATTGTTGTTTTGGTTTAAGAATAAAAAGATGTTGTTTTAGGTTAAAATAATAAATATGCTTTTTGTATTCCTTTATATAATATAACATCATGTTACTTTAATATACTTATTAAGTTATTTAAAAATGAAATAATAACCTTACGTAGTCAGAGCATGATAAAAAACGACTATCGGGTTTAAAAGAGGATGGTGGGGGGGGGGGGGGGGGGGGGTTGGGTGTTAGGAGATGAAGAAAGGGGTTGGGTTTTAGTTGGAAGTATGCAATTATGTTATGTAAGCTTTTGTGCATTAAATTGTATTTTGAAGTTAAACCAATTATTTGTTAAAAATATGGTTTAATGACACTTGGAAATCTGAGAATCGTGATAATCACTTTCAAATTGAAGTATTTGGGTGGTACTCCCAAATCCTTAATTGGATAAGACTCAGCGAAAATCAGAGAGAAAGAAAGAGAGAATGAGATGGTGTAATTTCGTGAGTACCAGAAAACTGACTAATATTGGTTATAAACCTTCCTGGTCTGAAAAACTGTCATATAACAGTTTTTTCTCAACAGTCAAAACTGTTATAAATCCGGGTTTTGTATAAGGATTAATGCAAAGTCAAAACCGGGTCAAATATTCAAAATTTGGATTTTCTGATGCATTTTTAATACAACAATATAACCCAAATAAAAAATTTATGCGCTGACCTGACAGCTCGACCCCAGCCAGGGGCTCTGCCCCTTGGACCCCACCAGGGGCGCTGCCCCCGGACCCCCGTTCGTTCAGGGGCTTCGCCCCTAAATGACAGTATGCTTTGATACTTGATCAAACTTAAACAAGTGTGTACTCCACACCTTCCTTGTTTAATATTTATCAAAATCATTTTTAGTCAACAAAGTAATCTCATTACACTTAAATAACATTGATGATAACAAATCACCAACATTATTGTTTGTTTTATGTACGAAATAAGCATATTATCAAGTAATACTCTATAAAAAGACAAGGTTGTTAATTCATCAACTTTGTATCTAAACATCCATATATTTGAAATTTTGTTATTATAAAAGTTGTTCTTTCCTCATTATATGCTAACCTCCTCAAACTTGGTAATTTCATATGCAATGACATTTGCAACATGAGAAAATTGCAATTTTGATTTTATTTATTCTCTGCTTTTGGCAATGTGCTTTTCTGGATTGATAGTCGATGCTCAGTAAAGTTGACAACAGTACTAACATAAAACATTCCATGACATCAACAAAGAGTAAAAAATTACATCCAAATAACATATTTTCAATATAAATTTTGAACGGTTCCATTATGAAGAGAAACTTAACATTGAAATGGATTATTCTAATTTTAAAGGATTCCCACCATTCATGGATTAACCGATAACCCATCTACTGATTGCCTCATTTGTTGTTTTACTAACTTCCTTAACTTCCGGCGACTATATTTCTATCGACGGGCAACAAATAGTATCCTTTCTTCGACTTGTTCAATTTGCAAATATGCATATTTTGGAAACTGTTATGGGTGTTTTTAGTTCGGCTTCTATCTTGACTGAAACTATACAGAAAAACTGTGAAAACCATTTTTGCAGTGTATATTTTATTTTTTCCGGTTAGTTTCTGGGTGGTGATTAAAATGTTTCGGTGAGCTCTTTTGGGTTAAAATAAAAATATATTGTTGTTTTGCATTAAAAAAGAAAAATGATGTTGTAGTTTTGGGTTAGTTTCTTTTCACTAGGAGGTGATGTTGAACACGACTCTTTGTGCGGGAAACAACAATACTTTTATTAACAAACTTAAGAAGATTTTACACTTTGAGAGACTACTACACTTGGCTTACTTGGAGGATTTTCTTGGATACTTGGATGTTTGGATTGTTTTGGAGCAAATGAGCCACACCTACTTATAGGTGTTTCCACCACCTTATAGGAAGTTTATAGATCTACATACATTCATGACTATTCTAGAACTATCTACCATATTCTATATCAATTACAAGCTTTTATATGTTTCTAGAATGTTCTATAATATCCTAGATAAGTATAGACATTCTTGTGCCTTCCATAGTGTTCTAGAATGTTCCATAGCCTTCCAGGGTCTTCCATCTCGTTCTAGAGTATTCTAGAATCTTCTGGCATCTTCTAGACTTCTACATAGTATTCCATAATGTTCTAAAATCTTCCAAATCATTCTAGAACATGCTAACTTCTTCTAGACAATAGCATGATTCTATCGGGCTAGTGATGACCTTCAACAGGTGAATCGTTTTATGGTCGAAAGCTTTCTAGTGAGTTTGTACTATAGAGATGGTGTTACATGTGTTGTGTTTTGGCAGCATGGTTAAGTAATGCATTGGATGTTAAAAACATTCACTTGAACTTAACACCGTGTTATATATATATATATATATATATATATATATATATATATATATATATATATATATATATATATATATATATATATATATATATATATATATATATATATATATATTATTAACAAACCTAGATTTTATTCGTGCGGTTGAGACACCACTATTCCTAAATGTCATCTTCTTATGTTGCAACCCCTTGTCAAGTTGTTCAAAACGAAAAAACACAAAAATAAGTGGGAACGTATCAAGCCATACCATTTTACTTGTCTAAAAATATATCTATTTATTTGTTAATTGTTATTTAGAAATCTAAATCAAACCTATATTTCATTAAGATTATTTTCATTTACAAACATTGAACAACTTCAATACGTTTTTTAATATATACCACAAGTGTTGATAACTTTTTACTTTAGAAAAAATTATTATGTTTTCATTTTTGAATTGTTTCACAGACTAAATGCACACACCACACACGCCACATGTAGCAGATGATTAAATTAAAATTATATATATATATATATATATATATATATATATATATATATATATATATATATATATATATATATATATATATATATATATATATATATATATATATATATATATGGTTTTTAATTACTAAATTATAAGATTTATGCAAAGCGATTTTTATTGATAACTTGCTTCTCTTCTAGGCAGAAAACATGAACCATTCGGTGCCAAGATATGGAAAAAAAATTGATAACCAAATCAGAGAATAGCATTACAGGTTCAATATCAATGTTCCGTGAAACTCTGATAGCTACCATTGACACTCTCCATGCCAAGAAATGCGATGCGATTTTAATCAAAGATAGAAATAAACAATTATTTGATGAAAATTTGAGAAAGATGCTACTTTTCATTTGAAATCCGCCTCAATCTGAATAGGGTAGCCAAGAACAGTGTAACCAAGTGACTCAAAAACCTACAAATATTTCCGTATTGATTTGGATCTTACCAGCAAGTCAAACATATATAGATTTTCAAACATTTTCACATATAATATACAAAATGCATAAATCAGACGCCAAAAAGATTAGATCTTCATCCGTTCGAGGTGTTTAATTCTGTATGATTATAGCAAATACAGTCATCTGTAATGACATTGCTCATGGAAGTATGATTAGACACAAAAACTTGATTATATCCACTTTCTCTATTATACCCCTTCCTCTAAAAAAACAATGTGCTTGTTTAGTTGTTTATTTTACCGAAAAAACATACATGCGAAAAACTTTAAAAGAAGAAAAATGGGAAAGGAAAAATAGTTACCTGAGTTCATACAAACGGAGAGAGTGGATCAGGATAACCAAAGAAGTTATTTCCTTTTTTTTTTGCTCCTCTAATAATCTTTTTGATTCATTTAACCTGCACAAAGGCAACAAAAACCTGGTTAAGAGCAAAAGAGCCAAATTGTAGATCTGTGATTTAAATTCTAACCCACACTTTCCCTTCCACTTTACCTGGACCTTGGATTTATAAATATATCTTCAATTCTTCATTTATAACTAAAAATCAACAATTTCGTTACACAAGGATCTAATTGCAAGAAACTCAAAAACATTAGTCCAGTAATGAGCAATACCGGGAAAAAGAAGAAGCAATGTATAGAGAGAGAGATTTTAGTCTTGTAAAATGATGTGTGAAGTTCAAATACAACCTCATCCTCTCATTCTTTGTGTTTCTACATCCTAAAATAAATAGTGGATGTTCATTGCAGAAGGTTAAATTGAAGAAACTCAAGAAAAATGGTCCATAAATGAAGCATACCTTCAAAAAAAGAGCATCAATAGAGAGAAAATATTCAGGAAGAGAGAGAGAGAGAGAGAGAGAGAGAGAGAGAGAGAGAGAGAGAGAGAGATTATATTAAATCTAACACCTGCTTGTGCAATATTGGTCTTCTGGCCAACTCTCGATTAGAGTCTTAAACTGCTTCCTATTTTGTCTATTGAGTTTAGGTCCATCCTGTTGATATCATAAATTATAGCCCACTTATAATTAGAATCATGAATAACCCATAAGTCCAGTTAACCATACAACACCTTATTAAAGGAAAAAAAATAAGATTACCTTGTGTTCATTAACAAAATGAAAAATGATGATATGTTGATCAAATAGGATTACCTGCCCCAGTCCTCCAAACAGAGGCCCTCCGCCAGCTTCTGAAGTCTCCTTTCCATATTCCAAAAAACTATAAGCAATGCGCCTTTTTCCTTGCAATCAAAAGTCAAAACACATCTATGAAGTTTCCACATGGAACCACTTAATCAAACAATTGAAGGGTTTCATAGGCATAGAAACAATTGAAGGGAAAATTGATTAGGGTTTTAAACAACCAAATGATTGAAGAATAAGTACTGAAACTAACGTGTCTTAAGATAAAGACCATAAACAAAGTGTTTATCTTTTTTGCTTAATCGTTGGCAGCGACCGGCAACAAAGAAGAAGATCCCGACGTCCAAATGGGGGGGGGGGGAGTGTTCAAAATTTTAGGGTTTAAATTGGCTAGGAGTGGAGATGCGTTTATATAATTGTATCTTCGTTTGATCAATTCAATTACTGAAAGTGCCGATTAAGTTGCTGAAAGTGAGGGATTTCTATAGTCTTTAGGATACTAATTCAAACGTGTTGGTTGGGATCAAATACTTGTACCCATTGCATTATCATCTGTAAGATTTATATTATAATATTATTATATTAATGATGTGTTGTACTTTAAGATTAAATATTTGGACGTCTTAAATCTATTTTTAGAAATAGTAAGGTTTGTAATGCGAAAATGCAAATAACTTGCGAAAACGCAAAAACTAGAAAAACCTATGATATTGTGTCACCTCAACATTATATTTTGGACAATAATTCATCCAAACTTTGAAATACATGATGATAATCGATAATAGATGAGAAATTGTTTCATACTAGCAAAGTGTGATTTTTAACATTTTTATTATGAAAATATGAATTTAAAAATGATTAAGGACGTGAAAAAAAAATTATTAAAACCTTCTTTAAATCTATATTACCATAACACCATCCAATGTAAACTTACTATTTTTAATTTATTGCTAATAAATTTATTTTTTTTATAGTACATGTGTTTGATTTTTATAAGATAAAATTTGTTTTCGCGTTTTCGCAAGATAATTATGTTTTCGCATGAACCTATATATATATATATATATATATATATATATATATATATATATATATATATATATATATATATATATATAGGGGACGATTCACTTGAGATTAAAAATAAAAGTGGAGATCTTGAGATTCAACCTCAGCCAAAAATTTCATTTACCGCTCTAATGCTCCAGCGTACCGTCAAAATTGAAGTATGCCTAATCATAAAATGATTATATGGCAGAGAGGTATAATCATGTATGTTTATTCATGTTTAAACATATATGCATAATCATAAATGATTATATATATATATATATATATATATATATATATATATATATATATATATATATATGTTCATAGATTAAGTAATCATAAATGATTATGACAGTTGGTACAAGAAAAAGCGGTGTTGACAGAGGTGGCGGTGGTATAAGTAACGGAAGTGAAAGTAGTAACGTCGGTTGGTGTCAGAGGTGGTGGTAGTGGTGGTGGTGGCGGCGGTTATGGTGGTGAGGATGGTGGCGGTGGAGAAAGGAATGGACAGCGTTGTATAATCATTTATGATTATACCAGGCCTGCCACGCCGGTAAGCCGGAGGGTTAGAGCGGCAATTGTGAAATACGTGGCCAAGGTTGAATCTCAAGAACTCTATTTTATTTTTAATCTCAATGGAACCTACCTCTCTGCCATATAATCATTTGAAACTCTCATGCATTTTTCCTTTCACCATATTCATTTGAACTTCTCATGCGTTTTTCCTTTCACCACATTCATTTGAAACTCTCACGACTTTTCAATTTTTCCTAATAATGGTTATAAGTTGGTTAATAAGATTAAATAAATATCCAACATAAAGTGTAATCACATACAAACTAAATTTTAGTATCAAAAGAATATCTTTCTGTCTACTTATAAAGTTATGTGTTTTAACTTTTAACATATTATACTTAATTTATTAGTTTTAATATATTCTTGGGCGTAAACCGTTATCATTTTAAAGCTACAAATTTTGAACAATTTGTATAAAATACTTAAATTATAAATTTAAATATAACATTTCATAATCAACTTAAATATAAATTTTACTTTAACTTAAATAACCCAAATAATATTCTGTAAATAGTTAAAAGTGATAAATTGTAGTGTCTTTCTAATAATGATTATAAGTCGGTTAATAAGGTTAAATAAATATCAAACCTAAAATGTAATCATAAATAAACTAAATTTCAATATTTAAATAACATATTTACTTCTACTTATAAAGTTATGTCTTTAATTTTTAAAAGATTATACTTAATTTATTAAATTAAGATGTTGTATGTAACCATTATCAATTTAAATCTACAACTTTTGAACGATTTGGATAAAATACTTAATTTATTAATTTAAATATAACATTACAGTGTCAACTTAAATATAAATCCCAGTTCCACTTTAAAAACCTAATGAATATTTTGTGAATAGTTAAAAAGTGATAAAGTATAATGCTAAATGCAAAAACTGAATTATATTCTCAATTTAACTAAAATATTTCCTAAAGATGTTTGTATAATCGTTAAAAGTTTTCAAATAAGTAGCTTAAAATAACTTACAATAATAATAGTTAAATATCATCTTATATAAATGATTATATTGTTACCTTGAAAATCAAAAAACAATGCTTGATATTTTAAATAATTATAGTGATAGAAATTAAAACATTAAACAAATAAATATTAAAAAATTAATTAAGAATAACAACAACTACAAATAACATTAAACCATATATTATATTTAATTTTATTCATGAGTAACTCGGGTGTAGAAGACATTCAAACAGTTGAGATTATGCAGTTTTAGTAGATGTATATATTATCATATAATTCAAAATAATCATTATATTATATCAATTTAGTACACAAATTATTATATCAAATTTAACAACAACGTTATTGTTATATATAAAAAAACATATATTTGTAAAATTTCAACTATATCGGTGTTTTTGCGCAACACGAAGGCATTCGCCTAGTGTGTGTGTGTATATATATATATATATATACACACACACATTATATGGTGTTTTTTAAATTAAATGATGCGCCTTCAGTGTATATATATATATATATATATATATATATATATATATATATATATATATATATATATATATATTAAAGAAATATTTGTATTGGAGGTGGCTAGCCATCTGGCAGCCCCTCCATTCCCTCCGCCACTGGCGTGGTTGTTGTGTTGCTCAGTATAAGTTGCTGCGAAAACACGATTGAAAGAATTGGAGTCTTGAGAGAGAGGTTTGGAGGGTAATCGGGAAAAGAGGGGATAAGACAATCTAATAGAAGAATGGTTTTCCTTGCAAAACCAGTAATTAGTGGCGACAAATTGGTGAATTATGAGGGAATATTTCGTGGTTTTTTGTAGTATTAGCGGCGACATATGTTGCTGCTATTGATGTCTTCACAAATAGGTTGTACGAAACGAGTTGTCAGTTGTTGGATCGACGTGTTTAATCAATGGAAAGGGGCTATTTCGTGTAGTGAATACAAACATGATTAATCGATTACATTAAAACATAAAGATTAAGAGGGTGTTTGGGGTTATTTTTTAAAGTGATTTTATGGACTTTTGGCTTTTTCAAAAAGCCAAAAAAGCTAAAAGTTTAAAAATGTTTTTGGTAATTCCAAAAGTCTTTTTAAATTTATTTTTGACAAAACTTCAAAAATAGTCCCTGTGGTTTTCGAAAATATCAAGTTTAATCCCTAAGTTCAAAAAACTTCACAGATGGTCCCTGTGGTTTCAAAACTTTTAACATTTGGTCCTTCGGCTAACTTCGTTACCATTTAGCCGTTAAGTCAGGGGCATTTTTGTCATTTCACTACAGAGGGACCATTTATGAGGTTTTTAATTACTTTTTTTAAAATAAATATATAAATAATATTTAATATGTAAGGGGTCCCACCCCCCCCCCCTCTCTCTCTCTCTCTCTGATTGATCGATCGATCGAAAAGAAGCTAAACCATCTAGACCACCATTTCTGTACTGTAAAGCTTGTGTATAACAAGAAAAAGAGAAGATCGGTATCAAACAAGATCGATATCTTGTTATTCACCTGACTTTGGCCTTGAACCACCTTCCATAACCATACGTGTAATCTTCTAGCTCTTTATGAGCTGCGGTAAACATTAAGCTTTGGACAACATCTGAACATTGACGATCGCCTCCTCCTTTCAGCTACCTCTTCTTATCAGCTACCACAACAGTGCCATAAAAATCAAATGATTGGTTCCTATTGAAATCGATGGAGGAAGATCCCAACCTGATGAGCTTGTATTGACGAAGCTTACAAATGCAGAGCTTTTAGAGGAAGGCGATAATGGAGATGATGCTTTCGATTATGTCAAATATTACACACAGAGATTGAATCTAGGTTTCAATTTTAGATTTTAATTTGGGCTTACCAATTTAGATTTTGATTTCGGCGAGTTTCGACGTGACCCAGTTCGTGATTTTGGCGATTTTGATTTGGGCCTACCAATGAAAGAGACGATTACACCTGTTCCTAATCTCCTGAACTGCATTCAACAAAATCATCAAATTGATATATTCATTACATAATTTCAAATATCTAATAATCTTGTAAGTCTTATGAGCAACTGCTAAATGAAACCTAAGTATGCAAGCATGCTAACAATGACCAAAATCGGAACTCCCTGCCACATCCTATATAGATCACTAATTTATAGCAGAACAAAAACTGTAATTAGATGCAAATCCATAAATTTAATACCCATAGCTATTAATTTCTACGTGATTGGCTCTACTTGCAAAAGAGGTGTTTCGATTTCTAGTTGTACTCTGGATTCTTAGAAGTGTAACAGATATATTTCGAATTTGATTTTAGATATATCGATGTTTGAATCTGCTAATCACCATCAGCATCATACCAGGTTGTATATGTAACGGTAAAGAACACCAATTGTAGATTTAGGGCTTCTCATTTGAACATGAAAATCAGGAATAAAATGATGAAATCGGAGGAAATAGTGATGCATGTAACTTCAAAAAACTCAGAATGTAAGGAGAGGGAGGATATGTATGTTGGATTAGTGTCTAAGCCCGTAACCATATTTGGTAAGTACTTGACCCGGTTGTGCATGATCCTTTTAGGTTGCCTTCACCAAAGCAACTTGACTGGAGAAATAAATAGAGAAAGAGGTTATTATGATTTATTAATATGTTATAAGAATAATATATTAAAGGAGAAATCATATTTGTTTAATTAATATTGGTCAATAATTAATTAGGAATTAATTTTGTGATCAAGTGTAATTAATTAAACTAGAGGGGCTGAATTGTAATTATGTGATAGTTGCAAAATAGGGCAATGGTTATCCTTGTTAAAGGATGGACGAATTCAAGGATAAGGATATCCTTAAAATCGTCCAAGGTCCAAGAGATAAGGGTTTTCAAGGCTTATCTTGTGGTTACTTGGTGGGCAAGTAACTGGATAAGGATAAGGACTGAAACCCTAATCCCAACCCTATATAAAGACCCCTAAGGCATTAGGATTTCGTCCACTTGATCCCTAGAGCATCTAAGGACGATTTCTACCTCCTCCCTTCTCTCTCTATAGCTTCTCCAATTGCTTGTGGTGTTTGTGAGCCATTAGAGGCACTACACTTGTGGTGCTTGCTTTCAAGACTAAGGGTTTGAAGATTTCAGTTGTTATTGCAATATAACAACAAGAGGTATGTGATCTAACCTTATATATGAATTTCAAAAATAGCATGCTACATTAGGGTTTGATCCATGTGTTTATAATGTTGTGTATCTAATAGTGAAAACATAGATCCAAATTAGGGTTGCATGCACACATAGGATTGTTTGTATAAAACCCCTTAATTTAAAGGACTAGGAAGCATAAGAATGTAAGGAGTGTAAACCACATAACATGTGACTTATATTCTTCATCGATGTTAGATATCTCACTGAAGACGATGTTGATTTGTTCTTCTGGTGGTTTTGGAAGTATTTTGTACTGAAATTGATGTTGATGTCGTCCTTGATAACTTTGGCACTGATGAAGAAGACTTCAATCGCGATAAGCTTTGAAGCAGGTGATCTAGTGTGTGTGAGAGAGAGAGGGTGGGACCCCTTGAATATTAAATATTATTTATTTATTTATTTAAAAAAAAAGTAATTAAAAACCTCATAAATGGTCCCTCTGTAGTGAAATGACAAAAATGCCCCTGACTTAACGGCTAAATGGTAACGGAGTTAGCCGGAAGGACCAAATGTTAAAATTTTTGAAACCACAGGGACCATCTGTGAGGTTTTTTGAACTTAGGGATTAAACTTGATATTTTCGAAAACCACAAGGACCATTTTTGAAGTTTTGTCTTTATTTTTTGGCAAGAAGAAAAAAAAAGTGTTTTAGAAATCAGGAATTGGTGACTTTTAGTGACTTTTGGCTTTTTGACTTTTGCCCCCTCAAATGTTAATCCAAACACATTTTAAAAACTCATTTTGGAAAAAGCCATAAGTCAAAAAGTCATTTTGTCACAAATGACTTTTTAGGTTAAAAAACAATCCTAAACACCCCCTAAAAGTCTTAAACCCTAAAAATTAGGAGTGAATTTCAATCTCATTAAAGTCTAAGTTGATTCCATGACATTTGACAACACTTGCAAAAGAAATTTTGAATATCAAATGATTCTATAATAAATTATATTCGATCTAATACTTGGATAATATCTGAAGAGAATATGAAGGGATTGCCATAAAAAAAATATAACATAATGGAACTATGGAAGCTATCTCTAAGGAACAAACTAAGGATGGAAATGGGGTGAGTTTGGGGCGGGGTCGACCATCCCTGTCCCCATCCCCGAGTGTCTAACCTCGTCCCCATCCCCATCCCCATCCCCGACGGATATGGGGAATCAAATCCCCTCTCCTTTGTATTTTGGGCTTTCCCCTGCCCATCCCCAACCCATCCCCAATCTTTCAACATAATAAATTCAACTTACAAAAAAAACCAAGTTTAATAAGTGATCAAAACCATATGACATAATCAGATTTTGTTTACATCAATCATAAAGTTTAACAAACATCAAAACGAAAAGTGATGATTTGGTATACAGATCGTCGAACAAAGTGACGATTGATGAACTCTTGGAATTGGGAACATAATTTGGTATATGGACTCTATCTCTGATGGTCTAATATAGATCAATTCATTTTAGTGGACTTAATTCAAATTCAATAAATGATTGTTATACTAATACTATATATATATATATATATATATATATATATATATATATATATATATATATATATATATATATATATATATATATATATATATATATATCAAAGCGGGGGCAGGGCGGGTTGGGGAGTGTTATACCCAGCCCCAGCCCCATCCCCGGTTTTAGCATAATAGGGATCCCCAACCCCGTAACCAATACCCGTTTTGGCGGGGAATACCCATCCCTAATTGAGGCGGGTCAACCGGGTTCCCCACCAGGTCGGGTGAAATTTTCATCTCTAGAACAAACCATATTAATAGAAGTGGCAATTAGGCAATCAAGATTAGAGGAGCATATCATAGTTCTATTGAATTCTTAAATTTGACACTTACATTACTTATTCTTTCAATCATCACTCTGATTCCTCTTTCTCCACTCAATCACATATATTGGCATTTGTGAACCCCTAAACTAACCAAACAGACAAATTTAATTTATTATAGCAACTAAGAATTAAAAAATTGCAAAATTTAAAAATGGTTTACCTGTCAAACCTATAAACGGGCAGGTTGAACATGTTAATGTTATACATTATTTGTATTTATCCATGTATTGTATTTTTATGTATTCAACCCTATATGTATACATTGTATGTATTTATATTGTGGGAATAAGAATGGATAATCATGTAGGAATTATCCTGTTAGATGGTATCAAAGCATACCTAAAATTTCTCTACCCTAGATGTCGTATTCCCTCTTTTGGCACCAATCCCTTATCGTTCCCTCTCTTCTTCAATCTTTCTCTATTTCTTAATCACTATTAGGTGAGGATCGATCGAATAAAATTGATGTCTCTGAAAAACTATATGGCATAACGAACGTCAAGGCATCAGTTCCATTGATTCTTGATCTAGATCGACATAACTATGACGCCTGGAGTGAGTTATTTGAAACTCACTGTAAAGGTTTTAGTGTATCTTCTCACGTAGAAGAACCCGATGAAAAGACTCTGGCCACTTCATATTAAACTGAATAGGAAAGAGTCGACAACATTGTGAAGATGTGGGTTTACAACATGATTTCTGGGCCCATTCTTCAGATGATCTTGAAAAAGAAATCTCTTGCCTGGTAAATGTGGAAGGATCATCTTTAATCTTTATTCTGAACAAAGAGAGATGCAAAAGCTATAGAGGTCGACAGTGAACATCGTGATATCAATCTTGGAGACTCCAACATTGTTGGATTAATTGGTTAAAGGGGAAAGTTCCTTTTTTAGGATTTCTTTTATGTCTAGTTTAAATAGGGGTATTTAAGGAAAACTTTGATTATATACCGTTCTTTTCCTAGTTTTGGTATTAGAATAGGATTCAATTTTTTCATATAATAGATATCAAGTTTCAGTTTGTTAATTGAAAAAAAATCATAACAAGTTTTGTTTCTTTCTTGTGCTTTGTATGTGTTCAGAAGAGGGTCAACAAGTTAATCCATTCAATTATCTTGTTCTTCTTTCTTTTACCTTGGTGCACAAGGTTTAATAGCAGTCTTCTGTTTACACTTGGTATCAAATAGGTTCCATGAAGGGTTTTGATTCGGTTTTAATCGCAAGCAACCCCGATTTCTCTTGATCGATATTTTACTATAGATAACGACAGACTAACTGGAGGTACGTGATAAATGGATAGGAAGACATCAAAGTGTGTGGATTTGATTCAAATGAGAGAATGGAAGAGTACTCTCAGAACAAGCTTGGTTAACGAGGTTGGGGTTGTCAAATGAGAGAATGGGATGTTAATGGTTAAAGAAGGAGGTTCGATGTCATATCAAGTTCCGGTTTTGACTCCAATGAGTTACTTGGTGGGGGCAGTCAAAGTCAAATCGATTATGGATGCACGCAACATATAGGAGACGATCTAATCTAGGTTGTTAGGTGAAACATCGGATCAAAAGAAGTCAAAACAAGCTCTTTCTTTTTTGTTTCAAGTGATACCCGAAGACATGGTGTTGCAAATGGTGAGTTACACCAACCCAAAGCCAGTGTGGGATAGGCTAAAACACGGTATTTGGGTGTGGATCGGGTGAGAATGGCTCGACTTGCGACATTAAAGAGGAAGGTTTGTGCATGAAGGAGGGTGAAATTGCGACATCCCTAATTTTCCGGCTAATCAAAGAGCTTTCTCTTAATGCTTATTTAAAACAGTGTATTCTTTTATTAGTGTGAAATTTGTTCCAAAACGTTATTAATGTGAAATGATATCAATATCAAAAGCATTTCCAAATAAACGTTTTTTTTCATTAATATTAGAAAGTTTTGTATGTCATAACTGATACAGAAACATAAGCACAAACTAGTCTTTACAGGTCTTACATCAATTTATTTAATGTTTTAAAACTCCTTAAATCTCTCGGTAGATTCAAGCATGAATATCCCTGAACCTTTGTACCGTTACCTATGATACAAATAAATTGAGCAGGTAATGCTTAGGAGTCTAGTGAGCACATAGGGTTTTCAAACCATAATAATAATTAAATCTCTTATATATATATATATATATATATATATATATATATATATATATATATATATATATATATATATATATATATATATTACACCAAACAAATAAACCCATTACCCATTCCCATTATTCTCACTCTTTAATCCTAAATTGATGATCTCAGGGGATATATCCTACAAGATCGCTGGAAGTAACGAGGAGACAATACTACTTCAGGGATCCCATAGTAATATATGTAAATAAGGTAACCATGGGGGATAGAGTACTCGAATGAACACACAATCGATACTCTCAGATAGCATGACTCATTAACACCTACAAATTGTGAATCTGCTAGTGTTCCACTGAACTATCTAAAAGAGTTTGTGGCCATCATCAATACTCTGTTAGATGACTGCTCTCAATAGTATAATAGTATAATGTTTGGGCATGGTCTCTCACCATTATTTAATCTCTTTTTCTTGTCATAGTAGTACAATAGTACTATGTTAGGCATGGTCTCTCACCATTATCACATCTCTCTCTCTCATTCCTTTTTACCCAATACATTATAAGTATGATAAAAATACATATATGATTATTTTAAGAAAAATCATCACCTCATTTAGAACATATACCAGGAACACAAATAATAATCACATAGGGCATTTAAGCAAATTAAGTACTTGATATCTATGTGTAAGTTCAAAGTAACTATACATGTACTCACTTGTTAAAAGTGGATGATTGATGATTTAGGCAGCGTTACATCTATCACCTTAGCTTTTCCTATGGAAAGACCTAGATACAGTTATCACTAAGTGTTAGTCATAGTTTCATAATTATTGCTACTATAATGATAATAGTTTAGATTCCTCAATAATCCCAACGAATACTGATCTATAGCTGATAAGGAATAACCAAGTAAGATCATATCGGAGGTAAATTTCATTTGGTATATAGAGTATATTTTTTTGGAAATCTCACTTTAAACACCTCACTAAATCTAGCCTAGAAATTACCTCTGTAAGTAGATTAATCAATATTATGACATGGAATCACTGATAAATCCTATTTATAGGTTCATAATAACGATAATGAACTTAAACATAAGTTACACTTAAAGCATAATAAGCATAACTTAACTAGTTAACTTATAGAGATTTTAGCGAAAAGTCAAGAATTACACAGGTAGAATCTCGGGAACTAGGGGGTATCAGGGAGACGGGTATGGAGAGGTTTCCATAGGCGCGTCGCACCCTATGGTGATGCCACTCCTCCGCCTTGCTTCCACATGTCGCCATTGCCCTAGTCTACATTTCCCTTCTAGAAGCCAGGCGCGTCGCGCGTACGAAATTTTCAAAAAAAAACATATCTTTCTCCTACTAGCTCTGTTTTCGACGTTCTTTATATCCACGTATATCTATTGAAGAGTACTATAACTTTCATTTAGACTACATTCGCTAATTCTCAATTTATTTTTAACTTATATTTTTAAAGGGATTAGATTATTAAAACCCGTATAAAGATCATAACTCTTTTATACGATCTCCATTCTCGAATGTATTTACATTAACGGATTCCTATTTACGAGTTCTTTAACTTCCATTTACATTGTTTTGGCTAACAATCAACCGATTTTGATTTCGATTTCTTGTGTCACACACTGCTACGCTGAAACTTTGAGAAATCTTAACTGACTCATATGAAGTCAAATTTGGGCGTTCTCTATACACACACTCTTGCTTTTATTATTATTACAACTTTTGTTTAGATTAATTAGGCTAATAAGCAACCTATCTCTGATTCACTTTTTACAACGCACTTTTCCGTATAGGGTTGAATGCAAATCTTCGAACAATTATAACTTTTTTCATACGAAGTCAGATTTGAGTATTCTATATATCCACGGAATCATCATCACAACTACTACAACTCTCATTAATATTATTTATGCAAAATAATCTTCTATTAAAAATATCTATTTATCACTTGTAAAGCGTACGACGAATTTTTATTACTTATTATATCTTAAATTTCTAGCCCGAATTTGCGGGCGTTACAATTATCTACCCCTTAAGATGATTATGCCTCGGAATCATCAACAAAACAGGGTTGGATAATGATCTTGCAAGTAAGGATTGTTTCTTGATGACTAAATCATCCTTTTATCACTAAGGGTTTAAAGGGCACAATTTACAAAATTAATTATTTTGTATTCCCTTCTACAACGATCGTAACTCCCACGCCTTTCTTAACGAGTGTCAAGCTCATGGACTCATTAGTTTCCCGTAGTGCTCAAACTTGCACCCACTCTTCATCCTCTGTTGGACCTTCAATCCTAATGACCCACTCTTCACCCACTCCTGCTCCCTCTAAAAAAATCACACATGATAAGGTATTTACTTTGTCTACCGTAACAGACCAGATGGTCACACTCTAATGACCTCCCATCACATGATGCAATGGCTAGAATCAAGTTTCTGTGAGTCAAACTCTAGATGGAAGGCACCTTCCTTCATGTTCTAATGTGGTACAACCACATCATAGAAGGTAGTATTTCTAGCTACTGGTTTCTTAGCCTTAATGATGGTCTCAATACTTATGCCAATTGTTTCGATTATCTTTTCCTTTATTCTTTTGACTAAAGTCGGATACTACATCAAACATGGTTCTTTGAAACGACTAACTTATTTCACAGATTTATCTTAGTCATAATCGACTCGTTATGACTACTAGGATTAGAATAAGATTTATTTTCTTAGTCATCACCGAAACGAGGGTAATTACAGAAACACACAAAACAAACTCAACTATTAGTGCCTTAGTAACCTTGTGACTCTTCATGAGCCAAGTGTGAGTCTTGTGCTTTGGGTAGTATAGGCCTCTACTACCTTTTAGAACTTCTCATACTCATCCCAAGAATTTCCTCGTGGTTTTTTCCATGTCACTACACATAATGACAACAAGGAAAACTACAACACATTGAACAATATGAGATGATTAGTGATTGTATAACTTCTAAAAATGATTGCAATAATAATCAAAGTTCTCCATACTCCATGCCTATTATATAAGGCAACATAATATAGTAATATTTATATGGTCACTTCATATCTTGAACTCCAGATAAGAAAATTCCTTTTATTTATTTCCTGAAGCGACATCTACTTCCTCCTTTACATCCCAAGAGCCAACTAAAATGCATGTGCCTTTGGTTTTAGCAGCACATTTGGCATTGCAACTTCTCTCTTTCTTGGGTAATACTTCTAGTAATTCTATGCTTCTCCATACTTGAAACACACCTTCTTATGGGATGTAAATTTGCTAGCATAGTGGCCAGTCTTTCCACACCTATAGCAGGTCACATCTTCTATGCATTGTCCAAAATGCTTCTTTCGGCAGTTTTCACACCATTTCGTCTCGTTGTTACCCCCAGGTTTCTTGTAATTAGGGTTAGAGCTACTCTTTTTATAGGATTTGACAATCATTCACCCTTCCTTTTCTCTCTAAGTTCAGCTCTGCCGGCGGTCCTTCCATTGATCATGTCTTCAACAGATTTGGCAAACCGGATGACTACTTCCAAGGTAGTTCCTGGTTTCACCATTGAACCAAAATTATTTGGTAGTCCATTAGCAAAGTCTCTATGTCTTGGTGATTTCAGTAGGAACCAGGTAAGGAACCGATATGTATATGTGTGTGTGTGTATATATATATATATATATATACATATATATTACATCATATCTTAATATTTTTAGCCATTTTATGCTTATTATAGAAGAAAATATACTTAATCTATTATATGTTGTGTTGTAGGGATAAAACATGCTCGGACCAAAAAGGAAGTTGGAAGCTAGGAACTTGGATCAAGGATAAAATGAAGAAAAATATCATTCCCACGTAGTGGTGACATTACCACGTCGTGGTATTTTGAAGTGTCATGTCGAACCTCGAAGACTTGTAGATTACATGATAAACCCGAAGACCACATCATGGTGGAATTGCCATGCCGTGGTGGACTGACTTTGAGAAAACTATAAATAGAAGGCATATTCTTCCGAAAACCCAACTTTTGCTAGAGCTTTTATCGAATTTTGAAGGACAAAAACGTATGTTGAATCTTAGAGTTGCAGAAGATCAATTAGAAGCTTGGGTTTGAGAGAATTGAGGCAAAACATCTTATTAACACTTTTTATTCTTGTGTTTGACTATGAATTACAAGTTGAACTTCGTTTTTATGTGCTTACTTGCTGAAATCATGGGTTAAAAACCCCTGACTTTCGTTTAGAGTAGATTACTTGTCTTTTTATGAGTTGATATATGGCTAGGATTATGCTTAGATGGTTATTTATTACTTTAGCTTATTAAAGAAGCTCTATATGCTTATGAGAACCAATTTTCTATTTATTGTTGAGTTTAATTTAGTTTGCATGACCGTCATTCTTGATTAATCTTGAAACATATGATCTTTGTGAATTGAAAAATTGTAGGACTAGTATTTTTACCAAAACTTAGGGTTCAATAGAAAAGTGGGTAAGTAATTGTAGGAGCTAATATATGACGACCACTCATATATTGAATTGATTTAATGAACCAAAATTAATCAATCCCTTATAAATCTAATTTAACTCGAACTGAACACTAGTACATTTATTAGTTTATTTGCTTGATCATCATATGAATGAACTTATTTGCTAAAGGATAAGGTTAGTGAACATTAACCTGATCATCTTAGCAATTTGTAACCAACAAAGCATTAATGCATTGCACTTCCATTAAATCAACCATAATAGTGAGTATATCGAAGTTAAAAGAAAGTCTCTCCATTATCTTGGTTAAAATCGTCTTTTGTGTTTCTTGTTTGTAGTTTTTCTTTTTGTATCATTAGTTGATAATTAGTTTTAGTTTGATTAATTAAGTTTCTAGTCCTGCAAAACTAGAAAAAGACCCACTTTCTTTGATTAAATAGTAAATTAGGTAATAGTAAATTAAACAAGCTACTAATTTTGTTCCCTATGTTCGATGCCCAACTATTTGTGCTATTTGTAACATCCCGGAATATCAGAAGTAGAATTGAAGGGATAAAAGTGTAAAAGTGGAAGGACAACTCGGCGAGTCCATGGATGGACTCGGTGAGTAGGGTCGCGACTCTGGTCGCGTGTTAAGTGACCAACTCGGCGAGTAGCATGGGTGGACTCGGCGAGTTGGTGCTGAGTGGAGAAACCCCTAATTCCGGGGATTGAGCCCTATATAAAGAACATAACACTTCTTCCTCAGCCTCTTTACCTTCCCTTTGAGTTCCAAAAACCCTAGTTTCGTGTGAGATTTCCTTGGTGAGAGATTAGAGCCTTGGAGGAGGTAATCTTGGAAGGAAATTGAAGAGCAAGAAGATTGGAGCAAGGGGCTTTGTAGATAATTGGTTCATTCATCAGTGGGAGCCTTCATTTGAGGTAATAATCCTATGTTTGAGCTTTTGTACATCTAGATCTATCATTTATGGGGGTTTTGGGGTATAAATGAGGTCCATCTCAAGTTTGGTGTAAGATCTGAGGTTGCTACCTCAGATCTAGGTTGCTACCTCAGATCTAGGTTGCTAGTGATCCAGAAAGCCATAAAGTCTATGCTCAAGAGTTGTTGGTGAAGTTCTTTTGTCCCAAACCCAAACCCTAGAGTGTAACATGCTTAGATCTACTTGGATTCACGTAAAGTTTTCCACTTTACGTGACGGATGGCTTGTAGAAGGGTAAATCTATGGTTTAGAGCTTCTACATGGCTTGGAAAGCCTCTGTATGTTTTCAGATCTAAGGGTACTCGGTGAGTCACAAGGGGGTACTCGGCGATTTGAGGTAATAATCCTCTGTTTGAGCTTTTGTGCATCTAGATCTATCATTTATGGGGGTTTTGGGGTATAAATGAGGTCCATCTCAAGTTTGGTGTAAGATCTGAGGTTGCTACCTCAGATCTAGGTTGCTAGTGATCCAGAAAGCCATAAAGTCTATGCTCAAGAGTTGTCGGTGAAGTTCTTTTGTCCCAAACCCAAACCCTAGAGTGTAACATGCTTAGATCTACTTGGATTCACGTAAAGTTTTCCACTTTACGTGACGGATGGCTTGTAGAAGGGTAAATCTATGGTTTAGAGCTTCTGCATGGCTTGGAAAGCCTCTGTATGTTTTCAGATCTAAGGGTACTCGGCGAGTCACAAGGGTGTACTCGGCGAGTTGCTTGAAGATAGGCTGGAACTCGACGAGTTGGAAGAACAACTCGGCAAGTTGGATGAAGATGAGCAGGGACTCGACGAGTTGGAAGAACAACTCGGCGAGCATGTTGAAGATAGCCTTGGACTCGGCGAGTCTGTTCGTGAGGCCCTAACCTTTCTTCCGGGTGAGATGTGAATCGGTGAGTCAAGGGATGACTCGGTGAGTCGAGTGTGATAGGACTCAGGGTTGTGGAACACAACGAGTCTCGGGGTGACTCGGCGAGTTGAGTCGCGGTTTGGGGAAGTTCTGTCCATGGGAACTCGGCGAGTCATCGGGTTGACTCGGCGAGTAGAGTCAGTCAGGGGATGACTTTGACTTTGAGCAAGGGTTGACCAGTTGATTTCCAGGGGTAGTTTGGTAATTGTTGGCTTTTGTTTTGGGTTCAGTGTTTTGGTGTTGATCAGTGGTGGAGATCGCATCAGGGGTCGGAGCAGCTTGGGTTTATCGGTTCAATCGGCAGTTGCAAGGTGAGTTATCCTCACTATATCAACAGGGTCTAAGGCACCAAGGCTGGCCCTTTATCGGATTGAGATCCGGGTATTTGTTGTTATGTTATTGCTTTGATATGTTTGCATCCTGGTAGCTAGGATGGTATATGTTAGAGACCTGGTTAAGGTCGGTATCATGGTATTTAGGATGATGCTATGCTAGTGACTGGTTAGATCGGTATCTGGTTAGGATGATGATATGTTATGTGATATGCTAGATCGGCTTGTTGACTGTGAATTGTTATATGATTGTACGTTTATGTGCACATGGTTGTTAGACTGGGGTTGGGTTGAGGCGGGTCCTGCTTTGTGATGTAGGCCAACATACCCAGGGCGGACCGGTTATTCCGAAGGCCCAACGAGCGGTCCGGATAGGCTGTAGGCCCCAAGAGGGCGGACCAGGCGTGCCGATGCTCAGAGAGTAGACCAAGCCGACTGAAGGCCCAGTGCAGGCGGACCAGTCATATTGTAGACTCGGAGAGTGGACCATGCCGACTGAAGGCCCAGTACGGGCGGACCAGTCATACTGTAGACTCGGAGAGTGGACCAGGTCGACTGAAGGCCTAGTGTGGGCGGACCAATCATATTGTAGACTCATAGAGTGGACCAGGTGGATTGAAGGCCCGGTGCGGGCGGACCAATCACACTGCAGACTCGATGTATATGGCTAGACTCGGAGGGTGGACCAGGTGGACTGTTGGCCGGTGCGGCGGACCAGTCACACATTAGACCCGAAGTGCATGACTGTTCTATGTTCTGTTATGATATGGCATGTTATACGTGTATGGTATATGTGGTTGGTATTTTGGGGTATCTTACTAAGCTTTCGGGCTTACAGTTGTGGTTTAATGTTTTTCAGGTTCTTTAGGAGACCGTGGCAAGGCAAACGCGTGATCGTACCGCTCCTCATGATTATGTTTTGTGATGTGGTTCTGGGAGGACTCTGATAATAATTGTATTGAAAACCTTTTTGTAATAACATTATGAAAATGGGTTGTTTTTGAAAAGTTATAATTGGTTGAAATTTTATGGTCGTTACAAGTTGGTATCAGAGCCTTGGTTTGAGTGAATTGGAGGAACATTTGTGTGAATCCAGTCTCAAATCAGGGAGAGTATTTTAAAAGAGAATTTAAAATGGTTTTCAAAATGAGTAAAAGGAGGACGCGGAGGTACGATCAGCCGGAGCCAGTAAGTAACCCCAAAATACCATACATGATATTTGTTTTTGAGCTTTGATAGAACAACATGCTAGTATTAGGCTAGAGATCTTCAGGATTTCATGATAATGTTGCCTGATTTATGATGCCTGCTAGCCTAGGGTTCCTCTGTGGGAGATTTCCGGTGTTCCTCTAGGAGTGAGGATTGAGCGCTTGTTATGTATGTTTTTCACTAGGGTGTTGTGGTAGTACTTCATACAAAAATGGGTAGGTGTGGAAGGTAGTATGGGCCCGTACTACTAAAAGCACAGGACCCATATGCGTATCAGGGATACCATGACCTCTAGGGTTGGGTTGGGAGTTGGTTCCCGGGATAGTGGGAAGTATCTGAGATCTTGTGGTGTTTTTCAGTATGGTGGTCACGAGGCATGCTGGGAGCGGATCCGGGTCAAGATTGGGAGCCGAAAAGGGCGGGTCAGTACCGCCCGAGGTTATTGGTCAAATGAGCACAGGAGAGTTGGACGCTAGGATTCGTGAGATCCTACATGATGAGGTTGTTTCATTGTTCCGGGCCGAGTTGCCGGAACTGTTTGGGTCGATCAAGACCGCCATGATTGAGTATTTTGATGAGCGCTATTCAGCTCTCACAGAGACGGATGCCACGGCGGCTACGACAGTTGTAGCGGCGGCAGGGGGAGGAGCTGGTAGAGGTTTCCAGTATCGGGACTTTGATAATACAAAGCCCCCTACCTTTGATGGAGTTCAGGACCCAATTGTTGCTATGAGATGGTTGTCGGACGTGGAGGGGTGTTTCTTCACGTGTTCGTGCCCTGCTGATCAGAGGGTGAGGTGTGCTCTGAACCTGTTGAGGCTCGGGGCAAAGGACTGGTGGAGATTGACCACAGGGTCATATTCGGATGCGCAGAGGGCTGTGGTTTCATGGGATCAGTTCCGAGAGATGTTCAGCACTCGTTATGTGCCGTGGGTTGAAAGGGAGAGATTGGATCAGGAGTTCCTTGAGCTGAAGCAGGATTCGGAGTCGGTGACGGAGATCACCAGGATGTTCACTGAGAGGGTGATGTTTTGCCCCGAGTTTGCTTCGGAGCATGCTCAGATGTCCTGATATCTGAGTATGCTCAAGAGGGATATCAGACAGTTTGTGTCTACACAGAGGTGCGAGACCTTGTTAGAGTTGCAGGAGGCCACCAGGCGGCGTGAGTTGGAGATTGAGTTGCAGTTGCAAGAGTTAAGGCAGGCTTCGGTGCAGTCGCAGCCGACGCCGAAACGGTCCAAGACCGTTGATTCTAGATTGGGAGATCAGAGCAGCCACACTTGTGGGAAGTGTGGGAAGGGTCACATCGGAGTTTGTAGGTCCGGTGGTGCATGCTGCAAGTGCAGAAAGGAGGGGCATTATGCTAGGGATTGTCGGCAGGCAGCCCCGGGGCGGGATTTGAGGATTTGTTATCATTGTCATTAGGTTGGGCACTTGAGGGTCAACTATCCACAACTTGCTGCAGGACCGGTGCAGGCTCCAGCACCGGCCACATTAAGGATCACAGGTGGAGGTCAGGGTGGAGCGGAGCGCCCAAGGGCTCAGGGTCGTGCTTTTCAGCTTACAGCAGAGGAGGTCAAAGCAGTGTCGGATGCAACTGCGGGTATGTTTCTTTCTTGATGTCTTGTTATCTTGTGATTATTGTGGAGTATTGTTTATCTGCTAGTCTCGTTGTGTGGTTTTCGGTATGATATTCGTTGTTGTTTGAGGGTTATGGTATGGTTATGGGTTTAGTGTTGGGAATTTCGTTGGTTATCATTCATGAGGGTTATTAGTGGAAATCTGGCGTTTGGTCTGAATGTCGGGTAGCATCTGCAGTCTGAGGAGTGGTTAGCTGAAGATCGAGTTTCTTTCGAGCCCGGGATGATCAGTGTTGATATGTGATTTTGTGAAGGTTGCTCGTGCTAGTGGGAATCAGTTCGTGTGTAAGTGTTTGTGTTGTGTAGGGTTGTTGAGGGAGGTCGGTGATGGCGACCGGTGGTTGATAGTCAGTGCTCTAAGTGGGGGAGAATTGGAGAATTCTCCAGAAGATCAATGAACACGAGAGGTTGTTTAGCTGCTTGGGATTCAGCAGTGTTTCTTTCAGCCAATAGCATAGGCTGGTATGAGTAATTGGCAGGCGTGCGGGGCGGGATACAGACCTAGGGTGATTGATTGTGGAAGGCCTGGAATCGGGCCGGGATTGAGTATGTAGGATGGAGATAGAGTTCGGAACCCCTATAGGGCTAGAACAATATGCATGGGAGAGTTTCTTGGAGGGATAAATCGGAATGATGAATGCTAGTTGAGCGGTCCGGATAGACTGAAGGCCGATTGGCGTACCAGTCAGGCCGAAGGCTCGGAGAACAGTCCAGCCAGGCTGAAGGCCTTGGAGGGCGGTCCAGATCTGCTGAAGGTTCTGAGAGTGGTCCAGATTGGCTGAAGGCCTGGTAAGGCAGTCCAGTCATGCTGAAGACTTTGCATGTGTCGTTAGATCGGTACGAGAAAATGGATTGAGTATGTCGTGATGTATTAGCGTTAGAAGATCTGGCCCCGGGTATTGATCATGGTGGGTGGAAGGTAGAGCGTGGACTTGAGAGTCCTTGCGGGAGGATCCAGAGCATGTGTGGTTCATAGGATAGCGGTTATGCTATAAGAGAATGGTGTAGTATTGAGTGAGCAACGTGGCTTGTGGTAGTGTCAAGGCAGCCAAGTGGATTTCCTTTGTAAGGGAAAGGAAAGGAATGTAGCTCTGAGAGGGAGTGTAAGTTCACGGAAGTGAAAGCAGTAGTGCAGAGTTATGATTGGGGTGTTCCAATCATGGTTGATGAGCAGTGTGTCGGCAGCTGTGGTATGGAATCACATCCGGGATGGATGTTTGCTGAGGCTCGGAAGGAATGCAGGGATGGAATCTTGGATTTCCAGTCTGGTTTTGATTTATGTGGTGGAAATTCATCCTGGGGATGTTTGGAGGTGTCGTCAGTGTATCGGGTTTTCCCAACCCAAAGATGCTAGAGCCAGTCCAACATGGGTATGAGATTGCGGTGGATAACTCATGGGAGTTGCTCTGAGGCTGAAGGATGTGTCATCCTGTCAGCAAGGAGTGGATAAGTTGGGCTCAGACCGGGAATTCCGGTGGTTCATGGATTTTTCTAGCTCGTATGAGTTGAGAGATTGTTGTGTTTTGGAGCGAGTGATGTATCATGGAGTGGTATTCAGTTGATAAGTGTGGCTATCAGAGGATGAGGCCGGTGGCCGATTTGAAGCGGTGGTCAGAACACCGCAAGAAAGGGAAAGTTGGGTTTTGGGTTTCGGTGGTTGTGCGTTGAGGAACCTGGTCCGGTTAATGCCAGGTGGTGCATTGCGATAGTAGTTTTGGAGTTGTGTTACCGCAGGCTTCGAGGACAAAGCCTAATTGAAGTGGGGGAGAATTGTAACATCCCGGAATATCAGAAGTAGAGTTGAAGGGCTAAAAGTGTAAAAGTGGAAGGGCAACTCGGCGAGTCCATGGATGGACTCGGCGAGTAGGGTCGCGACTCTGGTCGCGTGTTAAGTGACCAACTCGGCGAGTAGCATGGGTGGACTCGGCGAGTTGGTGCTGAGTGGAGAAAACCCTAATTCCGGGGATTAAGCCCTATATAAAGAACATAACACTTCTTCCCCAGCCTCTTTACCTTCCCTCTGAGTTCCAAAAACCCTAGTTTCGTGTGAGCTTTCCTTGGTGAGAGATTAGAGCCTTGGAGGAGGTAATCTTGGAAGGAAATTGAAGAGTAAGAAGATTGGAGCAAGGGGCTTTGAAGATAATTGGTTCATTCATCAGTGGGAGCCTTCATTTGAGGTAATAATCCTCTATTTGAGATTTTGTGCATCTAGATCTATCATTTGTGGGGGTTTTGGGGTATAAATGAGGTCCATCTCAAGTTTGGTGTAAGATCTGAGGTTGCTACCTCAGATCTAGGTTGCTAGTGATCCAAAAAGTCATAAACTCTATGCTCAAGAGTTGTTGGTGAAGTTCTTTTGTCCCAAACCCAAACCCTAGAGTGTAACATGCTTAGATCTACTTGGATTCACATAAAGTTTGCCACTTTACGTGATGGATGGCTTGTAGAAGGGTAGATCTATGGTTTAGAGCTTCTGCATGGCTTGGAAAGCCTCTGTATGGTTTCAGATCTAAGGGTACTCGGCGAGTCACAAGGGTGTACTCGGCGAGTTGCTTGAAGATAGGCTGGAACTCGACGAGTTGGAAGAACAACTCGGCGAGTTGAATGAAGATGAGCAGGGACTCGACGAGTTGGAAGAACAACTCGGCGAGCATGTTGAAGATAGCCTTGGACTCAGCGAGTCTGTTCTTGGACTCGGCGAGTCTGGTCGTGAGGCCCTAACCTTTCTTCCGGGTGAGCTGTGAATCGTTGAGTCAAGGGATGACTCGGTGAGTCGAGTGTGATAGGACTTAGGGTTGTGGAACTCGGCGAGTCTCGGGCTGACTCGGCGAGTTGAGTCGCGGTTTGGGGAAGTTCTGTGCATGGGAACTCGGCGAGTCATCGGGTTGACTCGCGCGAGTAGAGTTAGTTAGGGGATGACTTTGACTTTGACTTTGACTTTGACTTTGACTTTGACCAAGGGTTGACCAGTGGATTTCCAGGGGCATTTTGGTAATTGTTGGCTTTTGTTTTGGGTTCAGTGTTTTGGTGTTGATTAGTGGTGGAGATCGCATCAGTGGTCGGAGCAGCCTGGGTTTATCGGTTCAGTTGGCAGTTGCGAGGTGAGTTATCCTCACTATATCAACAGGGTCTAAGGCACCAAGGCCGACCTTTTATCGGATTGAGATCCGGGTATTTGTTGTTATGTTATTGCTTTGATATGTTTGCATCCTGGTAGCTAGGATGGTATATGTTAGAGACCTGGTTAAGGTCGGTATCCTGGTATTTAGGATGATGCTATGCTAGTGACCGATTAGGTCGGTATCCTGGTTAGGATGATGATATGTTATGTGATCTGCTAGATCGGCTTGTTGACTGTGAATTGTTATATGATTGTACGTTTATGTGCACATAGTTGTTGGACTGGGGTTGCGTTGAGGCGGGTCCTACTTTGTGCTGTAGGCCAACATACCCAGGGCGGACCGGTTATTCCAAAGGCCCAGCGAGCGGTCCAGATAGGCTGTAGGCCCCAAAAGAGCGGACCAGACGTGCCGAGGTTCGGAGAGTGGACCAGGCTGACTGAAGGCCTAGTGCAGGCGGACCAGTCAGACTGTAGACTCGGACAGTGGACCAGGCCGACTGAAGGCCCAGTGCGGGCGGACCAGTCATACTGTAGACTCAGAGAGTGGACCAGGTGGATTGAATGACCGGTGCGGCCAGACCAATCACACTGCAGACTCGATGTATATGGCTAGACTCGGAGGGTGGACCAGGTGGACTGTTGGCCGGTGCGGCGGACCAGTCACACAGTAGACCCAAAGTGCATGGTTGTTTTATGTTCTGTTATGATATGGCATGTTATGCGTGTATGGTATAGGTGGTTGGTATTTTGAGGGTATCTCACTAAGCTTTCGGGCTTACAGTTGTGGTTTAATGTTTTTAAGGTTCTTCAGGAGACTGTGGCAAGGCAAAGGCGTGATCGTACCGCTCCTCATGATTATGTTTTGTGATGTGGTTCTGGGAAGACTCTGATAATTATTGTATTGAAAACCTTTTTGTAATAACATTATGAAAATGGGTTGTTTTTGAAAAGTTAAAATTGGTTGAAATTTTATGGTCGTTACACTATTCTATTTCCAACTAGGTACACTACTTTAGGAGTAATAATTAGTTACATTAGTAGGTTAAAACTAGTGCATAATTATTTTTCCATCAGGAACTTACTTCATTTTCTTTATAAAGGCTGCAACGTACTCACTGACACTCATATTTTCACTTCTTTTGATTCCGTAATTCCTTACTTATTTCTAGAATGTCTCTTTGTAAGTAGTATTCCCCTTTTTAATTGCACAAGGAAGTCCTCCATCAAAATCTTCCTTGCTTCTCCTTTTGGCATAGTGTCATTCAATCGTTTCCACCAGCTTAATTCTCCAATGGGTAGTTGTATGGTTGTAAAGATTGTGTTCCGTTTATCACTGTAGTTGGAATTCTCAAATGTCATCTCCATATCTCCATTTGATATATCCAATCCTTAACGATCACTAGTGTTGGTTCTCCAGAAAGACTTGGTGATTGGGATGCCATGAAGTCCTCATACTTGCATCCATTTCTGTTAATCTCTTTCTCGGTGTTGTTCCTCCTAATCCTTCTTGGTCCTGCTTGGTACTCAGTCCTACTGTAGCTTCCTTCTTTGAATTTTCCCTCATTTAACATTGGGTCATCAACCAGTGTAGTGACTTCTCTCCTATTCCCTTGGAGTAGTTATCTACTATCCTCCATTTTCTCAGCAAGCATTGCCTTAATCATAGATTGAACACCTAACATCATGATTGGGTTAGCTGATGGACCGACTTCTGGTGCATGTTCAATCATGCGTCAAGGTTCATGCTGTTGATTTTTGTTATCATTTCCCAGTCCGTTACGTGTTCTCACCATGACGTTTTGTACACTAGAACAATCGTTAAGTGTATCGGAATCTCAAATATAATATAATAGAGAAGGTTTTAGTTATGTTTAGATGCATAATCCTCCTTATCACCCCCAAAACGTTATATGCCAGTTCTAATACATTAATTTATACGATTAGAATCTGAACACACAAAGTTTCCAAATCAAGGCCAACAACATGCCTTAAATCCTTTTTAAATAGAAATCTAGGTAGGCAACCTAAAGCATGTTATAATTTATGTAGCACATAACAGAAAATTAGGCATTTTATCATAAAGTAAGCCAGCACTCGTGTCAATTCAGATATAATACCTAAAATAAAATAGACACACACCTCACGATCATCGCTTAGAATTCTAAGTTTAAGTCAAAAACCCCTCAAAATTCCTAGTCCGCTTAAACTAATACTTTGATACCAACCGTGACATCCCTAATTCTACGGCCAATTAAAAGAAATTAATTTATGCTTATTTAAAACAAAGTATTCTTTTACTAGTGCAAAATTTCTCCCAAAACATTATTAATGTGAAATGATATCAATATCAAAAGCATTTCCAAAGAGTCATTTTTTTAATTAATATTTGAAAGCTTGGGATGTCATAACTGATAGAGGAACATAAGCATAAATGTTTATTTACATGCCTTACATCAATTTATTTAACGGTCTAAAAATCCTTAAATTTCTCGTTAGATTGAAATATCAGTATCCCTGAACCTTCGTACCTTTACCAAAGAAACTGAGTGGGTCAGGCTTGGTAGCCTGGTGAGCATATATGGTTTTCAAACGACAATAATAATTAAATCTCTTAACTATATATCTTTTAAACCAAAAAATAACCCGATTACCCATTACCGTTACTCTCACACTTTGATCCTAAATTGATGATCTCAAAGGATCTATCTTAAATGATTTATGGAAGTAACTAGGAGAAAATACTACTTTGGGGATTCTATAGCAATATACGTCAATATAAGGAAACCATGAGATGGGGGATAGAGTACTCGAATAAACACACAATCTACAATCTCGGATAACATGATTCATTAACACCTACAAATTGCGAGTCTGCTACTATTCCACTAAACTATCTGGAAGAGTTCGTGGTGATCATCAATACTCTGCTAGATGACTACTTTCAGTAGTACAATAGTACAATGTTTGGGTATGGTCTCTCAGAATTATCATATATATATATATATATATATATATATATATATATATATATATATATATATATATATATGTATATTAATCCTTTTTACCCAATACATTATAAGTATGGTAAAAATACGTAAAGGATTATTTCAAGAAAAATCATCATCTTATTTAGCACAAATATCAGGAACACGGATAATAAGCATATATGACATTTAAGCAAATTAAATACTTTATATCTATGTGTAAGCTGAAAGTAACCATGCACTCACTTGTTAAAAGTGGATGACTATGATTTAGGCAACGCTTCACCTATCACCTTAGCTTTTCCTTTGGAAAGACCTAGATATAGTTATCACCAAGTCTTAGTCTTTGTTTCATAATTATTGCGACTATAATGACGATAGTCTAGATTCCTCAATAATATCAATGAATCTTGATCTATAGCTGATAAGGAATAACCAGGTAAGATCATATTAGATGTAGTGTCTATTTGGTATACATAGTATATTGTTTGAAAATTTCAATTTAAACACCTCACTAAATTTTTGCTAGACATTACCCCTGTAAGTAGATACATCTGTATGATAACATGGAATCACATGATAAATCTTATTTATAGGTTCATAATAACGATAATGAACTTAAACATAAGTTACACTTAAAGCGTAATAAGTGTAGCTTAACTTACAAGGTTTTTAGCAGAAAGTCAGAAATTACGTGGGTAGAATCTTGACACGAAAGCTTCTATTTCTCCAGCTCACTGATGCCGCAGAGCCTCGCTAAAGTAGTCGGGAACTAGGGAGTATCAAGGCTAGGGTATGGATAGATTTTTAGAGGATTGGTGCTGGAATGAGCGAGGATACAAGCTAAAAACGTTGCTATTTGTATAGGAAATAGGGAGGCATGCCACGTCTAATCCATAAGCGTACTAGGCCATATGGTGATGTTGATCATCTGCCTTGCTGCCACCTATCACCTTTTCCATGGTCCACATTGCCCTTCTAAAAGCTAGGCATGCTGCGTCTGCATGCCGAGTGTATGAAATTTTCAAAAAGCGTATATTTCACATACAACCTTCGTTTTCAATGTTCTTTATATCCACGTGTAGCTATCGATGGGTAATAGAACTTTCATTTAGACTTCGTTGGTTAGTTCTTAATTTATTTTTAATTAATTATTTAAAGGGATTAGACTGTTAAAACCCGTATAAAAATCATAACTCTTTTTATACAATCTATGTTCTCGAGTGTCTTTAAATTGACGAATTCCTATTTACGAGATCTTCAACTTTCATATACATTGGTTTGGCTAACGCTCAACCGATTTAGATTTAGATTTCATAACTTCCTCATATTAAGTCCGATTTGAGCATTTTCTATATGCAAACTCCGTTTTTATTATTATTTCAACTTTAATTTAGATTACTTATGCTAATAAGCAACCTATATCCGATTCATGTTTTACAACATACTTTGTGTATAGGGCTGAACGCAAATCTTCGAACAATCATAATTTTTTCATACGAAATCAGATTCAAGCATTCTATACACCCACAAAGTTGTCATCACGACCACTACAACTCTCATTAAGATTATTTACCCAAAATAATCTTCTATTAAAAACATATATTTTTCCCTTGTAAAGCATACGACAAATAATTATCAGTTATTATATCTTAAATGTATAGCCCGAATTTGTGGGTGCTACAAAAATGGTCAATGATTTTGTGAAGAAATAATCTGGTTTAGCCTAAAAAGAAAGGAGTCTTGGTACCGAGCTTGAAGAAGTGGATTTGGTGAAAAGGGTATTTGATTTGATGCCTAAGTCTTTTCTCCAAATCATGGCTTCAATAGAGTAATATTTTGAGTTGGATTCAATGTTATTCGATGAAGACGTCAGTAGATTAAAGGCATACGAGGAGCATATTAGTGGAACCGAGAAAGTGGAGGACACTGAAGGTGGGTTGATGTTAGCTAGTGAAGAAAATTGCATGCTTGTTGATATATTTTTGGACCTGGATAGCCCAATTAAAAATGGATTACCTGCCAAGGAGGTGGGCTTTGGAGTGTGCTTGGTTTCGTGGATTTGGACTTGAAATGGGGTGGGCCGATTTGTTTTTCGCTACATGGAAGTTATGGACGAGTTTTTTGGACTTGTTGGTGATCACTCATCATTTTCTAGTATTTTGTGTAGCATCGCCAAAATTTGAAGAGGCTTGGGAGTTTCTAGTAGTTATTAAAGTAGTTAATGAAGCTAGTTAAATAAAAGCTCTTAATGATGAGCCTTTTCACTCTTGTAACTCATGGCTCCTATCAAATATATATAGGGCCGATTTCTATGAATAAAACATCACTTAAAACTTGTCGCAACTTGCTCTCTTTATCACATAAGATAGGTCTCTTATCTTGTTGTGTTGTGTGTCAATAGGTCTTGGCATTCAACCTAGTTCTTGCTTCAAAAGGCCTTGAGCTAAGAACTAACCCTATCCTCTTATCTACCCTCAAAATCTCGTGTTCTACCCCCTCTCTCCCTTCCATCCGAAAATAGCCCCCATACACGCATCACTTGTAAGCATTACAACAATGGAGGTTCAAATCGGGATGACTTTGGACATAAACGGGGAGAGGTCGTGGGTTTGGGAAGAGTTGAGATGATAATGAACATGTCCGTGATAAAAGTCACATTAAATGTTACAAATGTGGCGAGTTTGGTCACTACAACAACGAGTATCATAACTAAATGGGAGAAACAATAGGAAAATCTACTCGAAGAGGAATCGACACTTACGTTAACGAGTGGTGTAACTAAACCGATTAAAGGGGTGATTGTTGGATTAATTGGTTGCCAAGAAAACTTTTTTTTTTTTAAGATTTCTTTTATGGTTAGTTTACCTTGGGGTTATTTTAGCAAAACTTTGATTATAGACATTGTTTTTCCTAGTTTTGGTATTAGAATATGATTCTATTTTTTTTAGTGTAAATAGATGTCAAGTTTCAGTTTGTTAATTGAATAAAAAATCACAATTTTTGTCTGAATAAAAAATCACAAGTTTTGTCTCTTTTTTGTGCTTTGTACCATGTCCACAACAGGATCAAGAAGTTAATCCATTCAATTCTCTTTTGCTTCTTTTTTTTTTACTTTGGTGCACAAGGTTTAATAGCAGCCTTTTGTTTACAAACATCATTGCCTATTTTAGCAAATTCAAAGCTTTTGCTAACCTCCTATTGCTAGTATTGAACTTTAAGGAAGTACTTGTATCATCTAGAATGCCTTCACATGTGTTCATCTTGTTAAAAGTGAGAAACATATAACAAACCGATATATATATATATATATATATATATATATATATATATATATATATATATATATATATATATATCATTTAAAATAACATATAAAGACTTAAAGATCTAGGGATAGATAAAAGATCAGAATTTGTTATTGCAAAGATTTATATATATATATATATATATATATATATATATATATATATATATATATATAGAGAGAGAGAGAGAGAGAGAGAGAGCTAGGTTCAAATGTTTTTAGCAACTATTGTGTGCCTAAATGCACCAATGAGAATTCAAGAAATAATAAATAATTAAATAAATCATTAAAGGGTACTTTGGTCCTTTTGTACTTTTATTTAAGGAAATTATTTAATTGAAATCATTCAATTAAGGAAATAAACTAATCATTCAATTAAGGAATTAAACTAAATATATTTGACCTAGATATGTTTGCGGCCGAACACTTCATCATCGACATCAACACCATCACCATCACCGATTCTACTTCTTCTTCTACAATCGACGGATCCAAAAGGGAGCACATACTCTCGTCTCGCAATCGATGATGGATTCTGGGGTCGATGAGGCTGAAGAAGGGGATGCGGAGGAGCGGTGGCGCTGTTGTGGGGTCTATGAACACGAATGAGAAGCGAGGAGCAAACGGTCAAGAAATCTCGACGATTGCAGGTACTTAGATGGAGGTATCCTCCAGCATCCTCCTGTTCTTCTTTCTTTGGTTCGGTAATCCAAAAACTAGGGGATATAACTGGAAATTATTTACCTCAATCGAGATTGATTTTATCTCGATTTTTTTTCAAGATCGAGATTGTGTTCATCATCTTATTAAATTCGATTTCTTCAATGGTTTATTTCTGTTCCATTGAAGAAATATTCTGATACAACTTGCACTTCACGGTCATAAGTTGGATTTTGTTTCGAAAAAGTCAAAATTGGTGTTCATATTTCTAAATCGATAATGTAAATGTGTGTTTGTTTCTTGAATTCATGACTTGGAATGAATGTATATGTGTGTTGATGATTCAATCACAGCTATTGAATTCTGTATACAAACACAACTCTTGAATTATGTAATGTATTCTATTAGAATTTCTTTTATATAAATGTATTCTGTTAGAATGTTTGAGAATAATTGTCAACAACAAGTACATTCTGTCAGAATTTATAGTTTTTATTCTCTTAGAATGCATTGAATTTTTTAATTTTTGAATCTTGATTATGTTTTCTTTGTGGATTTAGGTTTTGAAGAGGCTAACATTGATGTGGAAAAGGAAGAAAACATAGAGAATGAGAGTGTATTATACCAGAATGTGTTATGCTACAATGTATAAAATGTTGCTAAGAAATAATATTCTATCAGAATAGATTAGTGTTTTTGTTAGATTGTGATTTTTTTTTTCTTTTTTCTTTCAGAATGTTGTTATTATTCAATGAATCACAATCATACAATGTAATTATTTGGTATATTATTAGTTCAAGAATTGATTTTGTGTATTCTTTTTAGAATGTATTTACTAGTTTATGGTTGACATTCTGTCATTCTGACATAATAAAATCGAAAAATATATTTACTAGTTTATGATTAACATCCTAACATTCTGACAGAATAAAATCGATTTTTTAATTTTGAATTAATTTAAAATATTCAGATTTTTAAAAATAAAGGAATTAATTATCCCTAAAAATCCAAAAATTTCCTTTTTTAATATAGGTTAATTGACTAAAATGCCCTTATGCTGAAATTTGTGTGATTATATGGTATATGTTATCCTATTCTACTATCATAGACCCTCAGATCATGATCTTTGATTATATTCCATCCGATGGTCCAGATCTGTGCATTCTGACACACAACTAGAAACAATATAACCTAACCCTATATATATATATATATATATATATATATATATATATATATATATATATATATATATACCCATAGAGCATAATCATTTACAATTAGACAAATGAATGAAATAATAGATATAAAGATCTATAAAGAGTTAAGGATAAGGAGAATATAGAAATAGTGCACTAATATTTTATGCCACAATCAAGTGACATAACAAAAATAATAAACATGATTAATTTTATAGGATGTTTGTGGTTTTGAAGGCACTTTATTTTCCAATGTGAAAATGTGCTACTAATTACCATCTTTCATTTTCTTTATATATATATATATATATATATATATATATATATATATATATATATATATATATATATATATATATATATATATATATATATATAAAAGCAAATTGAATTTAAGCGGATGAACTCTCATGAAAAAAAACTAAAGTAAATTAAATTAATTAAAATAGACAAAGATAAATTTACAAAAAGGTAAAGGATCATATGAAATTTTTGGAATAATATTTAGTAAAAGAAATTAAGGTGATATAGATTGTGAAAAATAAAATATAATCAATAGTTAAATAGTTAAAATGTAACTTGGAGTAAATGCTTGATTTTATTTAACAAATCAAGCATGTAAAACTTTGTAAAGAGAAAAGGTGCTTAGGCTTGTTGAACTATATGCTTTTAGTAGTTCAAATTTGAATAAAATAATATATATTATCATCTTACCATATGATTTGGTTAAAACATAGATCCTATTTATTTGGGTCATGTGCGGTCACACATCCTACAACATTTTAGGACCGGGTCTATTCATTTACGCTAAAGAAATAGATATGATAAGGAAATGACCTGCTTGAAACTGAGAGCGGAAGTACCAATGAGCATGAGTTGGGGAGAATATAGCGACAATTAGGATTTTAGTAAAATATTTGGCGGTGGAGGTTGTTCGTGAGAGTTGAGAGCCGGAAGAAGGACTGAAAGAAATTTCCACAAATTTTTAGGGTTTTTATAGATGTAAAATGATTATATATACAAAAGGTAAACATGTGATTTCTACGAAGTTTAGTTATGCTTGCGATCTTCACGAGTTTGTATATTTTAATATTCGAGCTCGACTCAATAGCATGTTATAAAAGCTCCAGTCAAATAAAAGGTGACTGATTTTGAGTCGTGTATCTCAAAAGTTAACTCCATTCCATTACACCCATAAATAGATGGCGGGAAGGTAATGAAAGGATGGTGATTATATTTTATTTTTCACACTTCAGGACTGGGTCTATTAATTTCCGTTAAAAAGATAGATATGATAAGGAAATGAGTTGAGCGGAAGTACCTACATCAATTTAGTTATTGGCCTAAAACTCCTTAAATTTCTCAGTAGATTGAAACATCAATATCTCTAAACATTCGTATCGTTACCAAAGAAACTAAGTGAGTTAGTCTTGGGAGCGTGGTGAGCATATAGGGTTTTCAAACCACAATAATAATTAAATCTCTTAAATGTGTATCTTTTACAGCAATCAAAAAACTTGATTACCCATTACCATTATTCTCACTCTTTAATCCTAAATTGATGATCTCAAGCGATCTATCCTAAAGGATCAATGGAAGTAAGAAGGAGACAATACTACTTCGGGGATTCCATAGCAATATACGTCAATAAGGATACAATGGGAGGGGAGATAGAGTACTTAAATAAACACACAATCCATGCTCTCGGATATCATGATTCATTAACACCTACAGATTGTGAGTATGCTAGTGTATCACTGGACTGTCTAGAAAAGTTTGTGGTCATCATCAATAGTATGCTAGTTGACTACTTTCAATAGTACAATAGTAAAATGTTTGGGCATGGGCTCTCCCCATATCTCATCTTTCGGCAGAGCGTGAAGCTTGTAGTCCGTTCCTTTCCGAACTATAGTGGAACTTGCCCGAAGGAAATCTTTTATCCTCTTGTCTCAGTAGTATAGTAGTACTATGTTGGACATGGTCTCTCATAATTATCTCATATATATATATATATATATATATATATATATATATATATATATATATATATATATCTTAATCCTTTTTACCCAGTACATTATAAGTATGATAAAAATACATATAAGATTATTTCAAGAAAACTCATCATCTTATTTAGCACACAGATATCAGGAACACAGATAATAAGCATATATGAAATTTAAGCAAATTAAATACTTGATATCTATGTGTAAGCTGAAAGTAACCATGCACTCACTTTTTAAAAGTGGATGACGGGTGATTTGGGCAACGCTTCACCTAGCACTTTAGGGGATTCCGTAGCAATATACTTCAACGCTTCACCTAAATTGATGATCTTAAGGGATCTATCTAAATAATCGATGGAAGTAAGGATTCCATAGCAATATACGTCAATATGGAAACCATGGGGGGGGGGGGGGTAGAGTACTTAAATAAACATACAATCCATACTCTCGGTTATCATGATTCATTAACACCTACAAATTACGAGTTTGCTAGTGTTCCACTCGACTGTCTAGAAGAGTTTATGGTCATCATCAATACTCTGCTAGATAACTACTTTCAGTAGTACAATAGTATAATGTTTGGGCATGGTCTCTCAGCATATCTCATCTCTCTCTCTCTCTCTCTAGTCTCAGTAGTATATATATATATATATATATATATATATATATATATATATATATATATATATATATATATATATCTTAATCCTTCTTACTCAATACATTATAAGTATGATAAAAATATATATAGAATTATTTCAAGAAAAATCATCATCTTATTTAGCACAGATATCAGAAACATAGATAATAAGGCAACGCTTCACCTATCATCTTAGCTTTTCATTTAGAAAGTCCTAGATATAGTTATTACTAAGTCTTAGTCTTTGTTACATAATTATTGCGACTATAATGACGACAGTCTAGATTCCTCAATAATCTCAATGAATATTGATCTACAGCTAATAAGGAATAACCAGGTAAGATCATGTCGGAGGTAGAGTCTGTTTGGTATACATAGTATATTGTTTGAAAATTCACTTGAAACACCTCATTAAATCTAGCCTAGACATTACCCCTGTAAGTAAATCAATAGTGTAATAATGTGGAATCACTGATAAATATTGTTTATGGGTTCATAATAACGATAATAAACTTAAATATAAGTTATACTTAAAGCGTAACAAACATATCTTAACTTACAAGGTTTTTAGCAGAAACTCGGGAATTGCATGGGTAGAATCTTGACCTAAAAGCTTCTATTTCTCCAACTCTCTGATGTTGCAGAGCCTCACTAAAGTAGTCGGTAACTAGGGAGTATCAGGGCTAGGGGTATAGATAGATTTTTAGAGGATTGGTGGTGGAGTGAGCTAGGAAACAAGCTGAAAACACTGCTATTTGTAAAGGAAATAAGGAGGTGCGTCACGTCAAATCCATAGGCGCGCCACGCCCTATGGTGACGTTGCTCCTCCGCCTTGCTGCCATGTGTCGCCTTTTCCATGGTCCATGTCGCCCTTCTAGAAGCCAGGCGTGTTGCGCCTGCACGCCGAGCATACAAAATTTTCAAAAAAAAAAGTATATTTCTCATACAACCTCCATTTTCGATGTTCTTTATATCCACGCAAAGGTATTGAAGAGTACTAGAACTTTGATTTAGACTTCATTAGCTAATTTTCACTGCATTTTTAATTTATTATTTTAAATGGATTAGACTCTTAAAACCCGGATATAAAAATGATAACTCTTTTATACGATCTCCTTTCTCAACTATCTTTATATTGACGGATTTCTATTTACGAGATCCTCAACTTTTATTTACATTGGTTTGGCTAACGGTCAACCGATTTTAATTTCGATTTCTCGTGTCGCACGCTGTTACGGTGAATCTTCAAAAAATCATAACTTCCTCATATGAAGTTGGATTTGGGAGTTCTCTATATGCACGCACTCGATTTTATGATTATTAAAACTTTCATTTAGAGTACTTATGCTAAGAAGCAACCTATATCCGATTCATGTTTTACAACATACTTTGTTGTATAGGGTTGAACATAAATCTTTGGACAATTATAACTTTTTCATACGAAGTCAGATTCAGGCATTCTATCTACCTACATAATCATCATCACGACTACTATAACTCTCATTAAGATTATTTATCAAAAATAACCTTCTATTAAAAACATCTATTTTTTGCTTGTAAAGCATACGCCGAATAATTTTTAGTTATTATATCTTAAATGTCTTGCCCGAATTTGTATGCGTTACAGAAATGGTCGATGATTTTGTGAAGAAATTATCCGATTTAGCCTCAAAAGAAAGGAGTCTTGGTTATGATCTTGAAGAAGTAGATTTGCTGAAAAAGTTACTTGATTTGATGCCTAAGTGTTTTCTCCAAATCATGGATTTAATAGAGCAATATTTCGAGTTTGATTCAATGTTATTCGATGAAGACATCAGTATATTGAAGGCATATGAGGAGCATATAAGAGGAACTGAGAAAGTAAAGGACACTCAAGGTAAGTTGATGTTAGCTAGTGAAAAAAAATTGCATGTTTGTAAGCATTGTGGCAATAGAGGTTCAAATCAGGATGACTATTGAAGTGATCAGGGAGAGGTCATCGGTTTGGGAAGAGTCTAGATGGTAATGAATGTGTCCGAGATCAAAGTCATGTTAAATGTTAAAAATGTGGCGAGTTTGGTTACTACAACAACGAGTGTCATAATTAAATAAGAGAAACAACAGACAAATCTACTCGAAGCGGAATCGACACTAATGTGAACGAGTGGTATGACTAAATCGATTAAGGGGGTGATTGTTGGATTAATCGGTTACCAGGACTTTTTTTTTAGGATTTGTTTTATTTCTAGTTTAACTAGGGGTATTGTAGCAAAACTTTGATTATAGACATTGCTTTTCCTAGTTTCGGTATTAGAATATGATTCTATTCTTTTTTAGTATAAATAAATGTCAAGTTTCAGTTTGTTAATTGAATAAAAAATCACAACAAGTTTTGTTTCTATTTTGTGTTTTGTACGATGTCTACAAGAGGATCAAGAAGTTAATCCATTCAATTCTCTTTTGCTTTTTTTTTTTACTGTGGTGCACAAGGTTTAATAGCAGCATTTTGTTTACAAACATCGTTGCCTACTTTAGCAGAATCAAAGCTTTTGCTAACCTCTTATTGCTAATATTGAACTTTAAGGAAGTACTTGTGCATTCTAGAATGCCTTAACATATGTTCATCGTGTTAAAAGTGACAAATATATACCAAACCGATATCTATATTACATTTTAAAAAAAAAACATATAAAGACTTAAAGAGTTAGGGATAGATACAAAGATCATAATTATTTATTGTAAAGATATACATATATATCCATAGTGTATAATCATTTAACAATTAGAAAAATGAATTAAACAATAGATATCTAGAGTTAGGGATAATGAGAATATAGAAATAGTGACGTCTGATCTTTTATTCCACAATCAAGAGACATAACAAAAAGAGTAAGACATGATTAATTTTATAGGTTGTTTGTGGCTTTGAAGGCGTTTTGCTTCCCAAAGTAAAAATGGGCCATTAATTACCATCTTATATATATATATATATATATATATATATATATATATATATATATATATATATATATATATATATATATATATATATATATATATATATATACATATATATATATATGTATATATATATATATATATATATATATATATATATATATATATATATATATATATATATATATATATGGGTAAAATGAATATACCTAACAACCTTATATAAGCTTAGATACCTAACTCCATAATACTACATCGGTTTGTATCATATTTATAGTGTAATTGTCTAAGGTTCTTAAATTTCAACCCCATAACTTGATTATTTTAAAAATCTTTAGACTTTCACCAATATCTTTCTTTTACATCTCGTCTTTCTATCGAATACCACCTGATGGTCTTCATATCCTACCGTACAAATGAAAGGATGTAGGAGAAATATAATTATGAATTTCTGAATTTTTTTGAAGTAAATCAAGTTTAGGGATGAATTTTAAGAACCTTGGATGATTGCAATGAAAATTTAATGCAAAATGATGTAGTTTGATGAGGTTAGGTACCTAAGCTTATATAAGGTTATTAGGTATATTCAGTTTACCGTATATATATATATATATATATATATATATATATATATATATATATATATATATATATATATATATATATATATATATATATATATATATATATATATATATATATCGTTGGATAATTATGGGACCACTTCATAAATATATACGATATATTATTAAATCCTTGTTATTATGGTAAGAGTATAAATTGTTGATGGATCGATTTATAGAATATTTACTTACCTTGTGGGTTGAGTTCCCGGTTTGACTCAAGATCCTCAAGATCCCTTCCATCTCTCACATTAGGGTTTATCTTCATTTATAAATATATGTGATGAGGAACAATCAAGACACACGAAAATACACTAAGAAATTCGTATGGTTCATTGCTGAGGGATTTTAGAGGGAGTTCTTGAGATCAACTGGAAAACCCAACCCTAGTTCTTCAAATCCGAAGATTATAATGAAATCAGGTATGTAACCATTATTTCATGTTTAAGTTTCCTTTTAATCAGATTCGAGATTAAAGATCCAAGATTATGCTTCCGCGTTTTATGTTTTGGTTATGAAAATAACCAACAATTGGTATCAGAGCCAACTCGAATATGTTACTAGAAACTTTTTTATTTTAATGGTTGGTTTAAAATCTCCAAAAATAATGTCTTGAAATATACATACCTCATACCAGTTTGATTCCTTTTGGCGTCAAGTTTTTCTTTTTGTTTAATAGAATGCTTGATTTCTTGACCCACTATGAAAGAACCGGTGTTTTTTGAGCTAAGGTTTCTGTTGACCATGGTAGATGGCTCATAAGCATATATATATATATATATATATATATATATATATATATATATATATATATATATATATATATATATATATATATATATATATATATATATATATATATATTATAAGGAGATTTTCTTTATTTTGAATAACAAAAAGCAAGACATGCATAAGGTATATAATTTTATATATATATATATATATATATATATATATATATATATATATATATATATATATATATATATACTTTTGGGTGAAAGACAATGATTGTCTGTGTTTGCTTCATAAATTATGGCAGTTTAAGAAATATATGTATATATATTTTTTCTGCATTTTTTTTGGAAGCAATAAACAAGTATTTTCGTACAGCTATAGGGTGTAGTATTTTATGTGATTTCATGACAATTTATGCCTACTTGCTTCCTACTTTGATAAAGAACCCACATGGATATACAATTTACTTTTGTATTTAACAGAACAAATATAGCTTACAAATGAATTATCATTCGGATTTTCTGGTTACTTTTGGCACAAGGACCGTCACATATGTGTGGGAGCATTGGTGTAAATATGTTAATTATCGTTTCTACATATAATTGCTTTTGATTAATTTTAATCCAAATTAACAATTATTTGAAAGGGTTGATATAGATTTAATATTTAATATTAAAGAATCAAGTATTTATTTTCGATAAAGTTGCCAAATTTTTAGTTTTCATGGTAATCGGCTTGTACGATGAGATTAGCAAATATGGTCTTCATAGAATTCTTAGACGAGGATTCTTAAATTTATTTATATGGTTATGACATGTTGTGTTATCTTGTTTATTTTTAAACAAGTATATATTATTTTATAAAACTATTATCGAGCAAAGATTTGAAGACTTTTGGTTGTCTATAAATTCAATTATGATATTATTTTTATAGTAAATTAACTCACACAATATATCAGCGAAGTGGTCACTTTTGTGCAAATTAATTTATGATAAATTTAAATATTTTTGTTTGTGTTTGTTAATGCGGATATCAATCGACCCAAAGGCAGATTAGTATTTGGTCGGATAAACACATGTTTAATGATAAATATGCGACAATTTTTAGGTTGCATGTCATTAATAAGTCAATCCAAAGAGTGACTTATTAATTGATATGATATGTTGTCAATTTTTATTATCAAAGTTTATAGTTGATGTGTTTATTAATGCGGGTATTAGCCGACCCAAAGGTAGACTAATATTTGGCTGAATAAACATATATGTGGTGATAAACATGTTACGATTTTTTTGGTTCCATGTGATTAATAAGTCAATCCAAAGATGGGCTTGTTAATTGACATGATTTATTGTCAATGTTTATCTCTAAAACAAGGATATCTCTTGCAAATTAGTATTACTATCCAAAGACTTGATATTAATGTTGTGTTGATACCTTATAAAAATGTTATAATTAAATTGAATTTATTGATTACGGTTTATGGATTAATGAGCATAAAAAAATAGATTTGCTCACAATATTATATCTGCTAACATTGATCACATTTATGATTCATTTACTCAATGAAATTAACTTTAAGGAATGCAATGAGGGCATTATGTTAGTTCTCAATTGCATGGATATTGACCTTTCATTTTGGATAAAGCAACATTCTTTAAGGATGTTGAGTTTGGGGGAGAAACAAGGTTAAAACATTGTCCTTAAGAAGGAATCAATCTTGATTCCTATTATTGCTTTTGATAGTATGCATATTATGAATTAGTGATCGACAATGTTTTTTAATCTCCTATTCTGAATACACAAACTCAACAACCTCAACTTTGGATATCATATGCTTGGTACCACATTTTTCATCAATTTATTATCTCTTTTGGTTTTGAGGTAAATACAGTAGATGATTTTGTGTATCACAGATTAAGTGGGAGTAAATTTATTTTTTTGGTTTTAGGCAGATATCTATACAACCCAAGTTTGGATCATAAGAAAGCAAACAAGTCGATTTTGAGATATCTATATATAACAAAAGGCTATATGCTCAACTATAGGAAATCAGATGTTTATGAGATCATTTTTATTAAGAATCTGATTTTGTTAGATGCCAAAATGGTTACCGATCCATATCAGGATACTTTTACATTTTAGCATGATAAACCATTTCATGGAATATACTTCGGTAGCTTCTTCCATAATGGAAGCATAATTTGTAGCATGGAATATGGTTGCGAAAATTTGTCACGAGGCTACACATTATTGGTATTGAAAGACCACTTAAGTTGTGATAATAATTCAGCAATGTTATATTCCAACAACAGAAGTTCTATTAAGTCAAAGCATATTCACATCAAGTTTCCTTCTGTTAACACAATAGTGCAAAATGGAAATATATATAGCACATATGAACAAACTCCATGAAAGCGGATCCGCTCATAAAGGGATTACCTCCCTAGGTCTTTCATGAGCATACTACACACGTTGGTGTGATATTTGGTTTTAGTGGGAGTTTTATGGTGCTTTATGTGTTGTTTAACAACAATTATGTTTTTCTGTACAGAATTAAGAATTCGGTTAACTCCATTATTAGTTGCACTTATTTGAAGTTTGATCTCACTTCACTCTAAAGAGGAACTCGTTGGAAATCTATTTAGATTTTAAAACCACACATCATGTTTAATCTATGTCGTTAGTTATATATGTATATGTGACCATTGATAGGTTTAGTTACGTAAATTGTAACGAAGTCCGCTTTGATCCTATACTATTATGATTAGTGGACGAGATTGTTTAAGGTACCAATTTTATAATAACATTCATTAAAGCGCTTATACAGTTATACGTACATTTATATATTCATGGTCCAGTGGAAGATTGTGGGATAATTATGGGACCACTTCATAAATATGTACGATATATTATTAATTCCTTGTTATTATGGTAAGAGTATAAATTGTTGATGGACCGCTTTATAGAATATTTACTTACCTTGTGGGTTGAGTTCCCGGTTTGACTCAAGATCCTCAAGATCCCTTCCATCTCTCACATTAGGGTTTATCTCCATCTATAAATATATGTGATGAGGAGCAATCAAGACACACGAAAATACACTAAGAAATTCGTATGGTTCATTGCTGAGGGATTTTAGAGGGAGTTCTTGAGATCAACTGGAAAACCCAACCCTAGTTCTTCAAATCCGAAGATTATAATGAAATCAGGTATGTAACCATTATTTCATGTTTAAGTTTCCTTTTAATCAGATTCGAGATTAAAGATCCAAGATTATGCTTCCGCGTTTTATGTTTTGGTTATGAAAATAACCAACATATATATATATATATATATATATATATATATATATATATATATATATATATATAAGCATAATGAATTTAATAGGATGAACTCTAGCGAGGAAAAACTAAAGTAAATTTGACAAATACAAATTTACAAAAGGTAAAGGGTGTTGTTGATTTGATTCATTAATTGTATTTAAGTGTAATGGGTTTACTTGTTGACCAACATCAATATTAATGAATATTAATCAAGTAAAGGTGCGGGAGTGCACACTTATTTAAGTTTATTTAAAATTAAAAGTAGATTGTCATTTATGGGCAAAGTACCTAAACAAACGGGGGTCCGAAGGCAGCGTCCCTGAGATTTGGGTCCAAGGGGCGGCAACCCCTGGCGGGGTCCAAGGGACAGAGCCCCTTGTTAGGGTTGAAATCCAACTTTTAGTAAAAGAAATTAAGGTGAGGTAGATTGTGAAAAGTAAAATATAATCAATAGTTAAAATGTAACTTAGAGTAAATGCTCAATTTGATTTAATAAATCAAACATCACAAAATTTTAGAAAGAGAAAAGGTCCTTAGGCTTGTTGAACTATATGTTTTTACTAGTTCAAAATTGAATAAAATAATATATATTAACATCTTACCATATAATTTGGTTAAAACATAGATCCTATTTATTTAGGTCACGTGTGGTCACTACTATAAAACTAGTGCAATAGCTACAGCACAATCCGTAGCTATTCCGTAGCTATAAGCGGATAGCTACGGAATTGCTACAGAAAAATGCCTGTAGCATAATGGCCCATGGCTAATTAATAGCTACAGATTAGCTACGAAATCGCTACAGAATAGCTATGGAATTTTCCATAGCTACCATAGCTACAGAATATCTACGGAACTAAATAGCTACGGATTTCCTACAGAATAGCTACAGAAATGGATAGCTACAGAATAGCTACGTAAATAAATAGCTACAGAATAACTACAGATCCAAATAGCTACGGAATAGCTACAGAACTAAATAGCTACAGAAATCCATAGCTATTCCGTAGCTAACTTCGTTTTCTTTAAAAAAAAAATTTAATTAAAAATTTTCCAATTTTTTGTCAAATAACATATTCAATTCATATTTGTCCCAAATACCATATAAAATACACCAAAAAACGTCCCTAATACCAAGTTTGATACATTCCATTCCATTGTCCAAAATACCATACAAATGTAAGCACTAACAAAACACATAAAGAATACCGAGTGTTTACAAATTCAATTCTTCCAAATACCATACCAACTAAGCACTAACAAAACAAAAAAAACAATATCAACTAAAAATTCAATTGTTCCAAAATATGTCCTCGGGTGGATTATAGGGGGACCACAAGGTTCATTTCTAGACATATTAATCATCCTCGAACTCGGTGCGACAATGCTTCTAACCAACGACACAACCACTAGGCTGGGAACGCCACATCCTTACCTCATTCGTCTTTAACTGTTTTTGAACACTTCCACTTCCACTTCCGTTGTTATTATTATTATTATTATTATTATTATTATTATTATTATTATTATTATTATTATTATTATTATTATTCGAGTCTTAATTTTTTTTGGATACATTTTCTTATATATTTAAGACACGAACAATTAACTTTATAACCAGCCAGGGGCTCTGCCCCTTGGACCCCGCTAGGGGCTGCCGCCGCTGGGACCCCGCACCCAGGGGCGCTGCCCCCGGACCCCCGTTTGTTCAGGGGCTTCTCCCCTAATTAACCATGTACTTTGAATCTTGAAAAACTTAAGCAAATGTGCACTCCTACACTATCCTAACTTGTTCAATATTCAACAAGATCACTTTTAGTCAACAATTTTAATCATATTACACTTAAATAATATTGATGATATAAAATCACCAATAAAACCTCCCCCATTTTAGTGTAATCCTGATTAAATTTAAAACAAAACATAAACAACAACAAATTGATGCATAAATGATGGTTATGGTGATGGTGATGGTGGTGATGATGGTGGTGGTGGTGATGGTGATGGTGGTAACAATGATGATGGTGGTGTGATGATGGTGGTGGTGATGGTGGTGATGGTGATGATGGAGATGATGACGGTGGTGTGATGGTGACGGTGGTGATGGTGACGGTGATGGTGGTGGTGGTGATGGTGATGATGATGATGGTGGGGTGATGGTGGTGATGGTGATGGTGGTGATGATGACGTTGGTGTGATGGTGATGGTGATGGTGGTGGTGGTGATGGTGGTGATGATGATGGTGATTAGGGGTGAACAAAAACCGCGCCGCAACTAAAATTAACCGCAAACACCGCATAAACCGCAACCAAAAAACCGGAACCGCAATAAAAACTGATGGTGAAGTTTTCTGTTTTTCAAAAACCGCAAATTTGTGGTGCGGTGCGGTTATTAGTTTCCAAAAACCGCAAAAAAACCGCACCGCATATATTATATACAATTTTTTTTTATCAATTATTAGTTTATTAAATATTAAAAATAAGACAAGTTTTATGAATGAAAGACGGATAAAATACTAGAAGACAAAAGTTTTGGTTTTTTCTTATGTTTAACTTTGAAAAATGATGAAATTAGACAATTTTAAGATATTTATTGTTAATTACTATTGATTTGACGTTTTTAAGATATTAGTTGTTTGTGGTTTAAGTTAAATAGTTAATTGTCTTATACCTTATGGTTTTTTTATTATTACAAGCAATACGTTTGAACTCTTAAAGCTATTTGAGCTCTAAACTGTGGTTAAAAACCACATAAAATAACTGCACCAAATCCATGCGGTTAATAACCGCAACACAGAAAAAACAAAACCGCACCGTAAAAATAACCGCCTAACCGCACCGCAAAAATAACCCCACAATGCGGTTTTGAAAATGGATTAACCGCATTTGCGGTTAGTGGTGAGGTTTTGACTAATAACCGCACTTAACCGCACCGCGCTCATCCCTAATAGTGATGGTGATGGTGGTGGTGGCACTACTAGAAAAACAGCCTTTTACGACGCTCATTGCGCGTCGTAAAAGGCTCAGACGACGCGCAAATGCGCGTCAAGGAATGCCCTATCATAAAGAGAGACGACGCGCATTTACGACGCTCATTTACGAAGTGCAATTACGACGCGCGTTTACGACACGCAATGCGTATCAAGGAAGACTCTGTCATAAAGGAAGACGACACGGATTCGCGTGTCGTAACCTTACGACGCGCGTGTTAATGACACGCAATGCGTATCAAGAAAGCCGCTGTCAAGAAAGGCCATGTCATAAATGAAGATGACACACATTATTGCATATCGTAAATTTAGATATTTAAAAAAATATATATTTATATTTATTAATTTTTAAATTAAATTTGCATTTAATGTGTCATAATAGAAATAAAATACCATATACAAAAAAAATACAATCCGTTGCATAAACTTTAATGTCATACAATTCTATTTCTTACAATATATAAATTTGCATTCATCTAATCTACTCTATGTTTCATACTAACAATTGAAATGAAGAATACAATACTTGCATTTTCAGCATCTTATCTCTTTCGGCTTGAGCTTTCTTTTCCACTTCTAACTCAAGAGCTATTCGCTTTCATCAACCCTGTAAACACAACACAAAATCACTTGTCATTTTCATTCTACTTTTATGTTTACTAGTCAATCCTTCAACTTTCTTTACTAATTAGATTCACCTGGCACCAATATTGCTGATGTTTACTAGTCAATCCTTCAATCTATCATATGAAGTATGAAAAATATGAACAATAGGATATGGAAGTTCAAAATCCTAACCAAACATCCCAGATATATAACATTATGCCCTCCTGGTGCTTGTCCTCCTGACAACACAACTCCTATCTTCAAGGCAGATCCTGATTCATTAGATTCACGTGGCACCAATATTGCTGATGGTTGCCCAAACAAGGATGGGAAAAGTTCTGCAATTTCATTTGAAAGCATTTGAACAAGCACAACTAAAGTCATAATCCTTCATCTTTACACTTAATCTGTGCGGGTGATCAGATGTGTTTTGCAATTCTTTTATGTGATTTTAGATTATAACTGGTTCGTTTTTACAGCAGTTTCACAAGGTATTTATCGTAAGCAGTTAACTTTAAAACTCAAAATGCAAAATTCGATCATAAAACCTAATTAACATCTACACACAACGTAATCAGTTAACATAGCTAGAAAAACACTTAAATTCTTGTTTATCCAATGCAGCAGTGACTGAATTAGAAAGATTATTATCAATCCATCATTAAAAAGACTCCGATCAATTGTGATCATAGCATAAATAGTTTTGCTTTTACAGGGGTTGTAAATTCACTTCAGTATCAATATGAAGTGAGAAATACCTGGATTTTCGACAGCGGAGCTAGCGGGACCATCGACGATTTTGAAGGGGCTTCTGGAGCAAGCGACAAGTCCACAATAGTGTCTTCCACTGGTGGGTACAGAAGATAAAAGCTGTTGTCACAAACGTAAAAATATTAAATTAAGAAAAAAGAAAAAAGAAAAATATTATTCGAATTTTGAAAACATGCCTGTGTCGACTCAGTAGATGGTTTGTTAGTCCCTTGAGATGTCCGCCTTCGCTGTCTACATATTAAATTAAGAAAAAAGAAAAATATTAAATTTAAAAAAAAATATTAGTTCCCTTGAGACGTCCGCCTTCGCTGTCTACATAATTCAGACCAGAGCCCTACAAAAAAAGTAACGCAGACGTAAAATGACTGTTTTGCCCTTCATTTTTAATATTTTCATGATATACATATAAGGGGTATTGTATTATATAGACCTTTTCATCTCATCCTGCAATCATTGTCCCAACAGACAAACCCATCCCACGGTAAGAAATAGAGAATGTTGGCAATCATCTTTGAAGCGCCAGTCACTGAAATCCTACTCTTGTTTGCCAATTCATGCAAACGACACTGAAGTTAAAAAAAAATACAAGTATTGCGTAGAATATTTCAAAGTAGAAGGCTGTGATACGTAAAAAGCTGATTTTAATACCTTAATGCCTAAATTTCTGTGCCAAAACTGACAATCTGCAGCTCCTCCAGCCATTGTCCCCACCTGAATTTATAATGCTACATCTATGAATTGAGATAACTATTAATTACAAATTTTATGGAATTTATTAAGGCAAAGATCAACTGTTTCAACAATAGCATAATTTATGTCCTAAACTGACCTTATAAACACTATCAAAGGGAAAATAATAGCATAATTTATGTCCTAAACTGAGCGTGACAATGATCCAACCAGCAAAGGGGCATACGGTGTCATGCTTGGAGCATTTTCAGCTGCAAACTCTTCAAACCAATTTCGGAAGATGTCATAGCAAGGCAGATAGATTCCCACCTGTTCAAACAAAATATTATCATTAAGCATTCATTAATGGAAAAAAAGAAAAAAAATCAGGGAATTACAGTTGGTATAGCCAATGCAAGGCCAGCATTGGTGCCTCGCCATAATCTTCCAAATCCCTCTTAAAAAGACACTCACAAATCTTAAAATGATCAACAATTAGAAAAGTGCTGGACTACAGAATATATATAAGAGGAAGAAGATGACCAACCTGCCGAATAATTTTGTAGAAAACATCAAGTGTTCCTTTGTACTCAAAGCAATCTGGAGGACAGATGGACACTGTACCATGTACTCCAGCATGCGTACATGATGGAGAACATCTTAGATCCGTAAACATCTAAAACAAACAATTACATGATTATCAAGATTGCACAAGATTCTAACAAATATTACAAAGAAAACATACCATGCATGTTTGGTCCAAAAACGGCCATTCGACTCGTAAGATTAGTCATTGGATGCGAGTATGCTACACCAGCAGCCTGTGCTTGCAGCCTTGTATGTCAAATCACAACCATACACAAAATGAAGAATCATTACCATGGTCATCAACACCCAATATGAAGTTAACGAGAATGAACAAGAAATTAGCAACATTAATAAGCAACACATAGTTTTCAAGGGAGAATGATATCTGAATTTGAGTTTGTATGTCAAAATCTACCTTTTTGGGGCACAGGCTGAAGAGATTGCTGAGAAATTTGCGAGTCTATAGCAATCAGCCTGGTGGGGAAAAAGCTTGCTTCTTTTACATCAACAGTGCAGGTGAGTTAGTAAACTCTGTCCTTTTTTGTAATTTTGGGTATTTCATGGTTAGTTGATTTATAAAAAAATATGAAATTGATATCGAGTGCAGGCTGCTATGAAAGATGCTCTTGTTCGTATCTTGACTCCAAGGCGTTCTATTGACATTCTGAGAAATGTTCATGTTTCCAAGGAGCAAAGGAAACCATATGTTGTGGTCTTTGTTGGAGTCAACAGAGTTGGAAAGTCAATCAATCTTGCCAAGGTATAAAAAAATATTAAAAACTGAATCTTGGCATACAAAAAACAAAAAAATAATATGTGAAATGTTGTGTACATAGGTGGCTTACTGGCTTCAACAGCATGACATCAATGTAATGATGGTTGCATGTGACACTTTCCGTTCAGGGGCAGTCGAACAGCTGCACACTCATGCCCGTAGGCTCCAGGTATGCAATTGAAATTGACATGTTTATCCTCTGATAATCTTCTTCTTTGATTTCCACCTCTGAATGCATATATGTATTTTAAATTCGTTTCAGATCCCATCATATATATATAATCAAATCAATACTTACAACTGATAACAGGGGCCCCTGTTTGTAATTTTCATGGAATGAAAATGTTAGAGGCTTCAGGTCCTCTCCAAGCCCTCTGATGAACCCACTACATCAATCAATTCATTAAAAAAACAAGCAATACTTTCTATGAAGTATATGAAACTGCATCATTACCCAGTGAAGACGCACAACAACATGAGAATCTAAAGGGATGCCTCACCATTCATAATACTCATTCCAATTACTTAACTTCTTTGTTATTATAGACAAAGGCCCTGCATTTTGAGTTTGTGTAGAGTAGCTTTCAGAAGTAATTATAAAGGATCTGAAACCAAACCAATGAAATTTTACACCAATACCTTTACAGGGGCATAATTTACTTGAGAGATTCTAGCGCTTATCATACCTTCCAATTAAATGAATAAACAATGAGATCCCGTGTGTAATTTAATCACATGTGTATTGAAACATTGGGAGAAAAGAAGGATAAAAAAGGAACCTCAAATGGTCCAAGGAAGTAATCAAAGTCGCACAGATACATGAGAGGTAAAAATTAAGGTGTGAGAATATGATTACTTAGAAACATAGACGATGGCAACACGGTGGGTCTGGGTGACTGGGATGGTTCCGGTCTTCATGTAGCCATTTTTGTGTAATATCTAAGATTGTTGAGTTCTTTTCCATGAACCGTTCTCACCAATTACCGCCACTACTGGATTTCGATACATTGTTTCCAATATATTTTTCTTCAAACCAATGAAGTCGGAGGTTCAACATTGAAATTGATTTGAACAACTAGAACTAGGGTTTTGGGTCGACTTGATTTTGAAAGAAATGGGATAATAAAAACAAGAAGCGTCGACATCTACAATCCATTTTGAGGCGTTGGAAGCAGGAGGAGGTATGGTTTCATCAATTTTGACTGTGGTGGGTGTTGGTGTTGTCAATGGAGAAGGCGAGACAAGAAGGAGGAGGATAGAGATGCGATAAAACCTGGTGGAGAAGGAGAGACGAGAAGGTGGAGGTGTCGATTAGGGCTTGTTCAATTGGTAGTTTCGATTGACGGTTGATGAATTGTAGTTTTTAATCGGCACAGTCTGAGGCTAGAAGAGGCATCGAGGATTGAACGCAGTGGATGTGGGTGAGGGGTAGATGAAAGGGAGAAGAATGCGGGGGTTTAAAAATTTTGGGGATTTCATTTTCCCTCTAAGACGAAGGAGACACGCGTTTCTTAAAAAAAATATATAAAGCGACATTCACAAAGGACGCACGTTTTAGATAAAGTGCCCTCCGTGTTTTTAATTTTTTTACATGAGACATTAATTTAAGGGCACGCAGTAATGCATGGCCTAAATCCTTAAATTTTTTGAATAGATGACTCTTTTTTAATGTCACTCTCTTTTGCGTAACATAGATCAATGAGTGTCGTAATTTGCGCGCCGTAAAAGGCTGTTTTTCTAGTAGTGATGGTGATGATGAAGGTGGTGATGGTGATGGTGATGGTAGTGATGATGATGATGGTGGTGTAATGATGGTGGTGGTGATGGTGGTGATAATGACGCTGGTGTGATGTTGATGGTGGTGATGATGATGGTGGTGTGATGGTGGTGATGGTGGTGATAATGATGGTGATGGTGATGGTGATGGTGATGGTGATGCTCATGATGATGATGATGATGGTGGTGGTGGTGATGATGATGATGATGATGGTGATGGTGATGATGATGATGATGATCATCATCATCATCATGTAGGTATACGTGTTTGTGAGATGTATGTGAACGTATTCATAAGAATTATAGTGTTAAACCATTAAACGAGTAATAGATCTCGTATGTGCACACGACTTTATGAATGATATTAATAGTTATAAGTTAGTGAAAATATTGATAACCATGTATAGTAAAGGTGTGAAAAAAACGAAGCGAAAAAAACAACAATTGGTGCCCGAAAAATCGAAAATAAGTAAAATCCGTAGCTAATCCGTAGCTGATTAACTACAGAATTCTAACGGAAAACATATTCCGTAGGTAATTAGCTACGGAATATGCTTTCCGTTAGAATTCCGTAGCTAATTAGCTACAAATATTTCTTATTTTCGATTTTTTGGGTACCAAACGTCATTTTTTCCACTTCGTTTTTTTCACACCTCTATAATACATGATTATCTATATTTTCACCAACTTATAGCTATTAATATCATTCATAAAGTCGTGTACACATATGGGGTCCATGACTCGTTTAATGGTTTAACACGCTTATGATCTACATTCACATATAAATATGCACAAACACGTATACATACACACATACACGTACACATATACCGCAACTCTTTCATGTATGTAAATATACATATACAAAAATAAATTCATCACAAGTTGGTGAAAAGTATAGTAATTACATTGTTAAAACTGTGAAACGAATACTTGATCCCGAAGGTGCACACGACTTTATGAATGATATTAATATCTATAAGTTGGTGAAAGTATAGATAATCATGTATAATAGAGGTGTATAAAAAACGAAGTAAAAAAAACGACGTTTGGCGCCCGAAAAATAGAAAATAAAAAAATTCCGTAGCTAACTTGTAGCTAATTAGCTACAGAGTAGCTATGGATTTTTCTTATTTTTGATTTTTCGGGCATTAAACATCGTTTTTTTTTTCGTTTTTTTCTCACCTCTATTATACATGATTATCTTTGTTTTCAACAACTTATAGTTATTAATAGTGTTCATAAAGTCGTTTGCACCTTCGAGATCCTTTACTCATTTAATGGTTTAATATTGTATCCGTAGCTATTCCTTAGCCATTCTGTTGCTAATTAGCAACGGAATAGCTACGGGTTAACATCCGTAACTATTCCGTAGCTAATTAGCTACGTAATCACTACAGACTAGCATTCGTAGCTATTCCGTAGCTAATTAGCTACGAAATAACTACGGAATAACATCCGTAGTTATTCCGTAGCTATTCCGTTACTAAATTAGGGTGTTCCATTCTGTAGTTAGTCCGTAGCCATTCCGTAGCTAATTAGCTACGAAAATTTTCCGTAGCTATTATCCGTAGGAAAACACTCTTTTTCTAGTAGTGGGTCACGCATCCTGCAACACTTCAGGATCGTATCTATTTATTTATGCTAAAGAAATATATATGAAACTGTGAGCGGAAGTACCGACAAGCATGAGCCGGGGAGAATATAGCGACAATTAGGATTTTAGTAAAATATTTGGAGGCGGAGGGTGATCGTGAGAGTTGAGAGCCGAAAGAAGGACCAAAAGAAATTTCCACAAATTTTAGGGTTTTTTATGTATGAATAATAATTATATATACAAAAGGTAAACATGTAAGTTCTACTAAGTTTAGTTATGTTTGCGAGCCTCATGAGTTGTATATTTTAATATTCGAGCTCGACTCAATAACATATTATAAAAGCTCTGATCAAATAAAATGTGATTGATTTTGGGTCGTGTAGCTCACATTCAATTACACCCATATATATATATATATATATATATATATATATATATAGAGAGAGAGAGAGAGAGAGAGAGAGAGAGTTAGGTTCAAATGTTTTCACTATCTATTGTGTGCATGTATGATTGATTATGGACCAATCATTTTAGTTATTTTAAGAAAGTAATTAATGCATATTAAATGTTAAAGATGTAATTAATATATATTATATCTTCAACATGTAATATACATTAACTACTTTCTTAAAATAACTAAAATGATTGGTCCAGAATGAATCATACATGCACACAATAGATAGTGAAAACAAAATAATCTAACCCTATATATATATATATATATATATATATATATATATATATATAGAGAGAGAGAGAGAGAGAGAGAGAGAGAGAGAGAAGAAGAAGAAGAAGAAGAAGAACAAGAGAGGAAGGAAGGGGAAGGATGGTGATTAATAATAGGTTGGATAATTATAATAAACAAAACAAGAATAAAAATAAATTATAATATCAACTAGGTAGTAATTATAGGTCAAATATCAAATAAAATAAAATGATAGTGACCAACACCGTATAATAAGTTGAAACCATTAGGATAAACCATGTAACAAATATATTTAAAGTAAAATTGTATATTTTTTAAAACCTATTCAAACTAATATAATGGTTGGCTGATGGTAAATATGGAAAAAGTTAAGAAACGAGGGGCCTGGGATGTAAAAATAAGAAACCGAATTGGAGTCAACATCCAAAAGATCAGGAGATGAAGACGATAGCCGTAAGAATGTTTACCACCTCCGAAAACTACGCCGATATTCCTTATAAATATAGATCTAAGAACTCTCTCGTCAGTCCCACAGACACGAGAGCGGATCTTAGAGAAAGAAAGTTAAGCATTAATGGTATCAAAGGGATAATTGAAGCAAACTTTTTAGTGGGCATTCTATCTTCTTCTTATTTTGGCGACGGTTTAAGGTAATTAACACTTGTAATTCATAATATAATTGTTAAGGTTGCTTGGCCTAGCTAGTTTAGGTACAGAAAAAACAATGGTGCCTAAAGATCAGAATGGAAAAAGAAAATAAAAATTATAGGCATTGATCATCACCGGAATTTGTGGTAGAATATTGCGAAAGTTTGCCGGAGAAGAAAGATATCTCAGCGAACTGTTGCTATTAGCCCAAACAGAAAAGAAAAAATTGAGCTATGAAAGTGTGTAAAAATTTCAAAGTATATAAGTTTACCAAGTTTCTGATCAATTCATCAGGGGGCAAATCCAAAATTAAAATCCAATTAAAATTTTATTAGCAAAGATAAAAGATAATTTAAAACATAATAGTCAGATGATTCAACGTTTTAGAATTATTCACGAGGAGTTTTCATGATTTTAACGTCTATAAATATACTTCTATAAATATACTGTTGCTAACAATATCTATAACCCATATTTTGTAATAATTTTTTTTCACATGGCATATACCCTAGATTTTTTAAACTTTTAGTTTATTTTTTTTTTTAAAATTAAACTTCAAGTGTTATTTATTTATTTTTGTTTTAATACAAAGCAGGGAAAGTTTTTTTTTTCTTTCAAACGGAGGAGGAAAAAAATTCACAATGAACAAAACAAATAAATTAAACCTTTAAAAATAGTAATCTGTATTGCTATTGATTATATATAGTCAATACAATTGAGAACTCAAGTTCACAATCACCATTACAAATACTATTTTAGAGGACCAAAACTATTTTTTCTAATAATAAATTCATTCATATAAAAATTAACAATAAATAAAAATAACCATGCTAAATAAATAATGTCAAACTCATTCTAACATACAGATTTAAATATTTTATTATATTAACTAAATAGTTATTTAATTAAAATAAATTAAATAAGTTACCCCGGTCCAATAATCCAAACCCATTTACCTAATTCCAGTTAGATTTGGGGTCCTTCTAATGTTTTATTTGTTATAAAATACTATAAAATTGCAATAGTGCGTGCATAAAACTATCGTGATACGTTTTTTTGAGAAGTTCACAATTTTTTTTTTTGGGATATGTGTTTTATATGTACGTTTACATACTATATTATAATTAGAGCATGCTTAATTGATCGTACGCATGCATACAGGTTCAGAGAGTCAGAAATTAAGGTCTATATATCCATGGTGATCAAACCAATAGCCCCGGTCTTGCTTTTTGTCCTACTCCAATACTCATCAGCAAAGGTGGTTACATATAACGTCCTAAGTTTTGGAGCAAACGCAAACGGCTTCATAGACTCAACAACTGCGTTCCTTAACGTATGGAATTTGTCCTGTGCCTCAACTAATCCCGCCATCATCTATGTGCCCAAAGGCAGATACCTAATTTCATCTGAGCTCACATTCTCCGGCATAACCTGTAAGAGCAAAGCCATCAGATTCAACATAGATGGTACTTTAGTGGCCCCCTCCAACACGTATAATGCTCTCGGCAACACCGAAGTTTGGATTAAGTTGTACAGAGCTAACAACGTTACCATCTCCGGTGGAATCCTGGACGCCAACGGCACTCCTCTATGGAATTGCAAATCCTCTGGAAAGAAAACATGCCCTAGAGGAGCTACGGTACGTACTTACATGCATGCATGCAACACATTATAATACGTAACTTTTTAACAATGTTTTGTAATATTCTTGTTTCTATAATTAAGATTAATTATTGTATATTGTTATGAACATTGCAGACATTTGGCATCTACCATTCCCAAAACATTGTGATCAGTAATATGAAGTCATTAAACAGCCAAATGTTCCACATTATTATCTATGCATGCAACAATACCAAGCTAGAAGGCGTGAATATTTCAGCACCCGGGCTCAGCCCTAACACAGATGGTATCCATTTAATGAATTCCAAAGATGTCACAATCTTGAATTCTAAGATCTCAACAGGGGATGACTGCATTTCGATAGGCCCTGGTAATTCAAATGTCTGGATAGAGAAGGTGGTGTGTGGCCCTGGTCATGGCATAAGGTACAGTTTTTTGACTTTTTGCTATATAAGTAACACTATCATTCATTCATTCATGGAGTCTATTGGTATTGAATTACGTACGTTGATGTAATATGCAGCATTGGAAGTCTAGGCTGGGAAGAGAAAGAAGCGGGAGTCCAGAATGTAACAGTAAAAAACGCAACACTTATAGGTAGTCAGAATGGTTTAAGGATAAAGACATGGGCGAGGCGTAGCAATGGATTCGTGAAGGATGTTGTTTTCCAACATGCAAGTATGGAGAACGTGAGAAATCCGATCATAATTGATGCAAATTACTGCCCTCACAAACAGAAATGCCCCAATCAGGTTACAGGAGTGAAGATCAGCAACGTGGTGTATGAGGATGTATATGGAACATCAGCGACCCGAGTGGCAGTGAAATTTGATTGTAAAAAGGGGAAGCCATGCACTGGGATCAGATTAAAGGATGTTAACCTACAATATGAGGGCCAACCTGCGGAGTCATTTTGCTCCTATGTTGATGGTACTGCTTCTGGTTTACTCCAACCTACAAGCTGTCTCTAGATGAACTACTTGTTTCAAGGACATAACTTTAAGTACTTTATATATGTTGGAAAATATTATTTTTCTTAGTTTACAATTTTCGCAATTTTTTTCACTAACTTGGGAAATGATTATGTGCAACTGTGCATATTACATGTACATCCATGTTGGTAACAAATGGTTAACATATTAGTGGTAAAACGTAGTTAGAAAATATCAATGCGTTACTATTTATTAATAAAAATATATATGATTATGAAATTGTGTTGGAATTGTAGTCATTTGTTTGCACTTTCATATGTGAACTTGTAATATGTAACTGTAATTAATTTTTTATTTGGACGGCTGTAATTATCCAATTATGTTTTTTTTTTTCTTTAGGTAGGTTATGTTATATAAAAAAAAAAAAGTTGTGTTCGTATGAATATTAAAGCCAACTATATATGTGGTTTTGTTAAATTTGTAAATTTTATGAATTGTTTGATGTTTGAGATTAGGTTGTCATGTGAAGTAGTCCATAATGCTGTGTTATAATGATCTCATGAGAACAAAGTAATGAGAACATAAAAAGGACAATTTGATGGTATATTCACGATTTTGTTTTAAAATAGATCAAATAATTTCTCAGTTATAAAATATTAACAACTAACAAAACACTTTGAATGGGAGGAACAATGTCACAATTCATAGTCATAGCGTTTTTTATTCAAAAGAAAATAAGAAATATAATTTTTTTTATATAAAATATATTTCACTTCAAATTTGTCTTGGGTGGACCAAGACTCACTGTTGCACCCATATAGTTAGGCATATGCATGGATCCTGTCTAACAACTTTTAGAAACAAATAAAATATTTACTTCTTATAAATAAAGATATTCTTATAAATAAAGATGGATCCAATTTCTCCTTATTTTTGGATAACTATGATACTCCAAAATAACACCCCTTGATGCTATAGCACATCAAAATTATGATCTTAGCAACAAGATGACAAGTTTTTTTATTCTTTTTCACTACAAACAAAATGATATTTAGTGGCATGTTTGTTTTGTGTTACTATGTTATGTCTTTAGTAGCATACTTTGAATATCACTTTAAAATAACATAAGTAATAACCTAATTGGTTTTAAACCCCAATAATCATCTCTAAAAATTTAAACCATGTGCTTTCAATCGTCCCCAAACTTTTAAAAGCGAATGAAGACCTCACTCAATCACAAAAGTTAAAACATCCACTGCTACAACCAATGCACATTATAGTAGGGGTGAGACCACCACCCAAATCGAGATGGAGACCAGTGGGTTAGATATCAACAACTAGGAATTCAAGAGTCAATGCAATGTAGCGAGAAGAAAGTTGGTGATTCACAGGCGAAGCTCGATTTGTACAACGATGGTGTTTGATACTTTTAGGTAACACGCCTCTTTCAAGTAGGTTTAAACCTATAGTTTCGCTTTATGTATGAATTCCATATGTTCAGGAAATATGTGCTAGAATTAAAAACAAAACAACTATTTTTTATGGTTAAACAGGCGTGGAGTTTTGGGTGAAATTTGTATAAAGTTGAACATATTTGTAACTATGTAGTTACAATCCTTTCATTTTCAACTCAATGTCCTCAGGCACCCAATTTGTGGCTTGATTCATTGGAGATGTGTGGATCTTAAGCACATATTAAATTTGTTTATTAATTACTAATTACTATAGATTAAATATGAATAACTAGTGGTTGAAATAATTAGGGAAAATGAGTAATCTAACCATAATATAAGGTGGATTTATAAAAAAATAACCAAATTTTTTATTTTTGAAAAATAATCATCAAGTCCGGAATGGAGATTTCAAACCGAAGAAAAAAAGTTTACAAAAAAATACATTATAGACTAACAATCTGGATTTCGAACAGAAATATAAGAGTTTTTAAAAAAATTCTAAAATTTCAAGAACAACTTTGAAATGCAATAAACAATTCTGGAATTTCGAAAAATAAGTTGTTTTGTTCTAAAATCTAACAAAATGTTAAACTAACATAGTGAATAGCAAATATATATATATATATATATATATATATATATATATATATATATATATATATATATATATATATATATATATATATATATAAAAGATACTATATGTTAAATGTGACTTGAACATTTGGAGCATTTGGAATTCAATAAAGTATTTTAGTGAACGTGTTATATCAACTTAGTATAATAATTATTATTTAAAAGTTAAAACAACACCGTTATGTTAAAAAAAAACATTTATTTGAAAATATTTCAATTTTATAATTGTATTATGCACATGTAACATCCGCGTTTCGCACTAACACATTAATATACATGTAACTGACGTCGGTTAACGATTGTAATCTATTATGAATAAATAAAAGAAATTTGTTTGAATATATGTGATTTATGTGTGTATATAATATTAGGTGAAGATTTAATAAACATGGATAAAAAATATTAAAAATAAATATTAATTAGGATAAATAGCTTTGATGAACATTGAAGTAGTCATGAAGATGATTTCGAAGATATAAGGAACTCTTAAATCTAACTTCGTCTGAAATAGTTATGATTCGTCGAAATTTCGTGTTCAACGCAACGACTTCAAGTGTCGTAAATAGTGAAACAGATATGGATCGCTTATTAGCCTAAGTAATTTAAACAAAAGTCGTAGTTAACATAAAAGCAAACGCGTACATATAGAGAACATCTAAATCTGACTTCGGATGAGGAAATTATGATTTTTCAAAGTTTCAGCAGAACAATGTATGACACAGAAACCAAAATGGAGATTGGTCGATTGTTAGGCAAAACAATCTAAATGAGAATCGAAGATCTCGTGAATAGGAATTCGTCAATATAAAGACAGTCAATTTCTGAACTTTTGTTAGGAAAATCTCTATAAGTTAAGCTACACTTATTTTATATCAAGTGTAATTTATATTTATAATCATAATTGTTGTTATGAATTTATAAATAAGATTTGTCAATGATTTCAAGTCATATTACTGATTGATGTAATTACGGGGGTGATATCTAGTCTAAGTTTTGTGAGGTGTTTAACGTGGGACTTCCAAACAGTATACTTTGTATACCAAACAGACTCTACATCCGATATGATGTTACCTAGTTGCTCCTTACTTGATAGATCTTGATGTAGACATTGATATTGTTGAGGAATCTAGACTATCATTAGTCACCAGGAATATGAGACTAAGACTCGGTGATATGTTCGTAGGTCACAAGAAAAGCTAACTGCTAAGGCAAAGCGTTGCCCAAATTATGAGGCATCCACTTTTAACCGGTGAGTGCATAGTCACTTTCATCATACATATAGATATAAAGTATTTAACTAATTAAATATTATGTGTGCCTATTAGATGTAACTTTAATACTTGTATGACTTTACTTGTTAGAATATATGTTGATATAATATTAAATTATTATTTTGTCATACCATAATGGGTAGAAAAGGGATGTGAAAGGTGAAATAATAAAAGGGTGAGGGTGTTTAGGTACTAATTGTACCAAGGGTGAATTATCGTCTAGTAACGTATAAATGACGACCACGAACTATTATACGCAGTCTAGGTGTTAATGAACTATACGTTCATTCGGTGTACTATATCCCCCTATAGTTGCCTTATGGACATGTATTGCCAATAATCCCCAAGGCGACAATTTCTACTCGTTTCTCACGGGTGATCCCTTGAGATCATCACTTTAGAATATGAGAATGAGAATAACAGGGATGGGTAATTGGGTTATCTGTTGGTGAAATGTATACTTAAAATTAATTATATTATTGTCGGTTGAAAACTCTACGTACTCATCAAGCCTTACCCGCCTAACCCACTTAGTTTCTTTGTATCACAGGTAGCAGTACGAAAGCAAAAGTGTGATGAGTTTAAATCTAAGGAGAGATTTAAGGAGTATCGGCCAATAGAATAATAAACTGTTGTAAGGCCTGTAATATTTAGTTTATGCTTATGTTTTGAATATCAGTTATGGCATCCTAAGTTTTTAAAATACGAACGAAAAACATGTCTTCGAAAATGCTTAAATCATGTTTTGGGACAAATTCTGCATATATACATTCCTTTAAAGAATACTCTGATTTAAATAAGCAAAAATAAAAGGTCCTTTTTCGGACTGTAAAATTGGGGATGTCACTGCACAACACGTGAATATTTGTCTAGTATCTACTATAAATGAAACCAAGAGTAAATCATACTAATTTTATATTTTAAATTCTTTATCATAATTATTTTAAATTAATTACTTATTTATTAATTTAATATTATAACTTTTCAACTTTCAACTATTACCGCTACTATTTAAAAAAATTATAAACTTATCGTATTTATTGTCACACATTGATTGACATAGAGTTGTATATAGTTTGTTGAGATAGAATAATTTGATAGGGTTTTTAGAATAATATAGAGTTATATATTGTATTTTGAAAAATGGTAATTTGTATAATGTAACGACCATAGATTCAGGCTAGACAAATAAGAACTAAAATAACTTTTTGATAGAAGATTATTTAGGTTAAATAATGTTAACTAAAGTTATAGTATATGTGACAAAGATTCCGTACATATGAAGAACTCTAAAATTCGACTTCGTATGAAGAAGTTCTGTTTCTTAGAAGTTTCACGATTAAACCAATACGGCTATACACGTCGTAAAAAGTGAATTTTAGATTGGTTGCTTATTAGCCTTAGCAATCTCAAAAAAATGTAGTAATCGTAAAACCCAGAGTGCACATATAGATAATGTCCAAATTTGACTTTATATAAAAAGTTATGGTTTTCCAAAGTTTTCAACATGTCTATGTTAGCACAGAAACCGAAATTGAAATCGTTCAATTGTTAGGAAAAGCAATCTAAATGAGAGTTAAAGATCTTTTTAATACCTATTCGTCAATATAAAGACTAGGGGTGATCGCGGTTCGGTTTGAAACCGTGAAACCGGCCAAACCGGTCATCAGTTTGGTTTTACGGTTTGTATATTTCTTTACGGTTTGGCTTGCGGTTTTGAACTTTTCAAACCGTAGTGAATGGTTTGGCTTACGGTTTTTACGATTTCAAACCGTCTTAAAACCGGACCGGACCGTAAGATTTATATATATTATTTATTTTTTTATATGTAATTGTATTTTATTATGTTATATGTTAATTGTTATTATAAATAATAAAATTCAAACCCACAACATTTAATATTTTAATTGCAACAGCCCAATACTAGTTTAACTCCAATTGAAAAATGAGAAGTTCCTATTTTCTAATCCCAGAGTCCAGTCCAGACAGAATTAGGTTGTTTGATTGTTTCTCCCTTTCTCTTACCCTAATCGCAAAACACGCAACCTCATTCCTCAGGTAGAAAACTCGAAGTCGTTTCCCCTTCGTTGTTCATCACTTCTTCTTCACTTATCTAAGATGTAAATTGATTGCGCATAATTGCATACCTCCGATTGCACCTCGACTCCTCCGTTGCAGCAACTCCGACTACACCTCGACACCTTGCTTGCAGCAACTCCGCCCCCGGCTCCGTTTGCAGGTCCGCTTCTCGTTATTCCTTTCTGAACAAATCCTTTGATTTTTTTTTAATTTTAATCTCAGCTCTAACTTCTGATCAAAAGTGATTTTGATAATCTGAATAATACTCAAAACTGTCGACTAATATGAAAGATAAATCAGTTAGGGTTCAGACGGAGTTACTTGTAAACTAGGCTAAGAAATTAAAAGTGTCCTATTGTAGAATCCACTTAGCTGACGCCGATATGTTCGCCGATTCCCAAAGAGATAAATTGAATGTTTCTCCATTTTTGCCTTTGATTTTCTCTGAAATTTCTAGTTCAATCGATACTTTTGGTGAGGGAAACAATCTTGAAGCAGTTGTATGAGTATTTAAGAGGGACTATGCTTAAGTGCTCATATCCAGGGCTCATCTTCAACAAAAAATGCATCAAAGGGCTCATATCCAGGTAAAAAACTTTTTAGACCATAAAGGCATAATTTATCTATCCAAGTGAAAGTTTTATTAATATTGGATAATTTGTGATTGGTGATAGGTTGATCCCATGTCTTTTGCAAGTTCAGGCATGTTTGTGAACCTTAGTGTTGTTATGCTTCGATTGTGCAAGTAAGATACTCTTATCTCTTTTGGATTTCAAGTAAGATAATCAAGAAATAACAAGTTCTGGTCAACCAAGTCACTGGTCTTTTTCTTTGGCAGGATGATTTATGAACCTGATTATCATGTTCATGGCAAGTCTAGAGTACATAAGGAAACCTTTCTTAAGAGCCAAGATAGTTGAAGTCTTTAATTTTTGGATGCCTCAGAGGTATTTATCAACTTATTTATTAATTCTGTCATCTTATGTTATTTGCTTACAAAGGGTATTTACGTCTTTTTACTTGTGTGTGTAGTGGCTCATCTTCTGCTACCAATATACTTTTTTAGGGGAACTAACTCGTTGTTCAGTATCTTGTGAAGAATCTTTTGAAACTCTATGTTGATATCGAGTTCACAGGATCCCACACTTAGGTGATTGTTTTGTTTCCCAGATTTAACTGATAATCTATTGATGAAATTCGTTTTTATTGATTGATAGTTCTAATCAAATTCGATATTTATTCTAATGAAATTTGTTATTTATTTTGATTGATTCATTTTTATCAGATTCATAGATTCATGGTTTCATAGCTCCATCACATATTCACGGTTACACAGTTTCATAGAGATTTACAGTTTAGAATGTTTGATGTAATGGTTGCGTGTATTAGTCTAATCTTTAATGTAATGACACAATAGTTGATGTTTTCATTTACTGCTTTTTATTTACTCTTTTGGTAGTTTTTTAGCTGTTTTGACAGCTTTAATATTGTAGTTTCTTTAACAGTTTTTGGCAGAATTGTAGCTGTTTTAATAGTTTTAGTTATGCATTTTTTTTACTAGATGAGTCTAATAATGGACTCAACTAAAATGGGCCTAAAAAACCCAAACCGTGAAACCATACCGGAGCCAAATCGTTAGTAACGGTTTGGTTTGGTTCGGTTTTAAATTTTCAACGGTTCGGCTTCGGTTTTTGCTTGACAAAAACCGTTACTAACGGGTTGGCTTCGGTTTGACCTAAAAGCCGAAAAAACGGACCGTGAACACCCCTAATAAAGACAGTCAAGAATGGCTATCGTATGAGAAAGTATGATTTTTTTATAAATTTTAACAGTCTAAGCTTGTTAAAAATATGGCTTTAAAATTAAAGTGAGACTTAGCTGACGGGTTCTAAACAAAATTTATAGTACTCGTCGATAGCTATGTGTGGATATAAAAAGCGTCGAAAACGGAGCTCGTATGAAGAAGATATGAATTTTTGAAGATTTATAAAAATTCAAGCACATGTGCGCGCGCCGACAAGGTGCATGGCACGTCTCTGACATACCACAAGATTTCGACACATGTCACCACACAGAAGATGCGACATTACCGACCCCAACCAAGCGCGCAACACACACATACAACATGTATTGCTTTTTCCAGCTATATATAGAAGGCGAATTTCAACCCATTTCCTATATTCCTTTCATCCAGAATCCTCTAGAGTACCTTCCACCCTTTAGTCCTGATACTTCCTAGTGTGTGGCTACTTTAGCGTGACCCTGGAGCATATGAGATATAGAGCTTTTAGATCGAGATTATGCCCGTGTAATTTCCCGATTTCCCTAGAAACTCTGTAAGTTAAGCTACACTTATTTTATTTCAAGTGTAACTTATATTTATGTTCATAGTCGTTATTATGAACCTATAAATAAGATTTACCTATAATTCCAAGTCATTATACTGATTGATCTACTTACAGGGATGATGTCTAGGATGGATTTAGTGATGGGTTTAAAGTATAATATAATGCTATAAAAGTAATAGAACCAATTTTAAAAGTACTAGAACCAATTTTAAAATCCCAACTCTAGTGACTTTATGAAAAATGTGAAGTGTATGCTAATCCATGAAAACGCACATTGTTTCTTTATGAGTTGTTAGTGGAGCGTGTGTGGTTAATCGACACACTAATTTGGGACTATAAAGATGAAATGATGAAACAACTTGTGTTTATAATTGTTTATGGAGCGTGTGTGGTTAACCGGCACATCAATGGGAGATTATAAATCGATTGAGGGTGTTTGAGCAGGTTTGCATAGTCATTAACATCGTAATTGTGATCCTCGGCATCCCAGTCACAATTGGTAAGAGCATAATCGAGATTAAACATGCTATTGATAAGATTCAATGAATCTCAAAAGATATAGGAGTTTCATAAGATGTAAATTGGTAAAAGACTCTACCTATCTAAAATAGATTCGAATTTGAATACGGAATCCCTCTTCAAAGGTCAAATCGAAAATATTGGATCCTAGCTCTAATATAAATTATGGGTTAATATCTAATGATTAAAACCAACTAAATTAAATTATTTCTTCTCCCAAATTTTAGATGTAAAATCAGGACAATGGTGGTCTTCCTCGTTCTGATAAAGGTGAAAAAGTTTTATCTTCTTTAGGGAATAGTGGAACTACACATCATGCTTCTTCAATTCTTCCACTTCCTCCTCCCGTGACTCTCCAAACTTCACGTTTTCCTCGAGTTGAAAGATATCAAACTACTCAAGTGTAACAACCCAAATTTTCCAATAAATTTTTTTCATTTTTAATTAAGGAAATTGTTTCCAATGAACATAAAATGACAATAACAATTGTTTTCAAAATCCACAGTGTCAAATGTTTTATTCATATTATCAAAGTGTCCCCAAATAAAATCGCCAGAGAGTGCACGCCGCGCCATGAAGTTGGGCCCTTGACCTTAGGCTCTGAAGTACCTGAAACAACCAGAAAACTCTAAGATAATGCTTAGTGAGTTCCCCAAAGCATACCCCACACAATCCACATAATCACATAATCCATAATAGCTCTATAAGCTACACATAATACATAAGCCATGCATACAAACATATAAGGATGCCACGAAAACCTTCCAAGGTCTTATACCAAGTGCCCCTGGAACGCCCACGTGGTCTTGACTGCCTGCCATGGGAACCTCCACATGGTCTTTGCTAACTGCCACTGGAACCCCCACGTGGTCTTGACTACCTGTCGTGGGAACCTCCACACGGTCTACACTAACCAAAGAAATAACATACGAGCTAAACATGCAAACATAATAGGAAGCCGTGGAAAGCCTCCCAGGACTTATACCAAATGCCATAAGAACCCCCTCATGGTCTTAATCTACTGCCACGGGAACCCCCCAGGGTCTTCCATACAAATATCATACCGACATACCACATAATCAACTAACAATCCATATATCATATAGTGGGTCGGACTTGGTGCCTTGGACCCATTGGTATGGTGACAAGACTCACCTTTCAAGAAATGGTGAACTGATAAGATAAGTCCTAACTCGCAGCTCCAACTCAACGGCCTACAACCATCATGTGACTAACTTTGTCAAAATCCCAAAATACCAAAAAATACACTTAAAGTCAAACTTGGTAAACCATCCTCAAAGTCTAGGTCAACAGTAGTCAACGATCCATGTTGACCCCAACTCGTCGAGTGCATCTAGCAACTCGTCGACTTCCTTCAGTGTTTAGAAAACCAGGAATAATCGTAGCCAACTCGCCGATTTGTCTCGTTAATTCGTCGAGTTCACTTAGTATCCAGAAAGCAGGGTAACTTGACCCGACTCGTCGAGTTGCTAGGGCAACTCGTCGAGTTCTCCCGCAGTCCTAACCCATTCATCCCTTTTCATTCGAATCTAAAGTCCCAAACTATAGATTCGGTACCCTAGTGTAACGCCCCGACTCTCGGGTATAAACTTTCAATCATGTATTTCCCAATTTTTAGGTCGACTCGACAACTTGGATGCCCTGACTCGTCGAGTAGGCACGATTTTGGTCGTGGGTCGTAAGTGACCGATTCGAAGAGTCGAAAACGGACTCGGCGAGTAGGTGCTAAAGGATGAAACCCTAATTTTTGGGGTTTCACACCCTATTTTAAGGATCATTAGCCTCCTTTGGCCTCCCCTCACCGTCCCCTAGAGCTTTGAAACCCTAATTCATGTGTGTGCCCCATTTAGTGTGATTTTTCAAGCTGGAAGGAAGATTTTGTTCCAAGGAGCTTGAAGATCTAAAAGTGTGAGGCAAGGAATGTGTGTAGATCTGAAATCTACCCCAACTTAGCATCATTTGAAGGTATCAAGTCATTACCTTGACCTTCTCTTAGTTAGATCCTTCTATGTTTGAGTTTTGGGGCCATTTGGCATTTTGGGAACTTCATTTGAGTGGTGAAACAAGATCTGAATTTGTAACTTCAGATCTAGGCTCATCTTGGCCATTACAATCATAAACTCTCAGCCTTTAGTATGATAATGTGATCCCCTTGCCTAGAACCACTTCTTTAGCTTGATTTAAGTCATTAGCACCTTGATTTAAGTTCGATGAAGATTGTCATGCAAAGAGTCCTGCATGGACTCGACGAGTCAGTAGGGTGACTCGGCGAGTCAGTTAGGTTTTCCCGACTTTTGGATACCCATGAACTCGGCGAGTTACAGGGAAACTCGACGAGTCAACCAAGGATTTCACAACTTATCGAGTTCAGGAAGGACTCGACGAGTGGGTGAACTGCACTCGACGAGTCAGGTCAACATGGACTGTTGACCTTGACTGATTGACTTTGACCTTGTCCAAGCATTAACCAGTTGACCTCTGAGGGTATTTTGGTAATTTTGAAATTTATGAAAAGTTTTTATGGTAACTATAGGCGGTGGAGCTCGTGTTGGTGATTCGAAAGTTTGAGCCTATCATGTCAGTGCGACATTTGTGAGGTGAGTTACCTCAGTATACTAAGGGGTCTAAGGCACCAAGGCCGGCCCATTGGATATGTTATCCTAGCAGTGTTAGGTGTTGAGTATGAGTTAGTGTTGCATGCTAGTGCTTATGCTAGTTAGGTATATTTGTAGGACTACCTGTGTTGTTATATGATTATCTGCATGCTCAGTGGTTATGTTATATGTTTGCATGTTATGTGGGATGGTGGAGGTTTTACTGCTCTGTACGGTAGCCAACAAACCATAGGAGCATTCCGGATACGTGATGTGGGCCCGGTAGGCAATGTAGACTCGTACTGTGGGCTCGGTAACAATCCAGATGTGAGTTGTGGGCCCGGTAGGCAATCCAGACTATGAAGTTATGGACTCGTTACATGTTTTTATTTGTTCCTATGTTATTGGACTGTAAGGGTATCGGTATTTTAGGGAACTCACTAAGCCTCAGGCTTACAGTTTCAGTTTATTGTTTCAGGTACATCAGGGGATCGCAGAAAGACAAAGGCATGATCGTACAACTCCTCGTATTTGTGTTATGTTTCTGGGATACTATGATGTTATACTTTTTGAAATCAAGTTTTGTAACAACTAATGGTTTTTGGATTGTTTAAATTTTTTTAAATTGGATTGAATTTTTATGGATGTTACAAGTTGGTATCAGAGCGTTGGTTCGAGTGAACTGGAGGAACATTCGTATGAATCCAGTCTCAAATCAATGAAAGGTTTTCAAAATGATTTCTAAAATGGTTTTTCAAAATAAGTAAAGGAGGATGCAGGATGTACGATCAGCCGGAGTCAGTAAGTAGACCCTAAAATACCATACAATATTTGATTATGTGATATGTTAGAACAACATGTTAGTGCTAGGCTAGGGATCTTCAGGAATTACATGATAGAATTTCCTGATTATATGATGCCTGATAGCCTAGGGTTTTCCATATATGAAATTGACATCATTACTGTGGTTGCTTAGTGTATGCATCACGGTTGTATATAATTAAGGTCTTATAGCCTAAGAATGTTTGATTTGGCCTTATGTTCTATTCTCTTTTAATTGGGAGCTTAGGGTAGGATTGGATATTCGAAAGTCTATGGGGTCCAGCATTATGTATGGATAGCATACACTAGTGTTGCAGGGTTGGTGGAAGTTTCATGAATGGGTGGGTTGTAAGAGGCCGGTAGGTCAGTTATGATTCAGTTAGCCTTTCTCTAGGAGTGAGGATTGAGCGCTCGCTATGCTTATGTATATTTTTAGGGCGTTGTGGTGATACTTTAGACAAATATGGGTAGGTGTGGAAGGTAGTATGGGCCCGTACTACTGAAAGCATAGGACCCATACGCGTATCGGGGAAGTCACAACCCTTAGGGTTTAGTCGGGAGTTGGTTTCCAGTTATTTATGTGGATTATCTGATATCTTGTGCTATGTTTCAGAATGCTGATGACGAGACGCTTTGTGACTGGATCCGGTTCAGGATCAGGATCAGGAGACAGAGACTAGGAGGGGCCAACAGCACCTGAGCCCGTGGTGCAGATGGGTACTAGGGAGTTGGATGCCTGGATTTGGGAGATCCTGCATGATGAGGTTGCTGCTGCGTTCCGGGCATAGCTGCCGGAGATGTTTGGGTCGATTAAGAACACCATGGTTGAGTACTTTGATGAGAATTATGCAACCCTTGCGGAGACGGCTGCCGCTGCAGCTATATCGGCTGTAACAGCGACATGGGGAGGAGGAGGAGCCACTTGAGGCTTCCAGTACAGGGACTTCGATAACATAAAGCCCCCTACTTTTGATGGGACTCAGGTCCCCATCAAGGCCATGAGATGGATTTATGATGTGGAGGAGTGTTTCTTTACTTGCTCATGTCCTGCTGACCAGAGGGTCAGATGTGCCCTGAACCTACTGAGGCTTGGAGCTAAGGACTAGTGGAGATTGATGACAGGGTCGTACTCTAATGAGCAGAGAGTTTTTATTACTTGGGAGCAGTTCCGAGATATGTTCCGCACTCGATACATTCCACGGGTTGAGCGGGAACGTTTGGCACATGAGTTTTTGAGTTTGAGACAGGATGGAGAGTCGGTGACGAAGATCACCCATATGTTCATTGATAGGGCGATGTTCTGGCCGGAGTTTGCCTCTGAGCAGTCTCAGATGACCCTTTATCTGAGCAAGCTCAAGACTAACATTCGACAGTTTGTTTCCACCCAACGATGTGATACACTACTAGATTTACAGGAGGTCGCCAGACGGCGTGAGTTGGAGATCGAGTTGCAGCTGGGGGAGCAGCGATCGACCCCGACACAGTTGTAGCCGGCGCTGAAGCGGTCTAAGACCGCCGATCCTAAGATCGGGAGTCAGGAGAGGCGTACTTGTGGGAAGTGCGGCAAGGGTCATTCTGGGGTTTGTCGAGTTAGGAGTGGGTGCCACAGGTGTGGCAAGGATGGGCACTTGGTGAAGGACTGTCGCCAGCCCGCCACGATTCCGAGTATGAGGTTATGCTATCACTGCGATCAGGTTGGCCATTTGAAGGCCAACTGTCCGTTACTCGCTGCTAGGCCGGCCCAGGCTCCAGCGCCGACTACACTGAGGATTACTGATGAGAGGTAGGGCAGAGTAGAGCCTCCGAAGGCTCAGAGGCGTGCCTTCCAGCTGACCACAGAGGAGGCCAGGGCAGCACCGGATGTGGTTGCTGGTATGTTTCTATCCCTTATCTTATTGATCTGATATGTTTCATGCTTATCTATCTATACCTACGTTTAGGTACGTTTTTAGTGAACTCCTTGCTTGCATTGGTTTTATTTGACTCGGGGGCGAGTCGGTCATTTGTATCACATACATTTAGTAGGGAGTTCAGTATGCCAGTGAGCGAGCTAGAGTGTCCGTCGCGAGTTTCGATCGCCAACGAGCACGGGGTTTCTGCTTCTTCGATCAATAGAGGATGCGAGTTGGAGATCTTCGGAGTGTCCTTTCCGATAGATTTGATACTGATTCCCATGGGAGAGGTGTATGTGATCATAGGGATGGATTGGCTTAGCCGATTTGGTGCCATGATAGATTGCGAAGGCCAGTGAGTGGTAGTTCAAACCCCAAGTGGGGGAGAACTAATTGTATATGGTGAGGGCACCAGGGTGGGTTCAGGGTTTTGTTCAACTGCTAAGGCTCGACAGTACATTCAACACAGGTGTGCGGGTTATTTAGCATATGTGGTGGATACACGGGCCAGAGACCAGGTTTTAGTTTCAGAGGTTCCAGTGGTTAGGGAGTTCACTGATGTGTTCCTGGAGTACCTCCGGAGAGGCAGGTCAAGTTCAGGATCGACCTAGTGCTAGGTGCGGCCTCTATCGCCAAGGCGTCGTACCGGTTGGAACCACCCAAGATGCAGGGGCTGTCATCACAGCTGTAGGAACTACTGGGCAAGCAGTTCATTCGACTTAGAAGTTCTCCATGGAGAGCACCGTTCCTCTTCGTCGGATAGAAGGACGACTTACACCGGATGTGCATTGATTATAGAGAGTTGAACAAGTTGACGGTGAAGAACCATTATCCACTTCCGAGGATAGATGATCTCTTTGATCAGTTGCAGGGGGCATCTTGGTTCTCCAAGATAGATTTGAGGTCAGGATATCATCAGGTCCGGGTCAGAGACGAGGACATGGAGAAGACCGTGTTTCAGACTCGTTATGGTCATTACGAGTTCGTGGTGATGTCGTTTGGGCTCACGCCGGCGGTATTTATAGACCTGATGAATCGGGTCTACAGACCGATGCTGGATCGCTCGGTCATCGTGTTTATAGATGATATATTGGTGTATTCCAAGACTCGATAGCAGCACGGGGAGCATCTCAGGGAGTTGTTGGGAGTTCTGAGACAAGAGCGGCTATATTCCAAGTTCTCGAAGTGTGAGTTTTGGTTACGGGAGGTCCAGTTCCTCGGGCACCTTGTTAACCAGGATGGGATCTTAGTCGATCTGGCCAAAATCGAGGCAGTCATGCAGTGGGAGGTTCCAAAATCTCCCTCAGATATCAGGAATTTTCTGGATTGGCATGGTTTTACCGGAGATTCATACAAAATTTCTCCAAGATTACAGTACCCCTCACTCGTATGACGAGGAAGGGGTGGATTTACGGTGGGGCCCTGAGCATCAGAGGGCATTTGGAGACCCTCCGACAGCGTTTGTGTGAGGCTCCAGTTTTGAAACTCCCGGAGGGAGTTGAAGAATTTGTGGTGTTCTGTGATGCATCCATCACAGTTTTAGGGGCGGTCCTCATGCAGAGAGGACAAGTGATAGCGTACGCATCGCGGCAGCTGAAGCCGCATGAGACGGGATACCCTACGCATGATTTAGAGCTGGGAGCGATGGTGTTCGCTCTCAAGATATGGAGACATTACCTATATGGGTCTGTTATACCATATACACGGATCACAAGAGCTTGAGACATATCATAGATCAGCCAAACCTGAACATGAGACAACGCAGGTGGCTGGATGTAGTCAAGGACTACGATTGCGAGATCCTTTACCACCCAGGTAAAGCGAATGTGGTGATGGACGGTCTGAGCCGCAAGTCAGCTAGGAGTTCCACCCCAGCGGTATGTATGAGGATAGCAGTGGATTCTCCGCTTGTGAGTTTGATCAGAGATGCTCAGGTGGAGGGTATGTGACCAGAGAACTAGAAACTGGAGAGGATCAGGGGTGAGAATGTCCGGTTTGTGCAGGATAGCTGGGGGTTGTTGACCCGATGTCGTCGGGTATGGGTTCCGATGACTGATGGGGTCAAGCAGACAGTCATGGAGGAGGCTCATAAGTCTCACTTCTCTATTCACCCGGGGGCCACCAAGATGTACTGGGATTTGAGTTTGAGCTACTGGTGGCCGTGCATGAAGCCAGAAAATCAGTTGGTACGTTGAGAGATGCTTGACATGTAGAATGGTCAAGGTTGAGCATCAGAGGCCGCATGGCAAGCTGCAGCCCTTGGAGATTCCTATTTGGAAATAGGAACAGATCACGATGGACTTTATTACCAAGTTGTCGAGGACAACAAAAGGGTTTGACGCTATATGGGTCATCGTGGATCGATTGACCAAGAGTGCCCATTTCTTGGCCATACGGGAGAGTTCATCGGCCGTGAAATTGGCCGACGTGTACGTCCGCGAGATCGTGGCTCGCCATGGGGTTCTGGTCTCCATTGTCTCCGACCGGGATGTTCGGTTTACCTCCTGTTTATGGAAAAAGTTCCACGAGGAACTGGGCACGCGGTTGCACTTTAGCACAACATTCCATCCACGGACTAACGGTTAGAGAAAGCGAACCATTCAGACCCTCAAGAATATGTTGAGGGGGTGTGTCATTGATTTCGGTGGGAGTTGGGATTCCCACCTACCGCTTGCAGAATTCGCCTACGATAACATATATTGTTCTAGCATTGGTGCCCCGCCTTTCGAGGTGTTATATGGGCGAAGATGTCGCACCCCTGTTTGTTGGGGTGAGGTCGGGCACAGTGTGATGGGACGGACGGAAGTAGTCTTGCAGACTACCGAGAAGATTCAACAGATTAGGCAGCGACTGCAGACCGCTCAGAGTCGACAGAAGAGTTACGCCGACAGACGCCGATCTGAACTAGAATTTCAGGAGGGTGATATGGTTCTCGTAAAGGTCTTACCTTGGAAGGGTGTGATCTGCTTCAAGAAGAGGGAGAAATTAGGTCCCCGTTACATTGGGTCGTTCAGGATCATTGCCAGGGTTAGCAAGGTGGCTTACAGGCTAGAGCTACCAGAGGAGCTTAGTCGGATCCACAACACTTTCCACATTTTGCAGTTGTGAAAGTGCATTATGGATCAGGAGACGGTGGTGTTGTTGGATGATATTCAGGTCAATGAGCGCCTGAATTATGTGGAGAGGCATGTGGCCATACTGGAGAGAAAGATGAAGATTCTGAGAATCAAGGAGATACCGTTAGTGAAGGTGCAATGGGAGCATCGTAGGGGTCCGAGTGGACGTGGGAGCCAGAGACAGAGATGCGGGAGCACTATCCAGAGCTCTTCATCACGTCAGACTTCGAGGACGAAGTCTAGTTCAAGTGGGGGAGAACTGTAACGACCCGACTCTCAGGTATAAACCATCAATCATGTATTTCCAACTTTTTAGGTCGACTCGATGAGTTGGATGCCCTGACTCGTCGAGTAGGCACGGTTTTGGTCACGGGTCTTAAGTGACCGACTCGACGAGTCGAAAACGGACTCAGCGAGTATGTGCTGAAGGATGAAACCCTAATTTCTGGGGTTTCACACCCTATTTACAGGATCATTAGTCTCCTTTGGCCTCCCCTCACCCTCCCCTTGAGCTCTGAAACCCTAATTCATGTGTGTGCCCCATTTAGTGTAATTTTTCAAGTTGGAAGGAAGATTTTGTTACAAGGAGCTTGAAGATCAAGAAGTGTTTGAGTTTTGGGGCCATTTGGCATTTTGGGTACTTCATTTGAGTGGTGAATCAAGATCTGAAGCTGCAACTTCAGATCTAGGCTCATCTTGTCCCTTACAATCATAAAGTCTTAGCCTTTAGCATGCTAGCGTGATCCCCTTGCCTAGAACCACTTCTTTTGCTTGATTTAAGTCATTAGCACCTTGCATGTACGTAAAGTTTGCAACTTTACGTAAGAAGTATGACTTAGGAGCTTAGATCTATATTTTGGAGCTTTGGAATGGCTTAAAAAGCATCTGAATAGAGAAAAGAATGAAGGGACTTGACGATTTGCATGGTCAACTCGACGAGTCCGATGAAGATTGTCGTGCAAAGAGTCCTGCATGGACTCGACGAGTCAGTAGGGTGACTCGGCGAGTCAGTTAGGGTTTTCCCAACTTTTGGACACCCATGAACTCGGCGACTTACAGGGAAGCCCGACGAGTCAACCAAGGATTTCATGACTTCTCGAGTTCAAGAAGGACTCCACGAGTCGGTGAACTGCACTCGACGAGTCGGGTCAACATGGACTGTTAACCTTGACTTATTGACTTTGACCTTGACCAAGGGTTGACCAGTTGACCTATGAGGGTATTATGGTAATTTAGAAATTTATGAAAAGGTTTTATGGTAACTATAGGTGGTGGAGCTCGTGTTGGTGATTTGAGAGTTTGAGCATATCACTTCAGTGCAACATTTGTGAGGTGAGTTACCTCACTATACTAAGGGGTCTAAGGCATAAGGCCGGCCCATTGGATATGTTATCCTAGCAGTGTTAGATGTTGAGTATGAGTTAGTGTTGCGCGCTAGTGGTTATGCTATTAGGTAGATCTATAGGACTACCTGTGTTGTTATATGATTATATGCATGCTCAGTGGTTTTGTTATATGTTGACATGTTATGTGGGATGGGTTGTGTCACACCCCCAAACCAGGATGGCGGAAACGTCCAAGGGCAGGTGACTATCATGTAGTGTATCATAACAGTTGAGTATAAATGTTCATAGCAAACACAACCAACATATATATAATTGAAAAAGTTACATCATTTTTACGTATTACATGTTTCAAAATATCAATTACAATATGTTGTCAAAAGATTTGTTTAGACGCCTAAGCGTCCCATCCTCAAAGCCAGTTGTTACCTGATTTACTGATTTCCTGAGAATACAAGTTATTTGAACAGAGAGTATCAACATTTAAGTTGGTGAGTTCATAAGCATTTGTATGTATATTTGTAAACCTTTTCTATGAAATGTAGTAATGTTTGTTTTCCGGAAAATCCTATATTTTCCCTAAAATGAGATGTGGCCTTAAATGAACCAAGACCGAAGCGTATAAGTAATTTTCCTACTTAAAATGATGTTATGCAGTTTTGTTTGTATATAAAACTGTTTGAAGACTGTCTTTACGTAAACTAAAAGTGTCATTGTTGTTTTACGTGAGTTTTAATTTTTATCTTATAACCATGCTTGATTGACCCAGACTGCCTTGTTCGTAACGTTCTTCAGGTGTCGATTTCGTTATGACATTTGTCACCCCTAGACCTGCTGGTCTAGCTGTTGCAAGCAGCTAAGGTGCGGGATTGTCGGTCCCAATATAGATCTATACACAACTATCACGCTCTCCCTACAAGAGACTCTGGTTATATTTAACAGGACTTTCGTGTGTACTTTGTAAGGTACCGTGAAGACAAAGCTCACTAAATTTGTTCAACGAGTTTACGTGTTTTTTTTGTTGAAAATTTTTGTATAAATGATCATCCCCTAAGACTGGGATAGCTATGAAAAACGACGTGAAATCTTTAGATATGCATTTGAAAATATTTTACCCTTTACTCAACATGATACAAAATGGAGTAGAGTTTCGTAAACTATATATGTATATTTTTGATGTAGAAGACAAGTTTGTAACAAAACATATATATGCAAATGGTTATATATATGTATAAATTTTAAAAGATGATTTGGTATCTTTCGTAATTATTGTTCATATTCTAACGTTTTTATTAGAAACTTTGCATGAAATAATCCTTAAGTTTGATACTAAAGACCTTTTTGTACTTATCACTTTTGTAAAAATTGTAATTAAACATATTTAAATGATTGTTTTTTTAACTTCCTTAATGTATAAACATTGCTCAAAAATGTTAGAAGGTGTTAATAAATCTATAAACAACTTTTGACAGTTTTACCCTTTACTGTCCCTGTTTTTAGAAAACTTGTAGAAAAATCATCATAAGTCAAAAACTGAATCCGTCACCTTTGAGAGTTTATAAAATGAGTCTACTTTGTTCCTAAGCTTTATTATGATTTTTAGTGGTCTCAAACTAGTGTGAAAATGAGCATATTCACAGACTGATCCGAAATCACTTCTGAAATGACATGCAGTTTTATAAAAATCGCCATAAATTGTAGAAAAATCGTATGAATGCGTGCGAGTAGTCCTTAGAAAGGTATATACTTGAACTATTTGAATATTGTACAGTTTTTGAAAGATATTAAGTTTAATATGGTCAAAACAGTCCGTGAACAGGACTCAACTTTTCTATAGAAAGCTGTCATTTAAATTTAAGTTATGTTTAGTGTTCTAACTTGTATTCCCCACCCCCCCCCCCCCCCCCCCGGTTAAATTTTGAAGAAAAGATGAAAATTTAGGGGTATGAACTCGCCTTATGTGAATACTTGAAGAATGGAAGGTTGAAGATGAAGAACTTTTGGTTGTTGGTTTGATGCTCCAAAACAGCCACTGTTTTGGCTATGTTGCTGTCACGAAAACTTCACAGCAAAAGAGTAAGAAAAAGGGTAGTTTACTCACTGTTTTGAATCAATAATTTTGAGTATCATAACAAGTAACTTCCAGGGGTATTTGGTGGTAAAAATATCAAGCAAAAGGAAGGTGTAGATGGGTGAAATGGTGGCTGAAACACAAAAGGGACAGCAGCCCTTTAGTTCATGGTGTAGATGGGTGAAATGGAAGGAAGTTCTTGTGGCTGAAAATGAGATGAAGGTTGAGAGTAATTCCGTAGAGTATTGGCTGTTGAATTTAGGCTAAAATGATGAGGAAATTTCGTGATTATGAAGGAGGAAAGGGTGGAAGAGGATAAGGGGACAAAACCTAGACTAGCTTGTGATGGGATGTGAGTTTAAGTGATGTGATCTTGTCTAGCCACTTGCTTGGGTGGTTGCTTAGAGATAGAGTTAGTTAAATAACTAACTACTAGTTATTTAGTTAGTTAGGAGTTCTAGTTAAGGATAGGGAAGGTCTTAATATCGAAAATTAGAAGAGAGATTAATAAGCATTCTTAGTAAAATGTCTTAAGTGATTAAGCACTTATTAGTTAAGTTGGCACATATCTCCACCAATTCTCTTATCTTAATTGATTTAGAAATCATATTCCTTACATGAAATCACTTAAATCATGACCCATAACTACTCATTCACTAGATAATAATACATATGTACAAATACATACATGTATACTTAGTATAAAATAACAATGTAGTTTTTGTGTATTTGAACTTTAATGTTTATGTTTTATTCTTTTTATTCAAAAACACTTAAATACATTCTAATTATACCTTATAATAATTCATTTTATATTTTTATTTATTTAAATATAAAATTTATTGACCAATGTATAATTTCGTGACATTTAACCAGTTAACCATGTCGTTAAACACGTTTTGTCACTTTGGTTCGTATATTTGTCAAATTTAGATCCTCCACATCTATTAAGCAAACGTTTTACATAGAACCTAACTTACTTATCAATAGAGACATGTTGATACAAAAATTAAGTTTGTTGTGTTTAAATGATGTTATATGCTAATTTCACAAACCGGTGATGGTTCGTAGTCATACATCATAACGAAATTTATCAATAGTTACTTGTTTTATATTTCACAATAACTTATTTAAATAAAAGAGGTTAAATTCCTTCAACCATTCTTGATAAAATACTCATATTGCTTAATAATCAAAACATAGCATCGTACGATCGTTCCTATTTTTACCAATTGTTACAGGTTGAGGTTGTAGTGCTCCGTGCGGTAGCCAACAAACCCTAGGAGCATTCCAAATACGAGTTGTGGGCCTAGTAGGCAATCCAGACTCGTACTGTGGGCTCGGTGGCAATCCAGATGTGAGTTGTGGGCCCGATAGGCAATCCAGACTCACACTGTGGGCCTAGGGGTATTCCAATCTGTGAAGATGTGGACCCGTTACATGCTGTTATTTGTTCCTGTGTTATTGGACTGTATGGGTATCGGTATTTTGGGGGAACCCACTAAGCCTTGGGCTTACAGGTTCAGTTTATTCTTTTGAGGTACATCAGGGGATCGCAGAAAGACAAAGGTGTGATCGTACAGCTCCTCATATTTATGTTATGTTTCTGGGATACTCTGATATTATATATTTTGAAAACAAGTTTTGTAATAACTAATGGTTTTTCGATTGTTTAAAAAGTTTTAAATTGGCTTGAATTTTTATGGATGTTACACCTAAGGTTAAGTTAACACGTAAAGTTGCTAACTTTTCATCCATGCAAGGCATAAAAGGGATAAAAATGCTTAAACAAGCTTATCAAGGGTCTTAGGGCATGAAAGACGGCCAATACTTGATAAGTCGATAACTTTTTAGCTATGGGGGCTTAGAGAAGTCCAGATCTGAAGCCAATCTTCATCTCATGCTCAATCCAAGAAAAGTCCCAAACTAGGTTAATAATGGCCATAAACTTTCATAGAAGAATATCTAAGCAATAGAAGGCCAAGGTTTCGACTTTATACCTCAATGTAGCTACAACACTGGAGGAAATCCTGGATCTACTTCCTTCTACTCAATCTATCCTCTTCAAGCTTTAGTTCCTTTCAAATGAGCACCAAAAGTCACTCCCAAAGCTCACACACACACAAGGAGGTATATGGTTCGAATTAGGGTTTCTCTGGGCTGTAAAGACGATGAGGGAGGCCACAAATGAGCCATAAGTTCTTTATATACGGTGAAAAACCCGGTAAGTTAGGGTTTTCCTTTCCAGCGCCTACTCATCAAGTTGGGCTTTCCAACTCGTCGAGTAGACCCTTCATCCTACGTCCATAATGATTCCTACTCAACGAGTTGGAGCTCCCCAACTGGTCGAGTCCCAGTCCAAAACCCTAAAATGTTAAAGAAATAATTGATACCTGAAACAATCGTTACAAATCTCCCCCACTTGAACTAGACTTCATCCTCGAAGTCTGCTGATGCAAACAAATCCGTGTAGGGCTCTTGCATCTCATCCTTCGGCTCCCTTGTCCATTCTGAGCCCCTCCGATGCTGCCATTTCACCTTTACTAGCTTCACCTATTTGTTACGAAGAACCTTAGTTTTCCTATCCAGGACCGCAACGGGCCTCTCAATGTAGTTCATACTCTCATCCACCTAAATGTCATCCAAAGATATAACTGCAACCTCATTAGTGACACACTTCCGGAGTTGAGACACATGGAAGGTGTTGTGTATCTGGATATGCTCGTCCGACAGATCCAAACAGTAAGCCACCTTGCCCACCTGGACGGTAATCTTGAACATACCAATATACCGGGGCCCTAACTTGCCCTCTTCTGGAACTAGAGTTGGCAAAAATCGACCCAACCCGCCAACCCAACCCGAACCCAAACCAAAATTAGCGGATTGGGTTGAGATTTTCAACCCATTTAACTTAAATGGGTCAACCCGTCTAACCCAATTAACTAAATAGGTTGGGTTGGGTAAAGATTATCAACCCGTTTTCAACCCGTCAACTCATTTAACTTTAACATATATATATATATATATATATATATATATATATATATATTTATATATATATATATATATATATATATATATATATATATATATAATATTATCTGAATATTATCATGTATTAATCAAAGTATTAATTTGTAAATTATAATGTTGCGTTATCATTATCTATGTTTAATAAAATTCAATCCTAATTTTCATCCTTTTTTTAGTGTCGATTATACTGATCATTCTCCAAAATCATTGTGAAACTAAACATTTTTAATGTTATTTGAACAATTTATTTGTATTTATGAATTAGGATTGTGCTTTTGTCATAAGTATGAAGTTTTATATAGACGGCTGGCAGTTACCGTTATTCTTATGTGGACTAGCAAAAACGGTGTTATAACGCTTGAAACACAACGCCGCACATGCATTATTACGGGTTATGGTATAACACATTATTGTGGTAACAAGATAAAGGTCTTGGTGGATATTATGATATTCAATATGAAGTTGAAAGGACTATGATTGGAAATATGATTATTATAAGTTTGGAATAAAATGATCACTTATAAAAAGATCATATTGGATTAAGTGTAATATTCCGCTAATGTAGGAAAACAAACAAGAAAATAGAAAAGTTGAGGCATGTGTTTAACACACTGTCCTTAAAACAAATTCGCCCGCTACCGGGTGTTTGTTTCCCAGGATACAACAATTTAAAGTGGTTCTTCTAGACCACCCGAACCCTCAATAGGCCTGGATTATATCCTCAATATAGCTAGAAAAAAAAAAGATGAAGTGGTGAAGAAAAGAGTTTTCTTACATTCTTTTTGGTGTATTCAAATGGTTGTAGAGTAGTAGTATTTATCCCACACATTCTATCACCTCCCATTTAAACATCCTTATTAATCACAAGATTAATGTGTGTTTAATATGTAACTTGCACCATTGTTTGTTTTAGGAATAGGTTGTCCCAAGATCTAGGTTCAATGGGACAACCTACTTTCATATAACATTTGTGAATCACTATGGGGGTTAATCCCAACCCATTCCTAAAACAAACAATGATGCAGGTTAAGCTTATAGCTGAAGATGATAAGTTGGAAATCATCATGCATTAGCTTTTAATGATAATGATGGAATCACCTATGTGAGAGAAAAGTGGGGTCGCTTCAAATGGAATTGTATGGGCATATTCCTAAGAGCTCTTACAGAACCAGACAAGTGTCCATGATCATAACAGACACATCAATGAGAACCTAACTAGGTTAGGGAGAATCATGTGAGACACATATTAATTATTTACACAAACGGCAGAACAGTTCAAGGACATCGAGTCTACTGGTCCGCTAGTAAAATAAATATGTATCTTAAGGGAAGGTTCAAAGGGTAACACCTACCTATCCTATACATGATTCAACTGTTGTATTTTATCTAGGTAGCTTGGAAATGCTTGATCAATTTTCATTCATGTGGGGGATTGTTGGAAAATTGGTGTTAACCAATATATAAAAAATGGGTTTTCCCATTTTTTTAACACGTCCAAAATGGATTTATATGAATGAAAAATTAATCCTTAAAGTAAGCATGTTGGAAGAAGTAAATAAAAGATTTTAATGGTTGGGAGAAAGAAAAGAAAAGTCTAGGGACCTTTCTTGCAAATATTTCTTTCTTTCGTAATTGAAATTGTAATTAATATTATAGTTTAATTACATATTAAGCACACATTAATCTTGTGATTAATAGAGGTGTTTAAATGGGAGGTTATAGAATGTGTGGTATAAATACTACTACTCTACAACCATTTGAATACACCAAAAAGAATGTAAGAAAACTCTTTTCTTCCCCACTTCATCTTTTTTTTTCTAGCTATATTAAGGATATAATCAAGGCCTATTGAGGGTTCGGGTGGTCTAGAAGAACCACTTTAAACTGTTGTATCATGGGAAACAAACACTCAGTATCGGGAAAAATTGTTTTAAGGACAATGTGTTAAACACATGCCTCAGTTTTTCTATTTTCTTGTTTGTTTTCGTACATTACCGAAATATTACTCCTACAGGAAACACATGACGACACTATTCGTGGGCACAAGAAGGTTGCGTCAGAAGGGACTCGTGAGTGAGATTCTACTTCGGGCGTTACACACCATCATTTTGCAATTGTGTAGATGCAACGCTAGAGATGGCACCCTCGAGAGGTGCAACCAAGCAGGAGTTGGAGGCAACTTTAGGACCAGCTGCAGGCTTCTTACCAAGAATACTGTTACCTGAATCGTCTTCATGTCTCATTCCTTTTTATGGTCGTTGATGTAGTGCATTCATTTCTCGACCCACTCTCTCTGACTGATGCGACGTGTCATCATCGAGAATTCCGATCTTATCAGGAGAGCCTCCAGGAAGGAAATCAATGTTATGTTTCTTGCACAACAGACCACCAATTGTGTTAGTCGTAAAATCACCTATGAGCGGGGAAGCTGCCCAAGCTTTATGCTGTTTAACGGTAGTCCGACTACCGCCAACGAACCCACCCTTCTTTGTCTACTCCTCGGCAAAGCAAAGTGGCAGATCACTATAGGAAGCACCTTCTACACCTACACCCGACGGACCAGAGTTAGCTTGAGCACTAGGCCGTTTGCATGTAGTAGTGCACCACTGAGAGAAAGTATGCACGCCAGACTGGGTGGACGATTTAAACAAAAACTGGAAGGCACAGAGTTGGGGAAGTTCACTCAAGGTTCAACAGGCCAACTTGAACCTAATAATCTTATTAACAACATTAAGAGTGAGGTCGTCCACAGAGAAACCATACTCACACATAACCTCATGAAAGAAATCTGATAATGGCAATAGGAGTCCCGCTTCGAAGATCGACACAGGGACTCCAACCTTCCTTGTTGGTGGCTGATAGAAGATAGCCCCTTTCTTCGGAAATTGCACTCCGTGTTCAGGCATAAACCCAAACCGGAACTAATGGGACTTGAACTCTTCTGGTGTCGGGTTGTTCCCAGATCGCAAGGATTTCATTAGAGATCCCGAGCAGAAAATGATAGGAAAATAATAAGAATAGAAGAAAACGGAGACAATAGAAACGTAGGAGATACGAAGAATGAAACCGTACCTAATAAATGGGAATTTTAAATACAAATCTTGACAATCAAACGGTTACTGCAATAAAAACCATCTGTGCAGAACAAATCTATTGCACCAACAGACATTAGAGATATCCCCACCGAACGTGTATCCTAATCAAGGCTAGAACAACTCAAATACGTCACCCAATGTACAAGTCTACTAGCCTAGGGGAGTTGTTAACGTATCCCTCTAGGCATATGTCAAAGATAGCGGATCGGTTATCTAAAGTACGACCTAGCTAATGGTTGTTGCCTTGCATAGGTTCTAGGCCCTCTGCCCCACCCTTGCAACCTCGTACCTATACCTCGACGCTCTGACGTCAAGGCAAACTCAAAATGAGAGGCTCTGGTCTATAACAAGCCAAAACAGTACCAACGACTCCCCAGAGCGACAAGTGTATCACTCAGGGCACTACTCTTTAGTGATTCTGCACCAACAACAAATAACTGCTAGTGGCACACGATCCACCAATGGGATGCATCCACGTCCTGATGGTCCATACAAGACAAAAGGTATTGTTGGGGACATGCTCCCACGACGATAGGTATAAAAGAGATCCCTCTTCTCCAAAAGAAGGGATCGCCTCATTCTCTCCGTTAAGCTAAACCTAATTCTCTCATCCAATTACTAACTAGACCGTCGAAGCATCGTTCCGAGGCCCCCTCTCAGACGATGACTGAGTCAATTCTTTCTTTGCTATGATTCATAGGCTTAACTCAGACGAGACTACAACAAACAACATTATGTTCGAAGACATATCACAACAATATATATATATATATATATATATATATATATATATATATATATATGTATGTATGTATGTATGTATATACACACACACACTATCATCCAACTATATAATCAATCCATATATTAACAAAAACCTAATGTTTTAACATGTCAATATACATTTAATCTAAAACATAGTTACCGGTTTACAATCATACTAAAAGTTTACAAAAATATCATCTTTTAAAAATTTGGTGAACATTACAAAAGCATGTTATATCCTTAGATCAAGTCCAACAAGGAACAAAACCCCTTTGTCGCGATGGAGGTTTACTCGCGATGATTCCAGGCTACTCACAAAGCATGTCGGAACTTTGTCTGTATAGGAGGCAAAAAAACGTGTTACATAAAAAGTGCACCTTTTCACGCCCTACCACGTTATTTGGGTGCCAAGCTTTACACAGCCGCCTAGTTCCTCTTTGGCATGTCTACACCACACCTTGACAACGTGGCACACCTTGGCGCCGCCATGGCGTGTTATTTAGAACCATGATTAAAACCTTAAGAATGAAATCAACAATAAAAATCTTATAGGGAGCCAATCCAAATTTTTTTTAAAAAACATGAGGACATTTCTCTAATTTAGCCTAAGTTAATTAACACTATGTATGGTAATATTTTTGATGTTTAAATTTGTGTTTATTTTCAAATTCTTTTATGAAATTTGATTAATGAATTTAATGCTTATTATCTAGCCAATAAGAGGAGTTAAATGTTAATTTAAATTTCATGAATACTTATTTGCAACTAATGACTTCAAGAGAAGATTTAGTTTGGAAATCATTTAAACATGAGTATGTGATGTTGTGATCTCACTTAGAATCAACATAGATGTTGGTGTACTATTAACAAAACCACTAAACTTAATGATTTTTTAATTCATGAGTTGCATAGAGATATGAGTGAGTGAATTTAAATCGAATCATGAGACCGAGAGGTAACTTATGACTTAGATGGTGTTAGAAATTTTATTACCACTACATTTGTGTTAATTAAATAATTGCATTGGATGAATCATTGAACCCGTAAAAGTCAGCTTAACCACTCTTTTCTCTTGTCTGCTAAACCCCAAATTGTGTTTTTGCTTTTTAATTACTTTGGTTCTAGTATTGCGTTACTAAATTTCCTTTAGTTTGCTTTAAAAATATTAGTTGCTTGATAATTTTATTTTATTTTAGTTTCTATAATTAGTTTCCTTAGTTTAGTCAAATCAAATCTTTTTTAACCAGCAATTACATGATTTATCTTCGTATAAGATAAATAATCTCTATGGGTACGATATTTGGTCTCACGGCTATATTACTTGCAAGACCTCGTATACTTGTGAGTACAGGTTTTGTCAACAATAATACTTCAGATCTTCACTTTTTATCATCTTAACGGCCCACAATGCCTGTAATCCCCTTAACACAGTTTTCTGGAGTACACTTGTTGACCAAGTTGTGTTGGATGATCATAATTATCCTTACGTTGATTTTCACATCTATTTATAGAATACATCAAAAAAACACATCGTCACAATGTAAAATTCATGTGACAATTAAGATTTTGTCTCATAACCTCCATGCAATTATCATGGGGACGCGTCGAAAACAAAATAGAAGCGCAATACAAATAAAATTACATTTGGTGACACAAAGTTTAGTGGCATTTTGTTTTTCAGCCACTATAGCCTACTTTTAGTGGCACTTTTGTTTTGCGCCACTAAAAGTTTAAAAGATATAATGGCACTCTATATCTTATGACACTAATAACCTATTTTTAGTGGCATTAATCATTTTATGACACTCGTTCATAATTATTAGTGGCATAAAAATGTCATAAGTCTTTTATAAATAATATGTTATATTTAATTTAAATTTTAATAACATATGAAAAAAATCGAAAAATGCAAATTAAAAAACAAATGATTATTTCAGAGAATCACCTCAAAAATTAAAACCTCTCCTTTTTTTGCCAGCAAGAAATTGTTTTCCCAAAAATATACAAAACCGTGCTACAATTTGTTTTTGTGAAATTAAATATCCTACTACATTTTCTTCCTACTTATATTCCCACCTATGTGAAATTGTGACATATGTCATATTTGTATAAGATTAATAATATTTGAATACACGTGTCATCATTTCAAATTGGTAAGAATATATGTAGGAAGGAAAGTATGAGGATATTTAATTTCTCTTTGTTTCCCACTTATCGAGAATACCCCCTCAGACTAAAATTTTGACTTTCAATCTACGCTTAACTATCTCCCACGCTCCCAATTTCCATCGTCTCCCACCGATGTCCTAAATCCCTAATCTCCATATCCATGGTCATCGTCATCTCCATCACTATATATATTGGATATAACCTACAACTCATCGTTGGTCAGTCTCTGCAACTTGCCACTTCTTCCTATCTCCATGTTCTACCCCGTCATCACCAGTTTAGTTACAATATGATAGTTTATCTATGAAAGAGTACAAAGGTATCCTCCTTCCACTTTCCTGAAGATATTGTGTCTGGAACTACACCTTCACCCCTTCTTGGTTTCTTGGATCGCCGAAAAAAGTTATAGATGGTATCATGTTTTATTTGTTGTATGATTTTTAGATTTTTCATTTAATTTTTTGTTCTCGGGTTTACAACTTTAGTTCTAATACTATGTTTTTTCTCAAATTATTATATTTTACGGTTTACAACTTTAGTTCTAATACTTTGTATCTGATTTCATTATTTCATACAAACAATAATCGGAGATGGAACGTCCTGATTTCTTATTTTCTGAGGTAGTTCTTATAATCACTTACATCAGATTTTAAAATTTCAAAATTACTTCCTGATTTTTCATTTTAATGTTATTTTCCCCTTTTAGCCTATAAAATCAAATTTACCCATGTGCCTTGTACCATGCTGCTATTTGCGTTGGTTTCTTTTTGTACACTTCCACATACCATAATTTCTTGAGGCAACTTATGCTTTTTTTAGTTAATATATTGTTATACTAAATTTGCTCACTTTTTTTTGGTTTTTTTTAACTCTATGCAATGAAGTTACTTATTTCACTAACCAAGATCCCAACCAATATCAACAGATTATAGATCAACAGTATAATAAAGTAGAAGGTAATTTCTCAACTTATAATGTTATTATAGTGTCACACCCCCAAACCAGATCGGCGGAAACGTTCGGGGGTGGAGGACTTCATGTATAGTATCACAACAATGCATAATAGTAGTCAAAGTACAACAACAACCATTGTATTTACAAAGTTATAAGTTTTACAACTGTGTTCGAAACATAATGTATATGAACTCAAAAGTACAAGTTTAAAGACACGAGTTTATAGAACTTCGTGTTCTCAAAAGTTGTGGATGTACCTATATTACTGTTTCCCTAAGAATACATGGAGTTTTTGAAAAAATGTCAACAATTAAGTTGGTGAGTTCATAAGTATGTTTACAGCTGAAATCTGTTTTCTTGTTCATTGATAAAGTAAACATGTTTTTCCCCAAAAATCCTATATTTTTTGCTATGTTATCTTGTAAGCAAAATGTGTGATACTTTTTGTACTATGAATTTGTAAAATGTAGTTTAGTTCTCATAAAACCATGAAAAGTATGTTGTCTCTGTATTGAAATAATAATCTATGTTTATACTCTTAATATATTGTATTATAGTTTTATAATTAAATAAAACTATGTGAAGTTTTACTTATTCATATACTAATCATTTTGTTCAGTACCAAATTATGAGTTATTATAACCATGCTTGATGACCTAGGATCACCTGAACACGACGTTCTTCATATGTCGTAACTAAGCAGTTATTGCGGTCCAAATTTCAATAGCGGTCACATGCCACTATTTGAAATCGCGGTTATTGCGGTGGTATAGCAGTGATATAGCGGTTTTTTAATATTATGGATAATTTATATTATATATTTATAAAAAATTTATATATTGGATTATTAATAATATATGGAATTAATATCATAAAAAATCATATAAAAAGATAACATAATCTATATATAATATTCTAATATAGTTATATGGAAACTAAAAAATGTCAAAATGTCATTACATCTCAAGTCCTTCGTGGTTTCTAAGTAATGAAACAGACGAGAAAGGGAAGTTGTTATTTGTTGATTTATAGTTTGTAATTAATTATATTTATTATTTGGACTTATTAAGACAAAAAGTGTAGTGGACTAATTAAAAAAATAAAGATTTAATATTGAAATAACACACAATCGTTTTTTTCTTTGTCAAAGTAGCCCAATATTTACGAAATTGTAAAAGTGGGTGTAGCGTCGCTATAGCACTGATGAGTTCCGCGGTCAATAACGTCGCTAATAGCGCCACCATTATTTGTAAACGCTATTTCAAAATAGCGGTTCAGTAACACCGCAAAACGCTATAGCACCGCTATAGCGCGCTATTGATAGCATAGCGTCGTAATAAGGTATAACAGTTGTCACCATAGGTTTGCCGAGCTAGCTGTTGCAAGCAGCTCTGGTGCGGGATTGTCAGTCCCGTATAGATCTATACACAATTGTCACACTCTCACTCAAGGAAACTATGGTTATAATTTTCAGGACTTTTGTTTTATACTTAAATAAGCACTTGAAGCGTGTGTCACAAGTGCTATATTGATGATTACATGTAGAATAATGAAAAGTTACCTTGTAATATCTACACTGAAAGTAAGTTTCATAAACTATATAAAATATAGTTTTATACGTTTGTTTCTCAGTAAAGTATTCTGTTTGTTTTCTGATAATGTTCTCTACTTGTTTTTCATCATGTATTATGTGTGTTTTCCTGTTATGTACTTTGAAACTTGTAACCAATGAATAAGTCCTCTAAATTATACCTATTATAGTTTAGTTGTTTGTTTTACTATAAAAATTCTGTAATACTGTTATATTATGAAATTCTCTATTTGTACTCAAGTAGTACCAAATGGTTTGAAAATCATTTTATATTTATATAAATGTAATATTTATATAATTATGATTAATTAGACCCTTGATTAAATAACTTTAACCCAAGCCCACAACCAAACAAGGAACACGAAATGAGGTCAAATTACATATTCTAAATCTCTAGAATCCAAATTATATAATTTACACAAATATAAATATGTAATTTTAACAATTTAAAATATACTAAAACATTTAAAAATCTTTTGAGATATTAACACAATTTTATTGTTTTTCACTTGTATTCCCCCCTAAAACAGTTACAAATTCATAAAAATGTAGGGGCATGAACTCACCTTGTATGTGTGTTCTTGGGTGATAACGAGGTGGTAGTGACGATTCTCAGGTTAGAACACGTGATAACAACAAATCCTAATAATATTATCCACGTATATTATTTATGGATTAGTTGTATATATGTGTTAAATATCTTTAAGAGACTAAACTAATTCAAGCAACTTACTAATTTGCTAGAAGTATTTGAATGCATATATGAATGTGTTGTTGAAGGTATGTTGAAGTTTGAATTTTATATGGATGTGCTTGATACTTGAGAGTATATGATAGGAAATAAGGTTTGCAATTGAGAGGAAATGAGGGTGTCTACGCTTGTTGATTGTACAAATGAATTCATTTATGCCTTAAGTTTGAAGTATACTCCTAAAGCAGTGAATGAAATGTTTACGGTGTTATCACACTAGGAATCAAACTTGGATAAGAATATGAAGATATTTGATGAGTGTTTATGGTTAAACACTTCTAGAATGAAGTGTTCACAGTTTAGATGAATAAGAATTGGAGTTTTTGGACCTTAAAGTTATTCTAGAAGTATGTTCACGGTCCAAAGTCTAAATAGGAAAGAGTTCACAGTTTGCTTTTGATTCTTGAATGGAGTTCACAGTTTGCTTTTCTACTTTAAAACTTGTTCATGGTTTGCTTCTTAAAGAGTGTTCACAGTTTGGACTCAAACGTGAACACCTTTCTAAATCATTAAATGGACCGTGAATAAGCATTCTTGATGTTTCTTGGACCATAAACTCATGTTCTAGATGTTCCTAGGCCGTAAACCCTTTATGATGTGTCATTTTACACATTAAACTTTAACACCTTAACTTATCTTATCTTGAATATTAAGTTATAGGTGGGTAGTTTTAAATATAAGTTTTTATAACATATAAATATGTATGATTAACAAGGCATGTATATAAAATAACTTAGATAAGCATCTCCTTAAAGTATTCAAGTTCCTATGGTATTAATGTTATGATATGGATTTACATAGACTTGAAATAACGGGTTGCTACATATAGCATTGTACTTTTAACTTTACAAACTCCTTTTTGTTACCTTTTTTAAGTATAACCAACAACTGTTTCTAGAAAATGTTTGAAATTATGCTTATTTATAGCAATCTACTTTATCAAAATTAGATTTTATGAAATCTAAAGATGGTTTCTCGATATTAACAATATACTTTATTAAAATTATATTTTGTGAGACTTAAAGATGGTTTCTAGAAATGTTTGAAATTATGCTCATTTATAGCAATGTATTTTACAAAAATTAGATTTATGAAATCTAAAGACGGTTTTTGGATAATGTTTGAATTTATGGTCATTTATAACAATATATTTTATAGAATTTATATTTTATGAGATTTAAAGATGAGTTTTGGAAAATGTTTGAAATTATGCATATTTATAACAATATACTTTATAATAAAATAAGATTTTATGAAATCTAAAGATGATATTTGTATAATGTTTGAATTTATGGTCATTTATAACAATATACTTTATAAAACTTATATTTTAAGAGATGTAAAGATGGTTTCTGGAAAAAGTTTGAAATTATGCTTATTAATAGCAATGTACTTTATAAAAAAATCAAGTTTTATGAAATCTAAAGATAGTTTTTGGATAATGTTTGAATTTATGGTCATTTATAACAATATACTTTATAAAACATATATTTTATGAGATGTAAAGATGGTTTCTAGAAAATGTTTGAAATTATTGCTCATTTATAGCAATGTACTTCATAAAAATAAGATTTTATGAGATTTAATGATGGTTTCTGGAAAATGTTTGAAATTATGTTCATTTATAGAAAGGTACTTTAATAAAGTTTTTTTTTACGTTTTGAACATAATTTTTGGAATATGCTTGTATTTAGGATTATTTATAATACTGTACAAAAATCTACTCTTTTGACATTTTGAACATACATTCTGGAATATGAGTGTATTAATGCTCATTTATAGCTGTGTACTTCTTAAAAATCAACTCTTTTGACATTTTGAACACAGTTTCTGCAACATGCTTGTTTTTATGCTCATTTATAGTGTTGTACTTCATAAAATTGGTTCTTTTGACATTTTGAACGTTCTTTATGGAATATGCTTGCACTTATTCTCATTTATAGCAGTGTATTTCATATAAATCGAAAACTAAGTCTATACACTTCTTTTTATATTAGTGACATTATTACTATGCATTTGTTTCGGGTTCTTCGTAATTTTTCTATGGTTCCTAATAACTCTGTTAGGAAATCGAAGAGCGTCCTCCGAAAGAAATCATAAAAATGATAATTACTTTTAACTTAGTTAACTAAGTGTGTACACTTATTTTTATATTTCATGTTTATTGGTGATATTTCTACATGTTTTTATATGGTGTATTATGTATGATAAGCAATTTTTGTAAGTTGGATAAACAAGAAAAGCAATTATATAGAGTTCGAAGTCAATCAAATTTCGTGTTTCTTTCCAACAAATATTTAGTTCAACAGTATTATGTTTTGAGTACTTTTACAACGTTTAGATATATTAATTTTTTTAACGGTTGTGATTTAAATGTATTCAAAATATTCTTTTTAGAGAAGTTTGAATTCATGTAATGATAGTTTTTGTTTATTATATTATATTCCATTTTAAAAAAACAGGATCTAATTTATTAATATGAAATTTTTATGGTAAAAAAATGACACTAAAAGCATGAAAATAATAATTAATTTTGCAGTTAAATAGAGTCACTACAACCTACAAATATTTTAGTGGCAGAATCTAAAAGTGTCACTAAAACTCAATTAGGCTGCAACGACACAATCGAAAATTGACACTAAATATCTTTAGTGGCACTGTTTTTGTGCCGATAATTGTCATGAGGATCTTTAGTGACACTTTTTTGGCTTTTAGTGGTTCTTTCGGTGCTACTTAATCTCATTTTATTTATAGTCTCACTTTTGTTTTTCAACATACATTTGTATTTTTGCATTCAATTTTTGTTTCTAGTTTTTTTATATTCCAGCAACTGATTATATGTGTAAAATAATAATTTAAAACATATTAGGCACATTTGGTTATAAATATCATCAAAACATAGTATAAAATAATAATGGGTAAATGACACAAAAGCCTCAAGTTTTCAAAAAAAATGTCAGTTTTATCCATAAACGTATTTTAGGTCTAGTAAAGTCGAATATTTTATTTAATTTGTTCATTAATACCTTTATATTCGGTTATCGGGTCACTTACCAGTTACTTGATGCCAGTAAAACCCTTAAGTTTTAAAAAATGTTTGGATTTACCCCTAAGTTTTGGTAAATGTTTGGATTTACTATTACTTTGCGTATTATTTTGATTATTGTTGTTGTTAGTGTTGCTATTGTTGTTGTTGTTGTTGTTCGTGTGTGTTGGGGTTGTCGTCGTTGTCGTTTAAAACATTTTTAAGTATCTAAAAATATTTTACACATACAATTTTAATACTTTTTAAATTTATAAAAATATTTTTATAGATTTAAAAATATATTTACTTATATTTTGTATTTTAAAAATATATTTAGATCTATTATGTATTTTTATACATTTGAAAGCCAATGTATGCCTTTAAAAACATATTTATATATTAAAAATATATTTATTTGTAATTAGCAGGTATATATATATATATATATATATATATATATATATATATATATATATATATATATATATATATTGCATATAAAAACATATTGTATACATATAAATATAAAAATGCATATTTATAAGGTTTATACTTTATACTATATGTATTTATACATATTATTAAGTACAAATATATATCTATTTCATATTTATATGTATATGATATTTGTTTATAAATATTTAACCCCATATTTATATGGAAAAATAAATATAAACAAAAAAAAAGTCTTTGGATGATTCATAAACCAAAACACATAAAAAATGGTGTTTACGTACAAAGTATAAGTACATATTTTTTTCATAAATATATTTATGTCTATATGATAGTTTTTATACAAAATAAACACATATTTATATCTATTTAGTACAATTAAATAAAAATAAGTATACTTGTTAATTACAAATAAAAACATACTTTTACATTTAAAAACATATTTATATATTTAAAAATATTTTTATTTGTATATAATAGATAAAACTACAAATTTATTTTGTATAAAAACTATCATACATATATAAACTTTAAATACATACATATTTATAGTTACTAGGCAAAAACCTATATTTTTTTTTTCTTTTTATGTTTTGGTTGATTAATCACGCAAAGAAATAATATATATATATATATATATATATATATATATATATATATATATATATATATATATATATGTTTTGTTTATATGTATTTTACCATAAAATATGTATAAATACACATCATACACATATAAATATAAAATGAATATATATTTATATTTAGTAATATGTACAAAATACATATAATTATATCCTTTATACAATATAAAACTTATAAATAAGTATATATATATATATATATATATATATATATATATATATATATATATATATATATATATATATATATATATATAAACATATTGTGTACATATAAATATAAAAACACATATTTATAAGGTTTATACTTTATACTATATGTATTTATACATATTATTAAGTATAAATATATATCTATTTGATATTTATATGTATATGATATTTGTTTATAAATATTTAACCCCATATTTATATGGAAAAATACATATAAACAAAAAAAAATTCTTTGGGTGATTCATAAACCAAAACACAAAAAAAATGGTGTTTACGTACAAAGTATAAGTACGTATTTTTTTTCATATTTATTTGTATATGATCGTTTTTATACAAAATAAACACATATTTATATCTATTTAGTACAATTAAATAAAAATAAGTATAATTGTTAATTACAAATAAAAACATACTTTTACATTTAAAAACATATTTATATATTTAAAAATATTTTTATTTGAATATAATAGATAAAACTACATATTTATTTTGTATAAAAACTATCATACATATATAAATATTAAATACATACATATTTATAGTTACTAAGCAAAAACCTATTTTTTTTCTTTTTGTGTTTTGGTTGATTAATCACCCAAAGAAATAATATATATATATATATATATATATATATATATATATATATATATATATATATATATATATATATATATATATATATATATATAGATCCGGTAAGAAATTTTTTTTGGTAGGAAGATAAGAAATTTTTTTTCGGCTTATTGTTTTGGTGAACAAAATAAATGAATCATTAGATGAATCAATAATAACATGATTCTCAAAATAAATGAATCAATTAGATGAATCAATAATAATAATATTATATATATATATATATATATATATATATATATATATATATATATATATATGTTTCGTTTATATGTATTTTACCATAAAATATGTATAAATACATATCATACACATATAAATATAAAATGAATACATATTTACACTTAGTAATATGTACAAAATATATAATTATATCCTTTATACAATATAAAACCTATCAATAAGTGTATATATATATATATATATATATATATATATATATATATATATATATATATATATATATGAAATATGTTTTTGTATGAAATAAATATATAATTATGCCTACGAAATACAACTAAATGCATTTTTAATATATAAATACGTTTTTAATGGAATATATAGGCTTTGAAATGTATATAAATACTAAGTACAACTACATATATTTTTAAAAATGAATTTATATCTATAAAATTATTTTTGTACATTTAAAAATGTATTTTTAATATATTTTTATACATTTAAAAACCTATTAAAATATAATAATAATAATAATAATAATAATAATAATAATAATAATAATAATAATAATCAAAATAATAATAAAAATAATAATCAAACTAATCGTAAATCTGAACAAATTTGAAAACTTTATGGTAAATTCACACATTTTTGAAAACTTAAGGGCTTTACTAGCAGCAGGTAACCAGTAGGTGACTTGGAAACCGAATATAAGGTTTAAATGAACAAATTAAACAAAATATCGAGATTTACTAAACCTAAAACACGCTTAAGGGTAAAACCGATATTTTTTTGAAAACTTAAGGGCTTTTATGTCATTTTCTCAATAATAATATATGGTCGAAAATATATGTATAAAATAGGTGTTATCAATACGTCTCTTGGAGAATTTATTCCTCGTGTTTTTTGCTTTCCTTTGGCCTTTTAGGTTGTTGTGCAACTTGTTCATCTTTCCAATATTCTTACATATATCTCAAAACTTTTGTATTCATATGGTGTTTATTATAGTAGTGACCATGCCTGAATTCTTTTATAAATATTTTGGTAATGCGTAGCAAAAAATGATCAATCGATTGTGCATTTTACTTCCTTTGCATCCTCAGATATATCAATCTATACTTTTGTCAACACCAACTCTTCCCATGGTTTCCACCCTTCAGGAGGTTGCCTTAGTTTTAGAGGTCGCCGCTTCTTTCCTTTTCCATGAATAAGGTGTTCGTTCTCGAATATGTCTTTAGGTGAAAGGATTTGAGTTTTACGTACAATTTCTTCATCCGAATCGCTAACGGTTTCGGATTGTAGGGCGTACAAGGGGTTTGTGTTTGTGGTTCGTTGGGGGTTTGGGTTGTGGTGTAAGATGGGGTTGGGTTTGGGTTTGTAGCACAAGATGGGGTTGGGTTTGGGTTTGTGGTGGAACATGATAAGGAAAAGATCGAAGTTGTTGGTCATGTAGAGGGTAATATTTCACATAGTCATGTAATAGCATTGTTGAACATTTTGATTTCGAAACTGTAAGGGAGGGGATTAATAGGGGCATCAAGTTGAGGACAATAAACCAAAATCGACGGATCAAAATGGAAAATATTTCTAGTTGGCGTTCTTGAACTAGAAGTATGAGCTTTTTAATTGACCGGATTTTAGGGTGGGGTTGTTGGAATCCATTGTTTTGTATAAATAAATGAATCAGTATTTTATTATGACATCAAATAGTGCATGGTCAATAAGTTCAATTTCAAGATTTGCAAGGAAGATGCAAATATTGATGTTGATTGACTTTTTTTCGTGCAACAATGCAACAATGGTGTTTTCAAAAGCAGAATTTTGAAGGTACTAGTCTTTTATATTAATTAGTGACCAAAATGTTTTTTTGATTACATGTATGAAACGTTATTTTGTTTGTAGCGAATCAAAAACAACACTCACCCTATAGGCTGATTAGATTGTATGAGGAAATAAAATTTCTTGTAATAATTGGATGAGGTACCAAATCTCTAGTACTAGATTTGAAGTTAGAAGCATTACTCACATAAGTGCCATAGTTGATATCCAACAAAGAACATGTACATGTAGGCAGTGGAAAATAGATGGCATACTCGATCTCTAATAGTGTTCGTTGGTGTTGGTTCCTCTGCAAGCTAAAAGAATGTATTGGTAACGGTACAAAAGTTGCATTCATCCATAACTTAGAATGTTATCATATACAAATTTCCCTTAGTGAAGTCTTCCCATATTCATATAGTGGGTTTGGTAGTGAAAGTGTGTATAAAGAATATCAAATATTTGTTGGTCGTGGTGTAAATGTGGAAGTATTGTTAAAGAATACAAGTAGATGTTACATAATGTATCAATTTGAACAAAAATTGGCTAGTCTTTATTTTGTAATTGATAATGCTAGGAGATGTAATAAACGAAAATATCTAGATGATTTAGGTCACGAAAAATGGGAAGGGCTTTATTCCCTAGAACCCATACGAATATATTGGACATTGGTATTCCTGATGAAATTAGACTTTTAGTAACCGTTGCTAGTGAACATCAAATAACTTCTTTCCTTCGGGAAATTCGTGAAACCGTACAACGTATTTATGTTGAACAAAGTGAACAAAGAGGTAAATTATACTCTTTACATTTTTATTTATTTAAAATTAAGTTGATTAACAAATCTTAATATTTGACAAGAGCCTTATTTGGACCACTCACTCCTTACGTAGAAACAATGCTTCGTAGGAGGATCATCAAGTATGTATCCTGGAAGGCAACATACATTAGTGACACAAACATGTTTCTTGTAAATGATTCACATACGAGGTTTACCGTAGATAGTGAGTACAACAGTTGTACATGTGGAAAATGGCAACATAACCCTATACCTTGTGGCCAAGTGATTATGGTATTCCGTTGTCATAACATGTTGTCCTACTGTTCAATGAATTATAGAGATTATGCAACTTCTACAGCCTTTCAACATGTATACCGAACATGAATGGCGCATCATGTACCACCTCAAGATCAATGGGAAATACCAATAAACTTGATGATTGTTTTACCCTCTTATGTTTAGTACTTAATGCATGGATTATAGATTGATTGTTTGCAGGAGATGCAAGTTCCTTGTTATCCTGAAAATGTAGTCTAGTTATAAATATTCATATTGTATTTTCAAATATAATTATGTAAGATAAACGTTAGGATTTTCAAAAATCGAAATGATTTTTATTAACATTAGCTAAAGGAGAGATACATCAGCTATTACACTCTTAAATTGGTTCCCATAAATTAAACAAATATGGGGGATACATATTTTGTTTGTGGTCAATAAATCTCCTTTAATTCTAAGAACATCTATTATATGGCCCCGTTCTGCTCGAAGGTTATCAATCTCCGCATTTGCATCTCGAATCCACTTCTTAGCCTCTTTAATTTTTATGGTAGTTTCAACAACCCAATTTTCTTTTTCATTTACTTGTTCTGATAGATCCTCTACATATTGGCTGAGTGTCCGACTAATTTCAAAGTCCCTTTTGTTGGCTTCTTATGCAGTCTTCATTGCTTGGAAAATGTCATCAAACATGTTATTTGGTTGTGGAAAATCTGGGCCTTCCGGAAATGGGATGATATTCGAAAAAACATAGCAATATTCTTATTCACAATGCCAAAAAAAGAACTTAGATGAACTCATTCTCAAATTTTTACTATGAAAATGTAGTACGTTTACCATGTATGTTAGCTGCATATTAATAGTGTGATTTGTGTACGTGACTGTGTGGCAGTACTATGTAGCCGTGAGTGTAAAATGTCAGGAATATATGGCATGAATGATGGATTTAGCTTGACATCAAAGACTCTCATATTAAGGAAAAAATAATATTCATTACAACATAAATACATGTAAATTAAAATATTATGTGGTCACATACTGATTAAAACGAACATCTTTACTTACTCCAAATCGATTACAAACGTAACTACAAGCAATTAAAAATAAAATATGATTATATTGGGATTAAAACAACCATCAATGGCTCTGGTATTTCCTACTTAGAAGGAGGGGGAACAGGATGCACATTTCATGTCTGGTATGTAGTTCGAAATACATCAACCCAGTAATATATTTGAACCATATAGGCTAATTTTGTGTTGTTTGTATAACATGATGCCGCAATAGCATGACCACACACTATACCCAGTGTGACGTACATCCCCATTTTCACGGCCAGAAAAGACCGATTTTTTTTATGCTTTATAAAAATCAGAGTACCTCTTTTAATAAAAATGTTGCATAATTTGTTCCTAGTAAAACATGACAAATATGTTATCAAGGCATTTCCAAATAAAAGTATTTTTATCCATTTTAAAACATTTGGGATGTCATCGTCAATACAGAAACATAAACATAAACAGAACTTACATTAATTATCACTAGTGATTTATATCTCGTTAATCTCTCAGTGTAATGTGACTTCATATCGACACCTGTGATATAAATAAACTGAGTGGGTCAGGTTGGGAAACTTGGTGAGTACATAGGGTTTTCAACCCACGATAATATAATTTTTATGTTTAATCATCAAACAGTTAACCCAATTACCCATCCCCATTATCTTCTTTACTCTTAAGGATCTACCCTAAGAATCAACTATTTCTTATTCATTCATTCCTAAGGATTATCCTAAGGAATAGGTATGAAGTCCATCGTTGTCAATGACACAGCTGTCAAGCACAGCTGCTAGTTCTATCACTTAGGTACAGCTGCCAGAATTGTGACATTCTCTATGAGGCACTTCTCCAGGTATTGTACTTTAGACGCTAGTGTCAAGGTTATAATGTTCTCTATTAGGCGCAAGTGCCGATACTATCCTTAGAGTGCAGCTGCTAGGATGTTTATGGTAGATCAACAACATCTACAGGTTGTGGCGCAGCTGCCAATGCTCATCTATAGGGTACTAGGTCCATTGCTGCCAATGTTCACCTATAGGGCACTATGTCCATACTGCCAATGTTCCTCTATATTAGCTTTCAACCCTCATCATTCATCTACCCATGTTTTACCCAACATATTTTGTAGATATAAAATACATATACAGTTTAAATCATTTAAAACATGTATAAAATCGTTCATCCAACATAGATAACAAGTATACAGATAATATGCACACATAGCATGTAGTTTATATAAAATACATTTCTATGTGTAAGATGAAAGTAACTATGGACTCACTTGATTAGGTGGTGATGTGTGTAAAACCAACTAGTTTTAATCCTACTAACTTAGACACAAAATAAACACACGAAAGGCAGTGTACCTATCGATTAGTAATATAGTTCAAGTAAGTAGGGTATCGAACACAGGGAACGGTAAACAATTAAAATAAATGCTAATATTATCTAAATAAAACAAATAACAAAAAGGGGGTTTTCTCTAGTTTTACAAGACTAGAAACTTAATTAGAATAACCAACACACAAATTAACTAACTAGCAACTAAAACAATTAATTACCAACTAAATTCAATAGTAAAGAGGACTTCTATTTAGATACGACTCATTTGTTCCCATGGATGATTTTAATGTATCAGATTAATTCTTCATTGGCTACCGATTAAAATAATTAGGTTCACGTTCGCTATTCCTAATTCTTAGAAAACAAATTAACTCAAGCAATGGCCAGTTGTCTAAATTAACGGGTTTCCTAGATTATTGATTCGGGTTAAGTAAGACTTGTAGTGGTTAACTAAATTGGCCCCTCAATTAACCTCTTGTCGATGTTCATCCAACAAGCTTACACATTAACTTACCTATCTTCTACTTAATTCTAGTTTCACGTTTGTTATTCCTAGACATACAACTATGTGGTCACAATAAATCATATGAAATTAATAACTAAGAGATGTTCATACAACTTAATTACTGATTTATTAACAGAAGAATAGTTATTGTCAACACATAAGGTTCTTTAACAAGCTTAACAAAACATAATTACCAATTAAAATTAATCCTACTCAAATAATCAATCCATGTTCACAAAATTGTCTACCCTAACAGAAGAATAAGTTTTTAGCTCATGATTGCAGTAAACATAAACTCAAAAACGAAATCAAAGTATGTAAACATGATTCAAATCAAAAAGTTACTAAGAATAAACCAAAATTGTCTTGATTCTCTTCACAATTGAATGTAGGGTTGATTCTTCAGTTCCTCACGACCTAGCAGCACTTCCAATCGTTTCTCAGCCTCCTAGGGTTTCTCTCCATGCTAGGGTATCGATCTGAAAGTCCCTTTATATAGATTTTCACAAAACAGAGGCTACTCGGCGAGTCCAGTGACCTACTCGGTGAGTCCGTCACTTAAAACCCGTGCACGGCAAGTCAGCGTGTCCAGAATCGCGAAACTTCTGACCAACTCGGCGAGTAATCGACCCTACTCGCCGAGTACGTTTCGAATCAGCATTTTATCAAAACACGAAAGTCGTCTGAAATTGTGTCTAATTTTCAGAATATTTTGAATCTCGTCAATCGGAGTTACGGTTCATGAGATATGTCCAAAACACTGACGAGGGGTCAAGCTGTCCAGCAATATCCTTCTTTCTTCAAAATCCAAGATCCAAGCCTCCAATTGCTAGTTCTGCTTCATTTTCCACCCGAGCATGTAATTGTTGCTGAAAATGAAATTATAAACTAATTAAGCACCTTTTGTTCATTAAATGAGACAAAAACAACATAAAGTATTAAGATAATGCATGAATTTTATAACTAAATATGTCCATATCAGGTGGCGACTCAGTACTCGGATAACACTTCGTTTACTTTAAACAACTCCTTTGACAGAACCTAGTATCATTACCACTAGAGTTTAGTATAATATTCTCCGAGACTAATTAATAGTCTAACTGTTATTACTATTATATACGCGTTAAGCAATACTCTTCACCCGCTATGTACAGATAGGGGCCAGACATGGAACACCGGAGGGCAGGATCATTTTGCCATATAGCACTTTTGAATCCAGTAACCCAATCGGTCCTCCAAACCAGATTCCCCGTACCGCGAGTGGTTAAAAAGATATTATAACGAAACTTATATAACTCATAATAATAGCCTAAATATTTATTATAAGGTCCTAATAACATTACTACATTGAAAGATAAGCTATACTAAAGATAGGTTAGGCGTAGCTCACTTACAGCGGGTTTTTCTCAAAACCGGGCTCCACTAGAGCAGTGTTCCCGAGCTGAAAGGCTCTTCTTCTCGGAGTCGTCGGGCGCTCCGGGGCTTTCGCCTCGTGCTAGGGAGGTTCCCTAGGCTTTTCGCGAGGGGTGGTGGGGTGGTGGGAGGGGCTAGAGAGAGGGAAGTTATGGGAGGTGTGAAGAAGAATGGAGGCTTCACCTCTTATTTATAGGGGGCTGGAGGGTCACTCACATCGTGATTTTTATGATGCTCACGTTGTGAGCCAACTTGGCTCCAAGTCTGAGCCTGGTGCTGACATGTGGCATCGCACACAAGGTGGAAATCAGCCGATTTTAAAAAAAATCATAACTTTCACATAGGAGCTCCATTTTCGACGTTCTTTATATCCACGCATTGGTAAAAATAAGATCTACAACTTTCATTTTGACTCCATCGGCTAATTCTCGACCGATATTAAATTTAATAGTAGGAGAAATTAGATTGTTAAATGACCTCGAATAATTCATAACTCCTTCATACTGACTCCGTTTTCGTCTGTCTTTTTATCGTTGAGTTCCTATTAATGAGATATTAAACTCTCATTTAGGTCACGTAGGCCAAAAACCACTCGAACTAAAATTCGAGTTTCGGGTCGTGCACTATTGTGCCAAATTTTAGAAATTTATAACTTCCTCATATGAAGCCAAATTTGGGCATTTTTTTGGTATGTTATCGGTTTTACATATACTAAAACTTTTGTTTAGATCACTAAGTCTAAACAGTCCTTTATCGTAAATTCACTATTTACGTCTCCCGGTGCCGTGCCAGTTTTGCCGTAAAACTTCAACGAGCCATTACTTCTTCGTTATAACTCGGATTTCGGCATTTTTTATATGTACGGAACCCTTGAGACATATTCTAAAATTTGGTTAAGATTATTTAATCTAAATAATATTTTGTTGAAAAGTCGTTTTCGACCCCTATTGTCTCTAAATTGACTAGCCGGATCTACGGGCGTTGCACCCAGACTGAGCCATTTCCCACATGAACATGTGTGGCGGTTCAGATCTATAACACAAGTTGTCTTTAAATTAGAAACTCTGAAAATGTCTAACGGAAATGGATACGGGATCTCGGGCGGGATCTTAGTTGCTTTCCATCGAAGAGACTTTTAAATCCTCCTATGAAGCACCATCTCTACGTACGGGGTGATTATTCTAGTCAAACTCCCTGAAAAGTGAAAGGATAATCATTTATGGATATTTTATTGGTAAAACAAGCTATTATTTTTTGTTATATTACCTCCCATGAGATTGAGTTCAATAAAAGTATGTTGGATGTAGTGACGAATTGCCTCAATAATCGTTATTATCGGTGCAATGCGTTGACAAACATATAACAACAAAAATTCTGGAATATTAATGTTGAGGACATTCCAATGTATATTAGGGAAATAGGATCGTGCCCATTTCGCATGTCCGATGTTGGCAAGCACCTCACGTACATCATGACTTTACCGAGAAAATGTATATTGAAAAGCATACATGGTATATGATTTACATACACCAAAGAACAAGTATTCCAAATGTGTGTTTTGACCAATTCTAAAATGCAAATATGTGAACACACTCTTACACGAATAACCATGATAAGAAGCAGGGAATACGTGACCTATCAAAGAACTAATGACATCGTCCTTATTGCTTACGAATGTTACTTCCCTACCCTCTCTGATATCATCATTCAACCTCATCAGAAACCAGGTACAAGATTCAATATTAACTTCCACATCGATACTAAATTCTATTGTAATAGCGTTTGTGTTTCCAATCACAGCAACGGCTACAAACATTGTATTAAGGTAGTCCCCTCTAATACAGACACCACCTATGAAGATGACATGAAGCATACAACCTATGAATGCATTGACCTGTTTCATATTTTGTTCAACAAAACAATTAGTTTTTTAAATAATATAAATAATTATAACACAAAAAGTAGCAAATCGAAAGTATATTACAACACATCCAGTAGCCATAAAAAAATAGTTGGAAATGATCCAAAACATCAGTTTTTATGTTAGTGTAACTACGCGGATTTGTACGCTGAATGTTGTGGTGGTAAACAGACAAGTTGGAAAAGCTTTCTTCATGATCACTGTTTGAGAAGCTCATCTTCAAGTAGGCAGTTAAAGCAGAGAATTATAGATGGTTTTAATCACTTCAATCTCTTATATAGAAAAATAAAAAAGGGATGATGACACAAAAATATGTCTTAGCATCGTCAACGTCTATCAAATCGAAGTCAAATACTATCAAAGAGTATGCAAATTGCCAATGTGACACACCACCAAACCGGGATGGCAGAAACGTCTTGGGGTGGATGACTTTCATGAACAGTATCACAACATACTGTACAATAGTGATCAAAGAAAACACAACCATCATAAATATAATTGAGAGATGTTACATTGTTTCCAAGTATTGTATGTTTCAAACCAATTACATTATGATGAAAAAAATGGATAGTATGACGCTATAACATCTCATCCTCAAAAGCCTTGTGGTTACCTGTTTAACAATTCCATGAGAATACAAGTAGTTTTGAAAAGAGTCAACAATTAAGATGGTGAGTTCATAAGAGTTTTGTATGTGAAAAATCTGTAACTTTTTCCTTGTAAAATGATAGTGTTCGTTCCTAGAAAATCCAATATTTTCTTAAAAGTGAGTTGTAGTCTTAAAAACCCTAAGACCAAAAATGTGTAAGTATTTTTATACTTAAAATATTATTATGTGGTTTTATTCTTTTATAAAACCATTTGAACGCATTGTTACCCCTTAAACTAAATGTATTGTTGATTCCCCATTTGAGTTATTACAATAGTGCTAAAACCAAAGTTGGCCTGCTACGAAATTCTTCAGGCGTCAGAATGTTAGACATTTGTCACCCCAGACCTGTCGGTCTAACTGTAACTAACAGCTTAGGTGCGGGATTGTCAGTCCCGTATAGATTTATACACAAGTGTCACGCTCTCTTACCAAGATTTTGGTTAAAATTCAGGACTTTAGTGTGTACTCTCATATGTACGGTGAAGACCTTGTCTCACATAATTCTTTCAACAAGTTGATGTATAGTGTAATGAAAACCCTTGTAAGTGTAAATGTCACCTTTCCATAGCATTTGCATAGTGTAAAAAAATAATTATACTTTTACATAATTATTCGTCTTGTACCAAATCGATAAAATAGTGTCAATGACCCATAAACTATACTTATTATAGTTTATTATAAATGTTTTGTTATGCCTATATATATGTGTGTACATATATATATATATGTGTGTGTGTGTGTGTGTGTGTATTAACATGCTTAGATGTTCATAAATAACATATAATTTACATCTAACACAATTATATGAACATTTAGTATGGTAAAGTCAATTTTTTGGTTTTTGGCCTTTTACATCACCAAACGGTAAATATTGAGTTATCCACTTTGTAAAATTTATTTTTACCTTTTTGTGGAGAATAAGTCAAGTTAACCTTATATGTTTAAAACAATATATTTTAGTTCAAATCTCACAAAAATGATACCATAACCTATCCATCACCATTTTTGCTAGAGAACCCTAATTTTTCAACAAATGGTGTATTCTAAGGTTTTCTTTTTTGTAGAATCAACTCCTTATTATTTATAACCAGTTTCATAACATATGACCAAAATAACATATTTTGGTTTATATCCCACAAAAATGATGTAATAACTTGATTATAACCATATTTGCTAGAAAGTCATATTATGTTCATAAAAACCCTAGTTTTTTATAGTTTTGTTTTTATGACTTTTTCTTAAGAACATATAGCATGTTTATACCCATTTTTCATAGATTTGCATTTTAAACAACATATCACACATAAATATTCATAATTCTAGGTAATAACATTATTTCATGTAAATAATACATTTACACAACTTAAAGACAAAGCATGTATAACAACTTGTATCATTATACAAGTTTACTTGTATTCCCTCCCTAAAACTTGGATAAAAACAAAAATGAGGGGTATGAACTCACCTTGAGTGTGTTTCTTGGTGGATAAAGAGGTGAAGATGATGTTTTTCAAGCTAAGAACACTTGAAGAATACTTGAAGGTCGTAATATCCTATGGATACTAACACATATTAATGTGTGCAATTGTAACAAAACTATGTGTGTATAGAATTACTAGATTAGTAAGGAAAAACTTACAAAAAGATCAAGAACTAAATTATGTAGATTAAATCTTGAAAAAAAAACTTGTTCTTGAGAGGAAATGGAGAAGATGAAGAAGATGAAGTGAGAAGGGGGGAGGGGTCGGCCGAAGTTTAAAGGAGGGAGGGGGTGAGGGGTGGAGTGGGTATGGAGGGAGGTAGGGAGTACGGGTTGAATTTGATTAAAATACTATTTATTTATAAAAGGTTTCATAATTATATAAAACAGAAGATGTTTCTTTTATTTTTATAGAAGAATGGGTAATTTTTTATAAAAGTTGGTGATTTTTATAAAGAGTATGGTAAATGATGTATATTTACTTATTCGAATCATTTAAATTCAAATTATTACAAAAATCATTATCATCAAAAATAGTAACACATTACATGGAAGTTAGGATAATTCCAAATTCTTTTCGTTAACCTTTGAGTGTTTAAGTCGGGTATTGAATCTGGCTCATTTGGTGACGAATTCACCAAAAAATTTGTATATGTAACCCTTGTTATGAATTTTCCATGTAGCATAAATTTCATGAACTCAACTACATTGTATTATGAATATTATTTATACCTAATTAATATATAATTGAATTATCGAATTTTTAAGTTACTAACCCTAATTAGGGTTTATATTCAGTAATTGGCAACAAGGGAGGTGCTTTGCATTATAACTTGTCAATGGTACATTAGAAACATTATGGAATATCATATTTCTCCTAAAATTCTAACACGAGTTGAGTTGACCTATTTAAGTTTTGTTGACTTTGTTTGACCAAAATTGACGGTTGTCACATCATCCCCCCATTAGAACGAATTTCGTCCCGAAATTAGCACTCCGAGTGGGTTCTTAAGAGTTAGGGAAAAGATGTGAGTATTTCTATTTCATTTGGTCCTCATGCTCCTAAGTAAATTCAGGTCCTCGCTTGGCGTTCCAACGGACCTTTACTATTGGTATGCAGCTTTCCTGCGTTCTCTTAACTCCCCTGTCCATAATTTCCATAGGTTCCTCGATGAAGTGGAGACTCTCGTTTACTTTGATTTTGTCATGTGGAATGACAAGAGTCTCATCGAACAGACACTTCTTTAAGTTGGACACATGGAAAGTTGGGTGTATGTTGATGAGTTCCTGCGGTAGTCGAAGTCTGTAGGCTACCGGGCAGATCCTGGCAAGGATCTCAAATGGCCCTATGTACCTTGGATTTAGTTTTCCATAGTTTTCAAAATGTATCATTCCTTTCCAAGGTGTGAATTTCAACAACATGCGATCACCAACCTGGAATTCCAAAGGTTTGCATCATTTATCCGCATAAATGTTTTGTCGATCCTGAGATGCCTTTAGTCGTTCACGGATCTGAACGGTCTTCTTTTTCATTTCCCGTATGATCTCAGGGACGGTAAGAGTGTTATTAGGAACTTCACTTCAGCCCAGCACATAGGTGATTTGCACTTGCACCCATATAGGGCGTCAAATGGAGCAACTTTAATGATAGATTGATGAATGTTGTTGTATGACAACTCGATGAGTGGTAAATGGGTATCCCAAGCTTTACTGAAGTCTATCACCCAAACTCTCAACATGTCTTCCAATGTTTGAAAAAATCTCTAGATTTTCCCATCAGTTTGTGGGTGATAGGTTGTAGTCATGTCGAGTTTGGTTCCCAAGGACTTTTGTAGTGATTTCCAAATCCACAAGGTAAACCTGCTATCTCTGTCAGAGATAATGGATACTGGCACACCATGTAATCATACAATCTCCTTGATGTATGTCCTTCTTAGTTACTCCATTTTGTCTGTCTCCTTTATTGGTAGGAAGTGCACGAATTTCATTAAACTATCGACAATTACCCATATGGCGTCATGCCCACCAGTTGTCTTCGGAAATTTAGTTATGAAGTCCATGGTTATCCGCTCCCTTTTCCACTCAGGTATAACTGGTTTTTGTAGCAAACCTGAGGGCGTTTGGTACTCTACTTTGACCTCGGCGCAAGTCGAACACTTGTCCACATAATTTGCGATTTCTGCCTTCATGTTAGGCCTCCAATATAGTTTCTTGAGGTCTAGATACATCTTCTCTGACCCGGGATGAACGGAGTACTTGGTCTTGTGAGCTTCGTTTATGATAATGTCTATGTACCCGCCAAATCTCGGTGTCCAGATTCGATTCATGAGGTAACGAGCTCTGCCATCCTTGACCTCAAGGTTTTTATCCATTCCTCACAAGGCTTCACTTGCAACATTCTTAGGTTTCAAAGCTTCAATTTGCACCTCCTTGATCCGGGTGGACAGATGTGAATGGATAGTCATTTTGAATGATTTTACTCAGCGGCCCGAGTACTCCTTTCGAATTAGGGCATCTTCTACCATGTTGGCCTTGTCTGGATGATAACGAATTTCACATTCGTAATCACTTTGTAATTCTACCCATCGTCGTTGCCTCATATTGAGCTCTTTTTGATTGAGGATGTGCTAGAGACTTTTATGGTAAGTGAAGATCATACACTTTGTACCATAAAGTAGTGTCTCCCGATCTTTGAGACAAACACTACTGCCCCTAATTCAAGGTCGTATGTGGTGTTGTTGACCTCGTGAGTCATAAGTTGCCTTGAGGCAAAGGAAATGACCTTTCCCTGTTGCATGAGTATGCAACCTAGACCCTGCTTGGATGCATCACAGTAGACCACAAAGTCTTATGTTCCTTCTAGAAGAGATAGGATCGGAGCACTGCATAATGCTTGTTTTAGCGTATGGAATGCAATTTCTTGTTTATCTACCTAATTGATGGTCACTCCTTTCTGGGCCAGGGAAATAAGTGGCATTGCAATGTTGGAACCGTTCTATATGAACCTTCGGTAATAGCCAGCTAGGCCCAAAAACTGGCGAATTTCTGTCGATGTCCTCGTCGCTTCCCAATTTTCAATTACTTTGATTTTGGATGGATCCACATGTATCCCCTCTTCTCTGATCACGTGCCCCAAAAAGTCCACCTTTCGAATCCAAAGTTCACATTTTGAAAACTTTGCATACAGATTTTCCTCCCTTATTGTCTTCATGACTTATCACAGATGTTGACTATGCTCTTCCTTACTTCGCGAATAGATTAGTATGTCATTGATGAAAACTATCATGAATTTATCTAGGTAAGGTCGTCACACGTAGTTCATTAGATTCATGAACACCACGGGTGCATTAGTCAATCCAAAGGTCATGACAACGAACTCATAATGGCTGTAACGAGTCCTGAACGCTGTCTTAGGAATATCTTCCTTCGGGATTCTGATCTGATGGCATCCCGACCTTATATTTATTTTCGAAAAGTAGCTCGATTCTTGGAGTTGGGTGAACAGATCGTCAATTCGAGGTAGGGAATATCGATTCTTGATGGTGAGTTTGTTCAACTCTCCATAGTCAATGCACATACATAATGATCCGTCTTTCTTCTTTAGGAATAAGACTGGTGCTCCCAAGTGAGAACCTTGGTATGATGAATCCTTACTCAGCAGTTCGTTCAGTTGACTAGACAATTCCTGCATTTCTATCGAGGCTAAGCGATATGGTCATTTGGCTATGGGGGTGGCTCCAGAAATCAAGTCGATTCTGAACTCAACTTATCGCGCGGGTGGTACTCCTAGAAATTACTCTGGGAATACGTCGGGAGAGTTGCAGACTTTCGGAATATCTTTGATATCCTTCACTTCTCTCTTCTCATCAACAACGTGGGCTAGGAATGCGTGGTGCTTCTTGCGTAGGTACTTTTGAGCCTTGATGCAGGAGAAAATTCAGATGTTTGTGTCGGGTTTGTCACCATAGATGACAACGGTTTCGTTATTTGGTAAGTTAAGTCAAACGGCCCTTTCATAACACATGATATTGGCATGGTGAGGGCTTAACCAATCCATGTCAATGATCACATCAAAGCTTCCAATTGTAACAGGAATTAGGTCGATTTGGATGGAGTGATTGTTTAGGGTTAAGGTGCATCCTATGTATATGTCTTTGGTGCTTTCTGTTTTTCCATTTGCCATTTCTACTGCGAATATTTCATTGAGTGATTGAGGTTTTTGTTTGATTATGTATTTAAACTTGTAGCTCATAAAACTCCTCTCCGCACTGTTTTTAAAAATTATGCATGCATATGAGTTATTGAGGAGAAATGTACTGGTAACCACAACGAGGTCCTTCATCGCTTCCTCATGCCCCACTGTCAAGACCCTTCCCACGCCTCCGATATTCTTGTTCTTTGACTTTGTGAACTACCTTTTGAAATGCCCGTCTCCCACATCCTTAAAATGCCTGACTCACCCCAGCACTAGTGGCTTGGGTGGTCTGTTGAGCTGGCGCCTTACAGTAATGAGCGGTATGCCCTTCCTGTTATAGTTAATGTAGTGCATATCCCGGAAAGCTCCATTGTGATGGAAGTTGCACTTGTTGCATTTACGTAGATTCCCAGCATATTGTTTCGCTAGTGTTGGGGCAGTGGCGGCATGGACTGCCATAGTTTGTCTTCTTTTGACATGCTCTTGAGCAGTTTGGCCCTTTTCTTGTTCCATAACTTTCGCTTATTATCTCCTCTTTTTGGTTGATCGGGTGTGGGCGCCATAATGCCCTGGAGGACTCCGTGGTCGACAAGACTTTTGACAAATGTTTGGCACTGTCGTAGGTGGTTGGGTTACCAGATATAATCATTCCTTGAATCTTGGGGGATAGTCCCCAGATGTAGCGTTCCACCTTCTTGGCTTCTGGGGTGACTATCCCGGGGAACAAAACAGCCAAGTCATTAAACCTAATAGTATAGGTGGTCACATCAGAGCCCGTCATGGTATGGTTCCAAAGCTCTTGCTCTAATTTCTGAATTTCGCTTCTTGGGCATTACTCTTCCAACATCACGACCTTCAACTCTTCCCAACTCATAGATTTGGCCACGACGAGTGTTAAAGTTTTAACATGGCCATTCAACTAGGATAAGGCAGACTCAGCGAAAGTACAAGATGCGTATGTGATTTTACTTTCATCTGGGCATGAATAGACTTCAAACACAGATTCGGTTATCTCAAACCATCTCGTTATTGTGATGACACCGCCATCGCCATGAAAAGTATTAGGCTTGCAGTTCATAAAATCCTTGTAGGAGCATACTCGTTGGTGTCCTTGGCTTTCTCCCTGATTGGAACTATTAGCACCGTTTCAGTTTCCGTTCGTGCCATTAGCGCTAATTTGTGCCATGGCGGTTGCCACCACGGCTGCCACATCGGCTTGGAACATAGTGGGGTCCACCTGTAGAGTTGGTGTTGGTGGAACCGGTGGTGTTCTGCCGGCATGTCGGTTACTTCTGTGTGGTGGCATTCTTTGTCATAGGGATTAGAGATGGAATGATGGTAAATCCTTGATAATAGTTATAAATCGGGTATTTATTGAAATAGAACGTCTCAACTATATGTTTTGTTATGACTTGCCTTTATTGCAACATGTAAACATTTCAATAAAACTATATATATATATATATATATATATATATATATATATATATATATATATATAATATTACTATAATAAGTAAATAATTGCGTAACAATTTATGAACTTAATAGTAATAAACCAATGAAATAAAATGCAAACCATTTCATTGATAATGTTTCATAGTAGTACATAGTCTTGGAAAATTGACCTTCATGGAGGTCCGTAATACACCTGAACCCTAAATAAAATCGGCAGCATAATGACCCTAAGAATAGTGTAATCACTTATTCCCAGGGTTGGACCTACACACATGAAGGAGTAGCATCAATGCTTACTCACAAAACCTAGTCTATAACAAAAGTTGAGTAGCATAACACTACTCATGGCAAGTGACATCCTACGGCCCTCGAAGTGTAGCTATGAATGCTCACATCTCCCTTGCTTCCTCTCTTGCCTCCTCAGCTCGATGCTCTACCTCGATCACCCTACACTCCATGACAGCGTGCCTGTCTATGAGCACTCTAACATCGGCTCGGGCAGTCGTGATATCCTCCTAAATACAATCGATGATCATGCATGTCTGATCATGATCTTCATCTAGACGAAGAAACCGGGTGGCGGTGACCTCAGCAGTGGCACCAACATCTAGGATCTAGCCGGTGGACGCCCTAACATGCTCATCAAGGTGCAAAATGCATCAAATCATGATAGGGGAGCCCTATTGGCTGAACCGTCATTACGGAGGTCGTAGAACTCTCGGAACATACTGTACGGGGAATGCTGGCCATGCTCGCGGCTCCATCTGTGTAGGTCCTCTGCCCAACATGGTATCGGTTTCTAGAGTGGTACACCTATCAGAAAAATCTCGGGTCTATGAATGGGAGGTATCCTCTTACAAGGAGTGCGCATCCATAATGGACCACCTGGATGGCAGTATACCTGAAAACTCGGCTCGGGCATAGGGTCGTGCAGGTTGCAGACGAAAAATCGTGGGGTGCTGACCTCAGAGTCAGCATTGGATTCCTCCTCCATCAAGTCCTCGTCGCTGTCCTCATCATCATCTTGACCCTCTTTTAGGTCCTACTCAATCCATCCACTATTCCCATTGTTGGGAAAGTAAGGGTCTTCGGGTAGGTGAAATCAGGTCATGTCGACTGTGCAAGAATAGAGGTATAAGAGGCATGTAAGGAGTCTATTTGTATGGTTCTATACTATCATAAAACACTCCTATATTATTTTAAACTCTATGTTTGGTTCTATAGTTCCTTTTTATGGGGTGTTGGTAAGTTTTAGACATGTTGTTCACCCCGACTATTCCCAAGCACATGTTAGTCACATCTTGGAAAAATATAGTTGATTAGGCTATATCCATCCTAGATGTGATTACATAACTACCGAGGCCTACTCTTATTGTTCAACTTATCTTATTAGTTTTGTATTGTACTTGTTATGACACTGTTCTAGTATCTAAGTATGTACTTATACTTTATTGAAAATATCATTATATTTTAAAAGTATACTTGTACGAAATGTTTTAGTCAGAGAGATTAGTCCCATTGTATTTATAGTTACATATCTTACATGGTTTGATATACTTAATTCACTATAAATAATTCTCTAATAGCAATCTATCACACCCCAAACCAAGATGGCGGATACATCTGGGGTGGATGACTTTCATGAACAGTATCACAACATGATGTACAATAGTGATCAAAGCAAACACAACCATCATAAATATAATTGAGAGATGTTACATTGTTTCCAGGTATTGTATGTTTCAAACCAATTATATTATGATGACAAAAATGGATAGTATGACGTCGTAACGTCCCATCCTCAAAAGCCTTGTGGTTACATGTTTAACGATTCCCTAAGAATACAAGTAGTTTTGAAAAGTGTCAACAATTAAGTTGTTGAGTTCTTAAGAGTTTTGTATGTGAAAAATCTCTAACTTTTTCATTGTAAAATGATAGCGTTCATTCCTACAAAATCCAATATTTTCTTAAAAATGAGTTGTAGTCTTAAAAACCCTAAGACCAAAAATGTGTAAGTATTTCTATACTTAAAATAGTATTACGTAGTTTTATTCTTTTATAAAACCATTTGAACACATTGTTACCCCAAAACTAAATGTATTGTTCATTCCCCATGTGAGTTATTACAACCATGCAAAAACTGAAGTTGGCCTACTACGACGTTCTTCAGGCATCGAAGTGTTAGACATTTGTCACCCCAGACCTGTCGGTCTAGCTGTAGCTATCAGCTTAGGTGTGGGATTGTCAGTCACATATAGATCTATACACAAGTGTCACGCTCTCTTACCGAGATTCTGGTTATAATTCGTTACTTTAATGTGTGCTTTGGTAGATACGGTGAAGACTTTGTCTCACATAACTGTTTCAACAAGTTGACGTATAGTGTAATGAAAACCCATATAAGTGTAAATATCACATTTCCATAGTGTAAACAAATAATTATCCTTTTATATAATTATTCTTCTAGTACCAAATCGATAAAATAGTGTTAATGACCCATAAACTATACCTATTATAGTTTATTATAAATTTTTTGTTGTGCCTATATATACTTACACACACACACACACACACACATATATATATATATATATATATATATATATATATATATATACACACACACGCATATATATATATATATATATATATATATATATATATATATATGTTAACATGTTTATATGTTCATAAATAATATATAATTTACATCTAACACAAGTATATGAACATTTAGTATGTTAAGTAAATTTTATGGTTTTTTGCCTTTTTACATTACCAATAGGTAAATATTGAGTTATCCACTTTGTATAATTTATTTTTACCTTTTTGTGGAGATTAAGTCGAGTTAACCTTATATGTTTAAAACAACGTATTTTAGGTCAAATCTCAGAAAAATGGTAGCATAACCTAGTCATGACCACTTTTGCTAGAAAACCCTAATCTTTCATAAAAATGGTGTATTCTAAGGTTTTCTTTTTGTAAAATCAACTCCTTGTTATTTTTAACCAGTTTCATTACATATGCCCAAAATAACATATTTTGGTTTATATCCCACAAAAGTGATGTAATAACTTGATTACAACCATTTTTGCTAAAAAAAATAATATTATGTTCATAAAAACCCTAGTTTTTTTATAGTTTTGTTTTTATGACTTTTTCTTAGGAACATATAGCATGTTTATACCCATTTTTCATAGATTTGCATTTTAAACAACATACCACACATAAATGTTCGTAATATTAGGTAATAACATTATTTCCTTTAAATAATACTTTTCACAACTTGAAGACAAAGCATGTATAAGAACTTGTATTATTATACAAGTTTACTTGTATTCCCCCGCCCCCTCCCTAAAACTTGGATAAAAACGAAAATGAGGGGTATTAGCTCACCTTGAGTGTGTTTCTTGGTGGATAAAGAGGTGTAGGGTTGAATTTGATTTAAATACTATTTCTTTATAAAATATGTCATAATTATATAAAACAAAAGTTGTTTCTTTTATTTTTATAAAAGAATGGGCAATTTTTATAAAAGTTGGTGATTTTTATAAAAAGTATGGTAAAAATGATGGATATTTACTTATTTGAATCATTTAAATTCAAATTATTGTAAAAATTATTATCATAAAAAATAATAACACGTTACATGAAAGTTAGGATAATTGTTAATTCTTTTCGTTAACGTTTGAGTGTTTAAGTCAGGTATTAAATCTGTATCATTTGGTGATGAATTCACCAAAAATTATGTATATGTAACCCTTGTTATGAATTTACCATGTAGCATAAAGTTCATGAACTCAACTACATTGTGTTATGAATATTATTTATACCTAAATAATATATATAATTGATTTATCGAATTTTTAAGTTACTAACCCTAATTAGGGTTTATATTCAATAATGGGCAACAAGAGAGGTGCTTTGCATTATAACTTGTCAATGGTGCATTAGAAATATTACGGAATATCACATTTCTCCTAAAATTCTAATACGAGTTGAGTTGACCTAGTTGAATTTTGTTGATTTTGTATGGCCAAAATTGACGGTTGTCACACAATGTATTGTCATTTCAAATACTGTCAAACAGTGTATATAAATCATGTTGTAGATGACTACACAAATTGGCAATGTATTATCATTTCAATTACCACATACAAATTACAAAAACCTTTACTAATTCCCTAATATAAATAATGGGTTCATCTATAATAAATTCACACCTATATTCAAAAATGGCCTCTGAAGTACCAAATTCTTCCAAGGCAGATGCTCCGTCTAATGCTCCATATCCATGGATGACAAGAAAGGAGTTGTTCGTAACACAATGTTGGATTATCATTTGCGAGGATGTAACACGAATGGATGCCCATCATTGCCTTATATGTGACAAATGGACCCACATAATAGGTTTGTTCAACCATGTGATGGGACCAGGCCAACGCTGGCTAAAATCGGATAATTTTAGTAAATGGTTGGATCTGAAGGAAAAAGTGATATGGTTCAATGGTTGGTATTATTATGTTAAAAATAGACAATATTATTATGTAGATGATGAAGAACACTTGGAAGTTGTTAAAGTATATTACATGTGTGAGCGTGACAGAAGTGAGTTCGAGTACGATGATGCTTGGAATCTCATTAAAAATAATGTGTACTTCATATAGATACATATTGTATTTGTACTATTTTATGTCATGTTTGCCAATCCTTTAGCTTATTTATAATTTTTATGTTTCGGTGTATTATTTGTAATGTTTGTTTCCATGTATTGTGTTGTTTGTGCTTTTTGTTTGGTATTGTTGTGTACAAGTTGTAATGTTTATGTTTTCTGTTTCGACTTAGATCTACTACACATGCTGTTTTAAAATAAAAAACTCAAAAAAGGGCAGACTCTTCAAAACATTCCAAGATGAGAAGCAATTTACATAAAATGTAAACAACACACATGGTTAAACTCCCTACCATACATTATAAGATAAACAACACACTTCATCCTAGATTAGAAGCAATTTACATAAAAAGTAGGCCGATTGTCATAGATATTAAAAATAAGGCAAAATCTTCAAAACATTCCAAGAATCAACATGGACAAACTCCCTACCGTTAGATTCAAAACGGAATAGCTCCATAGCCGCCGCTAAAATATTGTGTTCATCCTTATCTGGATGTGCATTTTTATCTCGTTATAAATTCTTTGAAAATGATTCACATTTTGTTTCACTTGTAACATTTTTTTATTTTACATCTTTATTGTGTGGTAATAACATCAACCCATTTATAATGAAACAAATGAAACAAGTGCCTCCAAAAAGAACCAACATGACATTTTGGGGAACCATGTGGATAAGCTTATTTTACAATGGTAATCAAACACATATCAAGGTGGCTTCCTCTTGGGTGTTCTGTGTAGGTGGTATAGTAGGGTCCATTTTTTATGATACTTATAATTTTTGTCTTACATAATTGTTTATATAGACAGGTATATATTCGTATAGGGCGAATATATTGCAGGCTATATGTAAAGGGTCAAATACAGTTACAACGTAGTGATATAATATCAAACTGCATACAAAAAAAATCAAATCTAACTAGTTTACTGTACAAAATGACTACACATAGTGCATGTTATGAATAAGGGGTGAAAGGCTCTTTTACACTACTCAATTATAGAATACAAAAAATCTGAGTATGGAACTGTTTGAAATGACTACACATAGTGCAACCTACAAATACTCATTCAAAGGCTATCACAACATAGTCAAGGCATATAAAACCGTAAACAAATTAAAACAAAGCTTAAATATGTCATTAGGTTGTTCAGTTTACTACTAAAATATCATTTCTCACAAACCAAATAAATGAAATATTGCAATTGTGGTGCTCAAGGTATTAGAAGGACATCAAGGACTACCAACAACCATGGAAGGATATTTTACGCTTGTCCTAAAGAGGTATGTGGGTAATCATTTCATTAGTATTACTTAGAAATAATATTAATTTACACAATAAACGTGATGTGTTGGACATTACATTTTTAGGGATCCCAATCTTGGTTTATCTGTTAGGTTGATGAAGCAAAATATAATAATTCTTTGCTAATATGTAATTTAGTTCAATCGAAGAAAAAGCTTGAAACCAAAAATCTGCACTTGAAGATGGAACTAATTTGTAGTTGGATGTTCTTTTTCTACATTACTGTGACATCCCCAAAATCACGACCAGAAAAGACCGATTTTGTTTATGCTTTATAAAAATCAGAGTACTTCATTTTATAAAAAGGTTGCGGAATTTGTTCCCAGAAAAACATGGTAAATACGTTATTAAAACATTTTTGAAGAAACGTATTTATTTCATTTTAAAATGTTTGGGATGTCATCGTTAATACCGAAACATAAGCATAAACAGAACTTACAATGATTTACACTAGTGATCTACATCTCTTTTAAATCTCTCAGTGTAATGTCACTTCACTTCGTCACCTGTGATATACATAAACTGAGTGGGTCAGGTTGAGAAACCTGGTGAGTACATAGGGTTTTCAACCCACAATAATATAATTATTATGTTCAATCAAACAATCAACCCAATTACCCATCCCCATTATCTTCTTTACTCTTTAAGGATTTAACCTAAGAGTCATCTATCCTGCATTCGTTTATTCCGAAGTCCCTTACTTCCAGGGTTATGGGACTGGCACTAAATCCATAGCTGCCAATGTTCGTTCATAAAGCACTAATTCCATAGCTGCTATAGTCTATTCATCGGGTACTAAATCCATAGCTACCAGTCTTCATCTAATAGGTACTAAGTCCATAGCTACCAATGTTCAACAGGTACTAAGTCCATAGCTACCAATTCCTACAGGTACTAAATCCTTAGCTACCAGAGTCTAACTAATAGGTACTAAGTCCATAGCTACCAATTCCCAACAGGTACTAAATCCATAGCTACCAACGTCTAAAAGGTACTAAGTCCATAGCTACCGGTGTTTGTCCCATAGGCACTAAGTCTATAGCTGCCAATGTATACTCACGTCATCTTCTATCTCTCATCATTCATCTACCATCTCATACCCAACATTTTCGTATATATAAGATACGTATACAGTTTAAGTCCTTTAAAACATGTATAAAACGTTCAACCAGCATAGACAGCAAGTATTCAGATAATATGCACACATAGCACGTAGTTTATATAAAATACTTCATATCTATGTGTAAGATGAAAGGGACCATGCACTCACTTGAAAGGTGGTGAGTCGGCACTCGGACAGCACTTCGTTACTCTTAAAACAATTATCCCTTGACGAAACCTAGTATCATTACCACTAGAGTTTAGTCTAACGTTTGACGAGACTAATTTAATAGTCTAGCTATTATTACTATTATATAAGCGTTAAATAACACTCAATATAACTCATAATAATAGCCTAAATAATTATTTTAAGGTCCTAACAATGTTACTATAATTAAATAAAATCTATATTAAATATACTATAGGCGTAGCTCACTTACAGCGGGTTTTTATTAAAAACCGGGCTTCGCTGGAGCAGCGTTTCCGAGCCGAAAGCTTTTCTTCTCGGAGCCGTCGGGCGCTCCGGGGCTCTCTTCTCGTGCTAGAGAGGTTCCGTAGACTTGGGAGGGGTTTAGGGAGGCTAGAGAGAAGTTAGAGAGAGAAAGAAAGGCTTATGGTGTGAAGAAAATATGAGGAGTTCACCCTTGTATTTATAGGAAGTGTATAGTAAAGTAGTCTCCAAGCTTCGTCCGTAACTTTTGCATACGAGCTCCGTTTTTGTCTGTCTTTTTACTGTTGAGTTCCTATTAATGAGATCTTCAACTTTCATTTAGACCTCGTTGGCTAATTCTCATTCTATCTCGGATTTACAAAACTGTATCAAATTCGCCGCGCTCGAAAAGTAGGGACTAAGCTTCGTCCATAACTTTCGCATACGAGCTCCATTTTTGTATGTCTTTTTACCGTTGAGTTCCTATTAATGAGATCTTCAACTCTCATTTAGACCTCGTTGGCTAATTCTCATTCTATCTCGTATTTACAAAACTGTATCGAATTCGCCGCGCTCGAAAAGTAGGGACTAAGCTTCGTCCATAACTTTCGCATACGAGCTCTATTATCGACGTTCTTTATATCCACGCGTTGGTATTTACGAGTACTATAACTTTCATTTAGATCCCGTCGGCTAAAAATTGACCGATCTAAAATTCAGATTTCGGGCTGTGCACTGCTATGCTAAATCTTTAGAAAAATCATAACTTCCTCATACGAAGTCAGATTTGGGCGTTCTTTTTATCGATTTTCTTAGTTTAACATATTCTACGACTTTCGTTTAGATCGCTAAGGCTAAATCTCGCTCTATCGTAAATTCACTATTTACGCTTCCCGGTATCGTGTCGGTTCCGTCGCGAAACTTCAACGGGTCATAACTTCTTCGTTATAACTCGGTTTTCGGCGTTCTTTATATGTACGAAAACCTTGTAACATACTATACAACTTGGTTAAGATTATTTATTCTAAATAATCTTTTGTCGAAAAGTCGTTTTCGACCCCTATTGCCTCTAAATTGACTAGCCCGGATTTGCGGGCGTTACAATTACTATGTACAAGTTGTAGTCAATTTTATCGAATTGCTTCCAATCTACTCTATGTAATGTTAATCAACTTTATGTAAAATCGTCTATTATCTAATTAAAGTATCCTTTTTTCATGATAATGAAAATTTACAAGATAAAATTTACTTATGTTGAGAAACCACAATAAATGATCATATTAAATGTAACACCCGCAGAGTCGGGTCAGTCATTCTGAATATTATAAGCATTATTTGATTTTTTTGATAGAAGATTATTTAGGATAAATAATCTTAACCTAAGTTATTGTATAAGTGACAACGATTTCGTACATATAAAGAGCGCCTAAATCTGACTTTGTGAGAGGAATTTATGACTTTTCTAATATTTCAGCGTAGCAGTATACGAATCAGAAACCAAAATTAAAATTGGCTGATTGTTGGGAAATACAATGTAAATGAGAATTGAAGATCTTGTCAATACCTATCTGTTTATAAAGATAGTCGAGAATGGATATCATATGAGAGAGTTACGAATTTTTAAGGGAATTTAACGGTGTAAGCCTGTTAAAATTACAACTTTAATAATAAAGTCAAAATTAGCCGACGGAGTCTAAACGGATATTTTAGATCTCATCGACAACTACGTGTGGATATAAAACTTGTTGAAAACGGAGCTCATATGAAGAATATATGAATTTTCAAATAAACATAAATTCTTCACATGCACTCGCATACAACAACAGAGTGCATTGTGCGCACTGACAATCCACTAGATGCTCGACAAATGTCACCATCCAGAAGCTACCACATCACCCTTACCCGACCAGATACGTGGCGCATAGGAAAACCCCCTATAAATAGAATTTGTATTTCATTCCATTCCCACACTCTCCAAATGTTTCTCTCTCGATTTCTATCAACTATAAGCCCATTCTCCGTTAAGTTTTTAGTCGGCGAAGCCTTGCGGTGTATGATCATCGGTGAATAGAAGCTCCCAGATCAGGGTTCTGCCCGAATAATCCATGGTTTTCACCAAAAAGCTCTGTAAGCTACACTTATTTTATTCAACTTTAACTTTTAATTATAGTCATAGTCGTTATTATGAACCTATAATTAAAATTTATCATTGATTCTAAGTCATTATACTTATTGATCTACTTACAGGGACCATGTCTAGGCTGGATTTAGTGAGGTGTTTATAGTGGGATTTCCAAACAGCATACTATGTATACCAAACAGACCTACCTCCAATATGATCCTACCTTGTTGTTCCTTACTTGATAGATCTTGATGTAGACTTTGGGATTAGTAAGGGATCTAGATTATCATTAGTTTCCAGGAATATAAGCCTAAGACTTAGTGATATTCATACCTAGGTCACATCAGAAAGATAAAGTACCAAGGAAAAGTTTTGCCCAAATTCTGAGGCATCCACTTTTATCAATTGATTTCATAGCCCCATTCATGAACATGATTTTAATACAAGTATTAATTAAAGTATTAAATATCCTTTAAAGAGTTTATATGTGAGATATATGCTTATTGTCTGGAATATGTGTTAAGAATATATTTAATAATATATGATATGCGAACCAAGTATTGTTCTATATGTGTTAAGATATGTATCAAGTATTTCATGATAATAATAATATAAGTATCATTAGAGAGAAGGATAAAGTTTATTTAATACTAAAATACTTTGTATACACTGAAGTAGGATAGTGTTTCCTTAGCAGATCTTGTATTAGGAGTTGAGCATTGTAGTCATACCAATATATATATATATATATATATATATATATATATATATATATATATATATATATATATATATATATATATATATAAGTTTAATTGAGTTGGATAATCGGTGCATCTTCTTAAGAGTACATACGAGACATGAACTGAGAGTAGAATTCTAACATTCTTGGTCTGTGAGTATGGATTATGTCATTGAATTGGATTACATGTAAGGATCGACAGGGTGGGCTATATTTCTTATATGACATGAATTTATATATATATATATATATATATATATATATATATATATATATATATATATATATATATATAACATTGTGGGATTGAAATCGTTATGTACTCACCAGGTTTCCCAACCTCAACCACTCAGTTTCTTTGTATCACATGTAACAATACGAAGGTACATTATGCTGAGAGACTAAAGGTGATCATTAGTGTAAATTAATGTAAGGTTTGTTTATGCTTATGTTTTGTATCAGTTATGACATCCCTAACCTTAATGAATCAATAGAAGCATATCTTTGGAAATACTTTTACGGGACCAAATTCCACATGTATAAATTAACTCTATTTTAAATAAGCAAAAATTAAAAAAAATTTAATGGTCGTAAAAATAGGAATGTCACAGTTGGTATCAGAGCATTAGTTTAAGCGAACTAGGAATGTTTCATAATTTCTAGACTTAAACTTAGAATGTCAAGCGATGATCGTGAGATGTGTATCTATTATATTTTAGGTAGAAGACCTAAATTGACACAAGCACTCGCTTACCTTAAGATAATATGCCTAATTTTCTATTATGTGCTAAATGATTTATACATAGCATGCCTTAGGTTGTCTATTCTAATTACTGATATTAGGTGTATGGTCTATTGCCAACCTAGAATTAGAAAATTTTATGTGTTCAAGTGTCTAAACATTTAATTACGTTATTAGAGCTGACATATAATCTTTCATAGTGATAAGGAGGATCACGCGTCTAAACCTTCTCCATCTATATTCTTGTCTCGATACACTGAACGCTTGCTTTAGTGTACATAACTTCATGGTGAGAAATCATAGCGGATTAGGAAACAGTAACTAGAATAAACAACTTGATCCCCCTACAATCGAGCGTGCACCTGAAGTAGTGTCGATAAATGAACTTGTTATGATGGTGATGATTAGGGAACAGTTAGTACAACAGAGGGAAGAAATGAGACATCTCATTCAAGAAAATCGAAGAGATCCTACTGTGCATGTCATGCAACCTGAGTTTAATGAGGATCACTTTGAGGAAGGAAATTATAGTAGGACAATGATTCGTATGGAACCCCAAGTGTTTAGAAGAAACCAATCCAATGAAGGAAACGATAGATATGGATGTAAGTACAAGGATTTCATGGCATGCAAGCCGCCAAGTCTTTCTAGAACCCTAACACCTGCAGAAGTCATGGATTGGATCTTCGATATGGAGATGTTGTTTGATAGTTGTGACTGTAGTGACCAACATAAGACCATTTTAGCGGTCAGACAACTAAAGACCGGCGTGTTACACTGTTGGAATTTGTTGGTAGATTCTATGCCAAATGGAGAAGCGAAGAAGATATCATGGGAAGAATTCCTTTTGCAGCTGAAAAGAGAGTATTGCTCTGAGCAAGACCTCCTAGTAATTAATAACGAATTCCAGAACTTGGAAATGGCCAAGATGAGTGTCAGCGAGTACGCTGCCACATTCATCAAGAAGATAAAGTTAGTACCCCATTTGGTACCCACCGAACTTTCCATGGTTGACAAATTTGCTAATGGAATGCCAGTGGACTTTTTTCCAATGGTTAAAATAGCAAAGACTCAGAAGGAGACTATCTAGTTAGCTAGAAATGTGGAGACCCATATACGAGAAAAAGGTTTGGAAAAAGAAGAGACAGTAGATAAAAGGAAGCTTGAGGGATCTTTCATATCCAAAAAGAATAATAAGTTCTCAGAGTCTGACCCCAACGGAAAGAGGTCAGGGGGTAACATTAAAACAAGATGGTGTAACAAGCGCATAAGGAAGCATGTAACGTCTGCAGATCCGGGCTAGTCAATTTAGAGACGATGAGCATCAAAAATGAGTTTTTGATTGAATTTTATTTAGAAGGATTAATCTTAACCAAGTTTTATTATATGTTACAAGGGTTCTGTACGTATAAAGAACGCCGAAATCCGAGTTATAACGAAGAAGTTATGGCCCGTCGAAGTTTTACGGCAAAGCCGGCACGACGCCAGGAGACGTAAATAGTAATTTTTGATAAATGAATTTTTAGCCTTAGTGATCTAAACAAAAGTTGTAGTATACGTTAAACCGAGATCGTCCATAAAAAGAACGCCCAAATCTGACTTCGTATGAGGAAGTTATGAATTTTCTAATATTTGGCATAGCAGTGCACGACCCGAAACTCGAATTTTAGTTCGAGCTGTTTTCGGCCTACACGACCTAAATGAGACTTGAAGATATCATTAATAGGAACTCAACGATAAAAAGACAGATGAAAACGGAGTCCATATGAAGGAGTTACGAATTCTTCACGGTCATTTAACACTCTAATCTCCTTCTACTGTTAAATTTAAGATCGGTCGAGAATTAGCCGATAGAGTCTAAATGAAAGTTTTAGATATTGTTTTTACCAATGCGTGGATATAAATAACATCGAGAATAGAGCTTGTATGTTAAATATATCGATGAAACTTAGTCCCTACTCTTCGAGTGCAGCGAATTCGATACAGTTTTGTAAATCTGAGATAGAATGAGAATTAGCCGACGGGATCTAAATGAAATTTGTATTACTCGTAAATACCAATGTGTGGATATAAATAACGTCAAAAATGGAGTTCCTATGAACGAGTTACAAATTATAATTGCCTATTTACGTATTAAAATAAAGTATAAATCATATATACGTACAAACACACACACACACACACACACACACACACATATATATATATATATATATATATATATATATATATATATATATATATATATATCATTAGAAAGGTATCAACGATGCGGTTATTATAAGACTAGTGTTGAGTACTTTCGACATTAGTTTAGCACAAATATCATTAAATCTATTTAAAATAGTATTATGAAGGGTGTTTAGTCGTTTATATAACTATAAGGTCATTAAGTAATTATGGACGGTAGTTTTTGTAAATTCAATTACTATAAATAAGAGGCTTGGGATCTCATATTTCTTGCACCATTCTCTTGATTCAAGAGTCTTTCTCTTCTTATCCCCGGAGCATTTCGGTCCCTCGTGATTCGAATTCTCTTTCTGTAGTTTTAGAATAGTAAGGTGAGCGCTGAAGCACTGCACGAATCTTTCTTACAAAGATTCAGCGACGAAGTTCTTCCCCTGTAGAGCCCGATTGCTAGCTAAAACCCCCTTGTAAGTAAGTTATGCTTACCCTATTTTAATATAGCTTATATTTAAAATTAGTATTGTTATTATGAACTTATAATAAATATTTGAGCTATTATTATGACTTATATAAGTGTCGTTATAATATCTTTTTAACTACTCGTGGTACGGGGAATCTAGTTTAAAGGGCCGCCTAGGGTTGTTGGATTTTAGAAGTGCTATATGCCAAAATGGTCATGCCCTCCAGTGTTTTATGTCTGGCCCCTATCTTTACATATTGGTTGGAAAGTATTGTTAAAACGCTTATATAATAATAATAATAATAATAATAATAATAATAATAATAATAATAATAATAATAATAATAAGACTAATAATTAGTCACGATAACTATTAGACTAAAATCTAGTGGTAATAATACTAGGTTTTGTCGAAGGAAATTATTTTAAAGTAAACAAAGCGTTGTCCGAGTACCGAGTCACCACCTTATCAAGTGAGTGCATAGTTACTTTCATATTACACATAGATATGAAGTATTTTATATACACTACGTGCTATGTGTGCATATTATCTGTATACTTGCTATCTATGTTGGATGAAGCTACATTACACTGAGAGATTAAGTATATATAAATCACTAGTGATAATGAATGTAAGTCATGTTTATGCTTATGTTTATGTATTGACGATGACATCCCAATGTTTTAAATGAATAAAAATACATTTCTTCGGAAATGCTTTGATAACGTATTTATCATGTTTTTCTCAGGGAACAAATTCTGCAACATTTTTCTTAAAAGAGGTGCTCTGATTTTTATAAAGCATAAACAAAATCGATCTTTTCTGGCCTTGAAAATGGGGATGTCACAGTTGGTATCAGAGCATTTGTTTAAGCGAACTAGGAATAAGGATTTATTTCTAGACTTAAACTTAGAATGCTAAGCAATGATTGTGAGGAGTGTGTCTAATAAAATTTAGGTAATACACCTGAATAGACACAAACACTAACTTAATTAGGGAAGATGCCTAAAATGATTTTATGTGCTTAATGATTTGTGACGCTTTATGCTATTATTTGATCGGATCTATGGTTTGTTTCCGACCGGATCTGGAAATTTACGTGTTCAGATTTCTAAACGTTTAATTACGATATTAGAATTGGCATGTAACTTTTCGAAGTAATAAGGGGGATTACACGTCTAAATCTTCTCTATCCACATGCTCGTCTCGATGCAATGAATGCATGCTTCCGTGAAAATAACGTCATGGTGAAGACTCAGATAATTGAGTAAATAGAGGAAATGAAGAGGGTTACGATATTGAATGATACCTATCGGAAGATATTTTAAGTGTGATATCTTGCCTTTTGAACGTGTCTAAGAAATAATATGTCTAGTACGGGAGAATTACACTTTCGATTAGCAGAAAGAAAGATTTTTTTTGTATAATCCATGAAGTTATCCCATCATATAACATTTCCATCACCAACCAAGTTGAAGCAAAATTGATGATCGAAGATACGCATGGAAGAAGTCTTAGTAGAGTCTAGGGAAAATTTTATGATTGTTTAGACACATTTGTATGTGTTAAAATTGTTTTTGTGATATTGACTTGGAGAACTGCGAGACAATACTTGGGATGAGTATGAGTAGGTCTGAAAGGTAGTAGAGGCCTATACTACCGGAAGCACAGGACTCGCACTTGGATCAGGGAAAGTCACAAGGTTACCAAGAAGATAGTAACTGATACCATTTTATTAAAATATGTCGTTACCATCGTTTCGGTAATGATTAAGAAGATGATTGTTATTCCGACCCTATTGGTCATATCAAATTGAGTCCGACTACGCTGAGTATGTTATGTGGTTCAGAGAATCAAGTTCGATGTAGCATCTCACTTAAGACGGAAAATTGAAATAAAAAGTGATCAGTAGATGTATCGAAAAAAGTTGCTTGTAGCTAGAAATTCTACCTTTTAAGATGAGATTAGAACATGAACGAACGTATAGTCTGTTCTGGAAGACTCTAAGAGACCTAAGTCTAAGCGTTGCAACATATGATGATAGGTCATTAGAATATGACACACCGTTCCATTGTAGTAGTAAAAAAACGTATCTTAAGTTCGTATTTAGTGAGGATCGAGGTTGTGACTTGAAGGTCATAATTTGGAGTCTAACGTGAGATAGGGAGCAAGTGCAAGATCGAGCACCGCTTGCAGTCGAGAATTCCAAGAATTAGATACTCATTCGAAGGAACAGAGAAGTTACGATTATTACCTAGGATAAAGAGATAACGTATAGAGCCATTATACAACCCTATTTCGTTGATGATTCCGGGACGTAATCATCCTAAGGGGGAGATAATTGTAACGCCCGCAGATCCAAGCTAGTCAATTTAGAGACGATGAGCATCAAAAATTAGTTTTTGATGGAATATTATTCATAAGGATTAATCTTAACCAAGTTGTAGTATATGTTACAAGGGTTACGTACGTATAAAGAACGCCGAAATCTGAGTTATAACGAAGAAGTCATGGCCCTTCAAAGTTTTACGGCAAAGCCGGCACGACGCCGGGAGACGTAAATAGTAATTTTTGATAAAGGAATTTTTAGCCTTAGTGATCTAAACAAAATTTTTAGTATACGTTAAACCGAGATCGTCCATAAAAAGAACGCCCAAATCTGACTTCGTATGACGAAGTTATGAATTTTCTAATATTTGGCATAGCAGTGCACGACCCGAAACTCGAATTTTAGTTCGAGCTATTTTCGGCCTACACGACCTAAATGAGACTTGAAGATCTCATTAATAGGAACTCAAGGATAAAAAGACAGATGAAAACGGAGTCCATATGAAGGAGTTACGAATTCTTCGCGATCATTTAACACTCTAATCTCCTCCTACTGTTAAATTTAAGATCGGTCGAGAATTAGCCGACAGAGTCTAAATGAAAGTTTTAGATATTGTTTTTACCAACGCGTGGATATCAATAACGTCGAGAATAGAGCTCGTACGTTAAGTATATGGATGAAACTTAGTCCCTACTCTTCGAGCGCAGCAAATTCGATATAGTTTTGTAAATCTGAGATAGAATGAGAATTAGCTGACGGGATCTAAAGGAAAGTTGTAGTACTCATAAAACTAACGCGTGGATATAAATAACGTCAAAAAGGGAGTTCGTATGAACGATTTACAAATTATAATAACATATTTACGTATTAAAATAAAGTATAAATCATATATACGTACACATATATATACAAATGTAATGTAGCTTCATAGGGTTGTTGGATTTCAGAAGTGCTATATGCCAAAATGGTCATGCCCTCCGGTGTTTTATGTCTAGCCCCTGTCTGTACATAATGGTTGGAAAGTATTGTTTAAACGCTTATATAATAATAATTATAAGAAAAATAATTAGTCACGGTAAATATTAGACTAAAATCTAGTGGTAATTAACAATACTAGGTTTTGTCGAAGGAAATTATTTTAAAGTAAACGAAGCGTTGTCCGAGTACCGAGTCACCACCTTATCAAGTGAGCGCATAGTTACTTTCATCTTACACATAGATATGAAGTAGTTTATATAGAATACGTGCTATGTGTGCATATTATATGTATACTTGCTATCTATGTTGGATGAACGATTTTATACAAGTTGTAAATGATTTAAACTGTATACGTATTTTATATGTACAAATATGTTGGGTATAACATGGGTAGATGAATGATGAGAGATAAAAGATGATATGAGTGAACATTAGCAGCTATGGACTTAGTGCCTATTGAATAAACGCTGGTAGCTATGGACTTAGTACCTGATAGATAAATGTTGGTAGCTATGGACTTAGTACCTGATAGATAAACGTTGGTAGCTATGGAGTTAGTACCTAAACACTGGTAGCTATGGATTTAGTACCCGATGAATGAACTTTAGCAGGTATGGAATTGGTGCTTTACGAACGTGTATTGGCAGCTATGGACTTAGTGCCAGTCCTATAACCCTGGAAGCAAGGGACTTTGGAATGAACGAATGCATGATAGAGGATGAGTAATTGGGTTGATTGTTTGATGTATAAACTTTATAATTATAATTATATTATTGTGGGTTGAAAATCCTATGTACTCACCCGGTTTCCCGACCTGACCCACGCAGTTTATTTATATCATAGGTGTTGATATGAAGCTACATTACACTGAGAGATTAAGGATACATAAATCACTAGTGATAATGAATGTAAGTTCTTTTTATGCTTATGTTTCTGTATTGACGATGACATCCCAATGTTTTAAATTAATAAAAATACATTTATTCGGAAATGCTTTGATAACGTATTTATCATGTTTCTTTCTGGGAACAAATTTCGCAACATTTTTATTAAAAGAGGTACTCTGATTTTTATAAAGCATAAACAAAATCGGTCTTTTCTGGCCTTGAAAATGAAGATGTCACAAAGCACTATGGAAATTGTTATAAAGAGGTGACCTGCTTCAAATGTGGGAAGATTGGTCATTATGCCAATGAATGCAAAGGTAAGCAAGAAGTGTGTTTCAAGTGTATAGAAGCAGGGCATTTCCATAAGGTCTGTCCAACAAAAAAAGAGTGGCAAGGCCAAACAATCCGCCAAAGCCAAAAGTGAGGGCATATCATATGATTTTGGATGCAGTAAGAGGTGAACCTGATGTTGCTTGAGAAAAGAAAGAGAAGAAATTTGTATCTTGTAATTGTTTAGATAGTATAGGGTTGCTTTGCCTGATGTAATAGGTGTGATGTATGAATAAGATTGTAATTGTTTTCAGAAGTAATGACATCCCTAAATTATGTTATATTGTTTGATTATGGTTTCAACATAATGGATTAGCTAATCGGATAAGAGAAGATTGAGATGTAGTCTTACCAATATATATATATATATATATATATATATATATGTATGTATGTATGTATGTATGTATGTATGTATGCATGCATGCATGTATGTATGTATGTATGTATGTATGTATTTATGTATGTATAAGACTTGCGAAAGAGGCTTAAGTTTAATTAATTTAGATAATGAGTAGCATCTTCTTAAGAGTACATACGAGACATGAACAAAGACTAGAATTCTTACATTCCTGGTTCAAGAGTATGGATTAAGCAGAGTCATTTATCACTGATCTGAGAGTATCGATTAGAGATGATCATTCATTCTTTACCCGAGATTATGGATTAGGTAAAGCCATTCATTTACGAATCTGAGATTATAGACACTACAAGAAAACAGACCTTTAATGACGCGCAAACAATGACACTCGCTGATAGATGACGCGCATTTGCAAGTGCCCTAAAAGATAATGTCAGTTTTGCAAAATTTGAAGGATAGAGGGCACACATTTGTGCGCGCCCTAAAATTAGTGTCAGAAAAGAAAAAAAGAAATGCGGAGGGCGCCTTTCATAAAATGTGCGTCGTGTAAATGTGTCGCTTTATAATTTTTAAGTGAAACACGCGTTTTAGGCGGGAAATGAAATCGATGAAAATTACCCCCGCCTATTGAATCCCAAAAATTAATCCCCCCGCCTCTTCTACTTAGCAAGAAAAAGCCCTAGGTTCCTTATCTTCATCTTCAGTATCATCAAACATCTTGTTCATCCTCTGCATTATTTCCATTGTTCTTCCCTCTCCTCACTGATCAATACCCAAAAACCCCTAATATCATAACCACTCCTATTTTCTCGTACAAAAAAATCCCAAAACATCACCAAATACTAAATTCCACAAAATCGTTGTGACCATTTTAGCTAGGGCTTTTTTCAAGAACAAAAACACTCTCGCATCTCTCTTAGCTCTGAAACAATGGACGATTCACCTTGCTTCGCCTTTGGTCACTTCTCCTCCGGCGACGTCAGGCCTTCATCATTACAAATCGACCAACGATATCGTGATGAAGCTTAGCTGCCAAGCTGTGACCTTAAGCTGAGGTAGAAGACTTCACGGTGGGTTTTCCTCTGGTGTTCCCCCCAAAGTTAATTTCCACTCTTTCATCCCCTTTTACTCCACCGATCGTTCGATTGACAATGATTCTTGACTCTTACAACCCTATGACCCTCTTCTTCCTCACGTCGTATTCTATCCTATCGTTCTTGCTTTTCATCTCCTTCTCACTATAAATAATTGCAGGTTCTATCTAAGAAATCAATTTTAGGGGGTATTAGGGTTGGAATTTTCTAATTTAATGGTTTGTTGTTCTCAAAATTAGGATTAATCGATGTTGGTGGTTTGGTCGCACGCCTTCTTTACTGTGGGATAGAGATCCTCTCCCGTTGTTTCTGCTAAGGTACATTTCACTGATTTCTCAATCATATGTCTACTTCAATATCTAACACCTCTATGTCTCCGTGTTTGCAATTGCAGGTAAACAAAGGGTCTATTCTTCCATCGTTCACACTTAAAGATCAAGACGGTAAAACTGTGAGCCTCTCGAAATTCAAAGGCAAGCCTCTCTAGCCAGTGAAGTTCACCATTGACACACACTAAGGTCTGTATCTACTCTGTTCTTGAATATTCAGATTTTTAATGTTAATTATTATTGGTGAGAAGTTTTTTGAGTTTCATTTTTAACCTAATTTCTTCTAATTTCTTGTAATTTGCTTCGAATATACTCATTTGGAAAAGTAGTATAGAGTTATACTATAACTATTACCTTTGTTTTTTGACGAACACTAAGTGTTCGGTCAAATTCCTCAATGAAACTAGAAGCCTCATCTGACGATATCATGCTTCCTTTTGTTTATAGTCACAAATTTTGCAAGTTGTACTTGAACAACACCTACAAAACTAGGTGAATGTATTCATTTCACAAAACTTTTATGTATTGTTGAACTATATGATGATGTCTGCTAATTATTTGTAGTGTTGTTACACTTAATTCTATTCTTCCTATTATTTCTCTAAAAAAAACATGTCAACTTTATTCATTCCATGAAATTTAAGCATAAATTGTCTTTGATAAACTTTAAGCATCCCTATTTATCAGATTAACATCAGGTGAGGATCTCAATGTCTCTTACCTTTATTCATATCATTATCAACTTATTCAAGTTGCCTCTTAATGTTTGCTTCTTGTTTATTAGCATTGTTGTCTGGTGATGTTTGTTTTAACAAAAACTGTGAAAAAGACTTATAATGAGGAGAACACAACTTTGAGTTGTTTCGTCCCCAAGTGTGCTCCTTCGTTACCTATACCCAAAATCTAGCAAGATTTGGGTAATAGATCTTCACTAAAATTACTTTTAAGAGCTTCAAAAGTGAGCTTTCATTAGAGAAAAAGACATTTCTTTTGTTTGGGGTTACATTGAGATTTTATACCTTTGTTATCCCCTGTTCTAAAAATCATGTCTTTTCCAGGTAAAGCCCCTGGTATAAAGAATAAGGACTTTCTGGAAAGCCTATAATGCCTGGAAGTAGAGTTGTTACTTTGTGTTATCGGCCTCCTGAGCTTTTATTAGGTGCTACTGATTATGGAGTAGATGTTGATTTGTGGAGTGCTGGTTGCATCCTTGCTGAACTTTTTGCTGGCAAGCCAATAATGCCTAGAAGAACAGAGGTACTTTATATAAACCATTAAGCCTTGTATGGATAAAGTGGCTGAATGGGTAATGATATAATGTTGTATACATAAAGACTGTTTCTTTTCTAGACTGAATACACTGTTTGAATCTGAGTAAATGATCATTTTACCCTTCTATTAGGAAATGACAATTTGTCAAACAAATCAAACCCATTTCTTACTTTATATCTTATTAAACAACTCAATCCGATTTCATAGTTTATACTTTATACTCTATACCAATTATCAAACTAATCCGGACCTCATCAAATCAAATATGTAAACCTAAAGCTAAAAATGTAACAGAAAACCTTAACCAATTTCACAAATTTGAACTTAATCAAAACTGTAAATCTCATAGTATTCTTACCTGTGAAAGTATAGATTTACAATTAGTTTTTATTTTATGAGTATTCTTTTTTAAATAAAACAAAGCTCCAAATGTCTAACCATATGCTTCAAGTCCAAATCCATAAGGAATGGTTAGGGGATAGAAAGGCAAAAATGTAACAAATAATGTTTGTATGTATTAAGCTAGTTTTATTTTTTGGCTTAAACATAAACTTCAAGTCTAATCCCTGTTGTATGATTTTTTCACCTTTTTAGTCACTGAAACCGACACCGTGATTAACTGCATGTAGAATGACTATTTTGCCCTCTATTTCATATTTTTCTTATTACTCATTTGTATTAATAATTATTCACGGGTGGAGCAACTACACAAAATTTTTAAACTTTGTGGTTCACCATCTGAAGAGTACTGGAGAAAATCAAAGTTGCCTCATGCCAATATTTTTAAACCACAACAGCCTTACAAACGGTGTGTGGGTGAGACATTCAAGGATTTCCCTCCATCTGCTTTAATGCTTTTGGATTCTCTCCTTGCAGTTGAACCTCATAACCGAGGATCTTCTTCTTCTGCACTACATAGTGAGGTACACTTAAGCTCTATTCTGTATGAATGGGTAAGGATGTCTGTCTGGATAAATTGTTGGGAAGATAAAAAAAGAAGGGCAAAATAGGTAAATGGGTAGTGTTTTAATACGTTAATTGATGTGTTTTTTTAAGGGGATAACCCATTAAGAGTATTTGCTTTCTTAGAATTTCAAAAAAATAATGGCTAATTTTTTTATTAGGATAATATACTTCTTGAAGTCTACCCAATTATAGTAGTGAAAATTTCTTTGTATTTTGAGGACATTGTTATTTGGGTAAAAATTATAAAATTACAATCCTGTAGTAAGAAATGAAAGTAGAATGCTATTATAAACAAATAAATGAAAGTAAATTACAATCCATTAGGCTAGGGTTGGGTCTTTGTGTGGGTTTAACTCTTTTTGTGTGTGTAAGTGGTAAAAAGTCATAACCTGCATGTACGGTCTGTGTGAGGCTTAAAGTTACAACATATTCTTGGGTTTTGTTACTACCCCAAATCCACTTTGTGAAAATTTCATATTGGTCCAACTGTGATTGCCCATTACAGGTTGCACTTTCAAACTAGTAGTGCTAATGAGTGTTTTCTTTGGTCGTTGCTAATGTTGCTAATGTTGCTGCTTGGTTCCATAAAGATGGCATGAAGTAATTGGATTAAAGAACCTTTTGCCCCTGCTACTTAGGACCTCTCATGAATTCTTTGCTTTAAAGACTCTTTTTCCCTTGGCTTTTCATCAGGTGCAATTAGACTCGTTATAGATATTTTATATATAAGAGGAAAGAGATTCAAACTAATTAAGTCTCAGTAATTAAAAACATGTCCTTCATCTTTCAATGTGTACAATTACAACTTCTATTATTAAATGCCTCAAGTGATAAAGGGATCTTTCGAGGGTTCTTTCTGGATTGACCAAGGAGTTAAACGTTGACAAGTTTCTAGGTATATTCCCCCATATAACTTGTTATAATTTGCTCATTTTATTGAAATTTATCATATTTCTATAATGTCAAAGGCTAGGGTTCGACGTGCTACGGTTGTGAGTTTGGATGCGGACCCCTGTTTCAAGAGAATTGCATTCGTATAAATTATAATGCTGGTCAACATTTCTGTGTAAGTAACTATTTTATTCATATCTTGTTTCTCTCTCTCTCTCTCTATCTCTCTATCTATCTATCTATCTATCTATCTATCTATCTATCTATCTCTCTTATCCAAATCACATTTCGTTTCTGTAGTATCTCAAGTAGCAGCATAATTTCAAGGAAAAAGCACATCTGATGTGCTGCAAAAGAGACTCACTAACTTGATTTTTTAAACCTGATGTTTAAAACTACACTGAGTGTGAGATAGAAGTTTATGAAGAGAAGGAAAAAGACAGAAGTTTTTGAGGATGTTGCTGATGAAAAAGATAGAAGTTTTTTAGGATGTTGCTGATGAAGTTTATGCAAAGACGGAAAAAGATAGAAGTTGTTGGCACATAGTAAGCTAGATAATGCAATTGTATATAAATGATTTCATTTTTTTATAACATTTACTCACTATTGGAATAATTATTTGTATTTGATATATTAGTGAAATGAATTATCTTTGTTATTTATGGTATTTTATTTTGCATTATGTGATTTTTAATGTATTATTTAATATGAAAAATTAGTAAATCTATAAATAATATTTTTTTTAACATTTAAAATTATGATACGCAAAAATGTGTGTCATCTTTATTTATGACATGGCCTTTCTTGACAGGGGCTTTCTTGATACGCATTGCGTGTCATTAACACGCGCGTCGTAAGATTACGACACGCGAATGCGTGTCGTCTTCCTTTATGACAGGGCCTTCCTTGATACGCATTGCGTGTCGTAAACGCGCGTCGTAATTGCGCGTCGTAAATGCGTGTCGTCTCTCTTTATGACAGGGCCTTCCTTGACGTGCATTTGCGCGTCGTCTGAGCCTTTTACGACGCGCAATGAGCGTCGTAAAAGGTTGTTTTTCTAGTAGTGAGATTATGTCTTTGAATAGGATTATGTCTGTGAATATATATATATATATATATATATATATATATATATATATATATATATATATATATATATATATATAACATTATGGGATTGAAATCCCTATGTACTTACCAAGTCGCCAAACCTGTCCCACTTAATTGCATATGTTTTGTATCATTTATGGAATACCTAGCCTTAATGAATTAATGAAAACATTTCTTCAGAAATTCTTTTACCGGATCAAATTATGCATCTATAAATAAACTTTTTTTAAATAAGCATAAATAAAAAGTTTTAAAATAGCCGTGAAAATGGGGATGTCACACTAAAATACCCAATTAACATTACTAAGTAATTAAAACACAATTACCTTCGCACTTACATAATTTGATAAGTAAATGAAAGTAAACCGGAAACTCATAGCATCCACTAATAAACGACATAAATATAGATATATAAGCCTAAAATTACTTCAATAGACAAAAACAACTTTAATATTATTCATCACCTTGCCACATCGGGAACACATATGTATATTAGTTTTTCATAGCAAGCACTTCTTTTTTCTCCAAACTGTACTTACATAGTTCTATTTTAGTCTTTAGCTTTCGAGCACTTGCTTCACTAGAGCAGTTGAAATTTCGGTTTCTTGGTTCTCTCTCCTAGTATTTTTGATCTAATCCTTTTTATGATCAATTTCATCCCAATATTTACCTAGCAAGTTTCTTTGGAAACCAAATTCCCTAAAACCCTTATCCACCTCAGCTTCTCTTTGTAACAACACTTTCTTCAAATCCTCATGCATGCTATTGGGGGAAAGGGGGTGGTTGAAATGGTAAGGGGTATGTAGGTAGGGGGATGGTGATTGGTGGCAGGGGAAGGGTGATTGGCAGAAGTAGATGGCCAATTAAATTTGGCCAAGATCCTTTTAATTTCCTCCGATATTTTAGACATTCTCACAATAACATTTAGTAGTGTTGAAGTAACAATTCTAAAGAGATAGGCTATTATATATGATATCAGATATCCCCCAATGCCAAGTGGATAGTAGTCAAAACCTATTAAAAAGTAGTCAAAATATAATCATGCGTCGGAATCTACATTGTTCGATAAGACAACACATAAAGTATTAGTCAACGCCTAGTATATAGTAATCGAAACCTAGTAGATAGTAGTAAAAACCTATTAAAAAGTAGTCTAGATATAATCATGTATCAGAATCTACACTATTCGTTAAGACAACACATAAGTTAGTAGTCAACACCTAGTAGATAGTAGTCAAAACCTATTAAAAAGTGGTTAATCATGTGTCGGAATCTAGACTGTTCGATAAGACAACACATGAAGTAGTAGTCAAAGCCTAGTAGATAGTAGTTAAAACATAATAGATAGTAGTCATAACCTATGAAAAAGTAGTCAAATTTTAAGCATGTCTCAGAATCTACACTATTTGATAATACAACACATGAAGTAGTAGTCAGTGCCTAGTAGTAGTAAAAACCTATTAAAAAGTATTCAAACTGTAATCATGTGTCGGAATCTATATTGTTCGATAGGACAACACATGAAGTAGTAGTGAAACGCCTAGCAGATAGTAGTCAAAACCTATTAGATAATAGTCAGAGTAGCCAAAATATCATTTTATATACATCTTGGACATTTGTAGATATTAACCAAACATGTACTTTTTTTAATTATCAAACCTACATACACCTAAAATCATGTCTACTACTCAAGGAAAGTGGTGGTTGATGCCACAGGAGAAGCGAATGGAACTGCTAACAAAAGAAGAAGAGATCAAGAACGAGAGTAAATTTATTAGAGAAGATATGAAGCAGTTGGCAAAGTTACAACCTCAAATATGGTCGAACAAGAGGTCATTAAAGACAAAGAACGCAGCATAAAAACTACAACAGTTTAGGTACAAGAGGCAATAGAGAATATATAACAAAACGACTCTCACACCGTCATTGACTGAATGCGCATAAAATTGCTTGTTCACTGTAAGGGCATCTAAATCGGAAACAAGAAATGAATGTATGTGCGATGGGGGAAGACTCGTGACCGAAATTTATCATCACAGTAACCTTGTTTATAAAAAGTGTTGAATTCTACTCTTCACCTGGGACACCGACCAATGTGAAATCCGGAGACCAAAAAAAGCTCCCATGGACCGAATGACAAGGTACACAGAGAAATCCTAAATTGTAAACGCTTTGCCGCATCCATTTCTGGAGCTGGCCGCAACCGATGAAGTAACATCATCTGAATAAGTATGTCATCACCCTACTGTACTTTGGTTGTCGCAAATAAGTTATGATATGTTGCGTCTAAATGTTTAAGCACTTCCCCTATTTTATGACAATATGATTTCACCAATACATTATCCAACATTCCTTTGTTCGCATGTTGAGCGGTAAATAAACACTTAATATTAGTAAAACATGTTATAAACCAAACAAAGTACTAAAAGGTAAGCAAACATAATAATAATAATAATAATAATAATAATAATAATACATCAATTAATTTGTATACAATAGTAAAAAATATCTTATCACATAATGAACAAATTGCAATCTACTATTCATTCTTATCAAGACAAATGTCATTTATAGTAGCTACACATTATAATGATGCACATTAATTAGTATCTACTTTATATTGCGAGAAAATAGCAATCTACATTGATTTTTAATGAAGATGTTGGTATATTTTTCAAACTTCAATGGTATAATGAGAAAAAGTGCATTAATTCTTACGAACAACAACAATATACAATGATTTCTAATCAAGTAATTGGTTATAATAGGTTATAATTGAAAAACTACACAAAATAACGTGTGTGTGTGTTTATGTATTTATATTCAAGATAACAACAGATTATACAAGATATACTCCTATAACAGAGGAGTTGATAAATACATTAATATGAATCCTTAATTATCTAATATACCCCCTCAAGCGAATGGGTGGTGGACCGAGACGAAGCATAGAATGAAATTGTTCGAATTGAGGTCGTGGAAGACTCTTGGTGAAAATGTCAGCTACCTGAAGCTTGGTTGGGACGAACTTGGTATAGAGTTTACCAAAAGCAACAAGTTCACGGACAAAGTGATAATCGAGATCAATATGTTTAGCACGTTTGTTTGAGACCGGATTTTGTGTCATAAATAAAGCACTTTTGTTGTCACATAGCAAAGTTGGTCGATCAGGTGGTAAAGCATGTAATTCCCATAAGAGATGAGTGATCTAAACAATCTCGGCTGTCGTGTTAGCCATCGCTCGATATTCTGATTCACAACTAGATCTAGATACAGTTGGTTGCTTCTTAGCAATCCAAGAGACTAAATTGCCACCAAGAAATATTGAATAACCATATGTTGAGCGGCGTGTTTCAATGCAACGAGCCCAATCGGCATCAGAATAACCCAAAATGGTGTTTGTATGTGGCCGGAAAAAAGTAAGACCAAACGTAATAGTGCCTTTGACATATCGCAAGATGTGTTTAACAACATGAAAATGATCATTAGTTGGAGAATGAAGAAATTGATTGGCTTGATTAACAGCATAAGAGAGATCAGGTCATGCGATGGTCAAATATTGGAGAGCTCCTACTAAAGAACGATAAAGAGTGATATCTTTGAAGGGAGATCCGTTTGACGTGAGGACTTCATGAGTTGCAAGTGGAGTAGACATAGGTTTAGAATCTAAGAGATCACTGCGAGTAAGGATGTCTATGGCATATTTGGATTGACTTAAAAAGAGTCCATCATCCGTGTAGCTGACTTCTAGACCAAGAAAATGGCTTAAATCACCTAAGTCTTTGATTGCAAATTCTTGATGAAGACGAGTGGTGAAGGCAGTGAGAACAGATTCATTATTACCAGTAAGAATCAAGTTGTCCACATACACGAGTAAGTACATGATGCATGAATTCCGAGCATAGATAAACAAATAAGGATCAGCACGACTGCAAAGAAATCCATTTGAAAGTAGAAATTTACTTAAACGATGAAACCAAGCTCTGGGAGCTTGCTTTAGGCCATATAAGGCTTTGGAGAGTTTGCAAACATGATTGGGGAGTTGAGGATCAACAAAACCAGGTGGTTGATCCATAAATACAGTTTCATTTAGACATCCATGTAAGAAGGCGTTCTTGACATCAAGTTGATGTAAGCGCCATTTATGCAATACTGAAAGAGAGAGAACTATACGGACCGTGGAGGCTTTTACTACTGGACTAAAGGTGTGAGAATAATTGATCCCGGGAATTTGAGTGACCATTGAGCAACTAAGCGAGCTTTGAGTCGTTCAACGGATCCATCTGATTTGTTTTTAGTGTGGTACACCCATTTAGATCCAACAACATTGGAAGTAGGTGGACGCGGAACTTGATGATCCATGGCAGCCATCCATTGAGGATTTTTGGCTGCTGATTTAAATCCTTTGGGTGGCGAGGAAGAAAGAAGAGCAACATGTATAGCGTGAGTGGTGAAGTAGGTAAAATCAGAAAGATATCGTGTTTTACTAATTCCTGATTTAGACCGAGTGTGCATAGGATGAGAACTTGATGATCCAAGGGTAGGAGGCTTGTGGGTAATTGGAGGTGCAGAAGGAGCATCAGTTTGAATTTGGGCTGGTGTAGACACAACTATGGTTGAGTCAATATCAGGTCTACATAATCCACAAGGAGGAGATGAAACAGACTCATTGGGTTGTGGACTTGGCCGGGAAGTTGATGAATCAGACCTGGTCGCGTCAACAGGAGGTTGTTGTAGTAAATCGGGAATGCCATCGTCAACATACGCGTATAAAGGCCAGCTTGAAAAATGTTGAGAATTTGTGGAACCCGAAAATGGAAGAGAGGTTTCATCAAACCTTGCGTGTCAAGAGATGTAGATTCTAGAGGATGATGGATCAAGACATTTGAAGCCTTTATAGTATGAGTGATAACCAAGAAAAATGTATGGAATACTTCTTGGAGAGAGCTTGTTTGCTGAATAATCTCGTAGATAAGGATACACTCGACATCCAAAAGTGTGAAAGTTTTCATAAGATGGCATTCGATTGTAGAGGAGATGGAATGGTGACTTGTGGGAAAGAACTTTGGTAGGCAATCGATTTATGATGAACACTGCTGAAATGAAAGCACCTACCCAATAAGATGAAGGTGTGTGAGCATGAAATAACATAGCCAATCCTGTTTCAACAATGTGACGGTGCTTTTGTTGGATATGGTGTCTAAGTCCATAACTATTTCTGGTATGTACTTGACCCGACCCGGCATGGTCCATTTGGGTTGCATGGCACCATGCAATTGGATAGACTAAATGAGAGAAATAACACTTGTGGTTATTAATATATTATAAGTTCTAATATATTAATAATATTATTTAATTAGTTTGATCAAGAATTAATTTTGGAATTAATTAAGTGATCAAAATATAACTAATTAAATATATGGGTTGATTATGTAAATCATCCATAACTTATATAGTGGGCTAAGAGGCTCCATGGATAATCAAGTTGGGTTGGACTCATTGGATGCTCCATGGAGGCTCCATGGGAGTTACAAACCCATGGGTCATGGAAATGAAGAGTCATGACATATTAGGGTTTACATGGTGTAACCCTAGATGTGTCAACACTATATAAAGCTCATGTGTTCTCCCCAAAATCGGTTAGACTAAGAAACAAGAAGGATAGAGCAGATTTTAGAGAGTTACACTTCCTCTCCAAGTTTACTCCATAGCATTTGGTGTTGTGTGAAGCATTTGAGGCATCACACTTGGGGTGCTAGGCTCACAAGGTTTCAAGGAACATTTACAACAACAAGGTATGTAGTTCTATCTATTATTTAAGTTAAAATTGTTCCCCATGTATGCTAGATAGGATCATAGCCTTGGAAATCAACTTTGCATGATAATTAGACAAACATAGATCCAAGGTTATTAGGGTTGCATGTACACTTAGGAAGTGTTAGAATGTTCAAAACCCATCAGTGGTATCAAAGCCTAGGCTTGTTTGTTTGATATTTGTGCTAAAAAGTTTAAGCAAGTCGAAAAATTTGCTGTCTGCCTGATGAACTCGTCGAGTCCATGGGGGGACTCGCCGAGTTCATGTGTATCTTCATCCTACTCGGCGAGTAGGTTCGTGCACTAGGCGAGTAGGAGCCATAGAATGCAGATTTTCGACTTTTGCTGCTGGAAATGGACTAGAAACATTACCCTAAACTTTTTTGGTGTTATAAAACTTGTTATAGATGGAGTAATGTTTGTTCTAATCCATTTACAATGGCAAATATCAATTTTTCATGATTATATGTGTTCATATAGTCTTGAAACTTTGATATGGATATTCATGTTCTTGATCTTATGAATTTAGATGATCATAGGAATTACTTGTAACCTACTTGGTAGTTTAATTCTTGATCATAATGTGTTTTAATGGAGTCCATAACTTGTCCTCAAGTTATGGAAAACCAAGAGTCACACTTGAATTAAAACCATTAAAAGAACACAAGAGTTAGAAAAATGAAGAGTCTTCATTTTTAATACTCTAATTAACTCATAAGTTACAAGAAATGAAAAGTTTTGAAAGTTTACAAAACTTGCCCTCAAGTTTTGGAACAAGTAAAGTCTTGATTAAAACTTTAGTACCAACCCTTAGATTTTTAAAAGTTAAAATTCTACCCTTATACTTATAATATTATAATGTTATTAATAATATATATATGTATAAGATCAAAGTCGTCTTACCGCTAGTACGTCTCATTCATGAAGCCAGTCTATAAGGTGGGTATAAGGTTGTTGTCTATAAAATGGTAACTTAATGGGTGTCCACTCTCACCCACCGCTTGCTTGACTGGTGGAGGGTTATTAGCCGAACAGGTAAGACAAGGACTTATAAATTCTCATTAAAAGTATAATGATTAGTATAAAGTAACTAAATGTTTTATAAATTCCCAATCTTAGTTACTTTAGGAAAAATGTGAATAAGGTGTTAATCCATGAAATTACACTTTGCACCTTGTTTAAGTCATTGGTGGAGCGTGTGTGGTTTACCGACACACTAACTTGGACTTAACAAGGAAGGCAAAGGGTGACTTAAGGTTTTTTTCATGAGGTCGGAAGGAGCGCGTGTGGTTTACCGGCACAACGATTAAGTGGAAAACATTAAGGGTACCAAGTAATTTGCATGGTTACTTCACACCTTGTTTTGTGATCCTCGGTATCCCAGTCGCAAAACATGAAGGGCACACTCGAGATTGAAACATGCCATTGAAAAGTTCAATGAATCTCAAAGAATCCAGGAATTTCTAAAAGCCAAATAAAACCTAATAATTTGTATTTCGTTTTCATGGTGGAAATTGGTGAATCGTGATTCACCTACCTTTCAAATATGTTATAACTTGGATTACGGCATCCCTCTTCTAGGTTATAATATATTGTGATTGGATCCTAGCCTTAATATTACATTTGGGTGTTTTATTAAGGACTATCCCTATATCTAAACTAAACTTACTTTCTTCTTTTCAGATGTCTTCCAACAATGTTACTCCTGGCTCAAACCCTACTGGCTCCTTCTCTCTCATGAACCTTTATGGGAGAGTCATCTTTGATGGATCCAACTTTACTGACTGGATCAGAAACATCAGGATGGTCACTCGTTACGAGAACAAGGAATATGTTCTTGACAAGGAGCTCAAGGTGCCTGAGCCAACTGCTACTCCTGAGGAGTCTGTTGAATATGAGGCACATGAAAGAGATTCTACCAAAGTGGCATGCATCATGATGGCCACCATGACAGCCGAGCTCCAAAAGTCCTATGAGGACTACTATCCTTTTGAGATGCACCAGGATTTGATGGACCGCTACCATCAGAGTGCTCGTCAAGAGCGATATGAAATCATATCCTCTATGATCACAACCCGAATGAAAGATGGCGAACCCATCACAAGCCACATGCGGAAAATGCAAAGGTATGTGGATCAATTGATGAAGTTGAATGTGAACTTCCCTGAGGAGTTAGCAATACATATTATTTTGCACTCCTTACCTTCGTGTTATGATCAATTCCGCATGACATACCACATGAATAAGGAGGAAGTTACACTTAGCAAACTTCAGGGACTCCTAAAGACCGCAGAATCAGGTCTTAAAGGTAAGTCAGTTGTGACCACTCGTACTACTACTCCAAACTCAGCACCTGTCCTGGCAATCGGGAAAGGTAGAGGGAAGAAGAGAAAGAACCCTTCGAAGGGTACCAAGGGTAAGACCATTGATGGCTCCTCTTCTAGCGGAACCAAGAATGGTTTCGTTACACCTTCTTCTGATCCCAAAGAGGCTGAATGCTTCTACTGCCACGAAAAGGCGCACTGGAAGCGTAACTGTCCAAAGTACCAGCAAGATTTGAAGGATGAAAGGTTAAACCCAACCATGCAGGTATTTACACTATCTCATCTAATAATTCACTCTATTCTAACTCTTGGGTCCTTGATACCGGTTGCGGTATTCATATATGTTCTGAATTGCAGGGACTAAGAAGAAGTGAGAATGTGGAGCATGGAAAGTAAACTTGATCATGGCGAATAGGAAAGTTTCACCTGTCACCAAGATTGGAGTTTATACTTTGTTGCTTAGTAGTGGATTTACTTTAGATTTGAATAAATGTTGTTATTCGCCAGAAATGGCAAGAAATGTTATTTCCTTTCATGCTTTGTATAAACAAGGTTTTACCTTTTCTTTTGATAATGAAACTGGTGGAATAAATGCTTTCTTTAATAATATGTTTTATTTTAAAGCATTACCTTGTGATGGTGTGTATGAATCTGTGTCTGTTGTAGATAACTTAGGAAATAATGTATTGTGTATTGATTCTACTAATGATAATAACTTGGATAAAGCATCATTATGGCATTGTCGTCTTGGACATATAAGCAAGAAACGCATAGGCCAACTCCAAAAGGATGGAGTCTTGGAGTCATTTGACCTAAAGTCAGATGATAGTTGTGAATCATGCTTACTTGGAAAAATGACAAAGTCACCCTTCACTGGTTCATGTGAGAGGGGTGAAGGTTTGTTGGATCTTGTACATACGGATGTGTGTGGACCCTTCAAACATGCCACAAGGGATGTTAATCGTTATTATGTGACTTTTACGGGTGATTATAGTAGATATGGATATGTCTACTTAATCAATCATAAGTCAGAGACTTTTGAAAGGTTTAAAGAGTTTAAACAGGAAGTCGAGAATCAATTGGGCAGGAACATTAAGATGCTTCGATCCGATCGTGGTGGTGAGTATCTTAGTACTGAGTTCCTCGACTATTTAAGGGAATGTGGGATTGTCTCACAATTGACACCTCCTAGGACACCGCAGTTGAATGGTGTTGCTGAGAGGCGTAATCGAACCTTGTTGGATATGGTTTGTTCCATGATGAGTCGAGCTATGCTACCAATCTCATTTTGGGGGTATGCCTTAGAGACTGCCACCCATATTCTTAATCCGGTTCCTACAAAGAAGGTTGCCAAAACATCTCACGAGATGTGGACTGGAAAAGTTCCTAGTCTAGCCCATATCAAGGTTTGGGGCTGCGAGGCTTTCGTGAGACACGAGACTCATGACAAGCTCGAACCTCGAAGCGAGAAGTGTATTTTCATCGGCTACCCACAAAAATCCTTTGGTTACCTCTTCTACAGACCTAGTGAGAATGTGGTCTTTGTAGCAAGGAGGGCTGTCTTTCGAGAGAGAGAGTTCATAAGCCAAGGAGATAGTGGGAGGCTAATTGACCTTGAAGAACTTCAAGAGTCAAGTGGTGAAGGAACCTCAAACCCTAGCAGTCAACTTGAGGAGGAACCTCCTGTTGATCCAATTATACCTCTAGTTGTACCTCTGAGGCGTTCCACAAGGGTTAGGAATGTACCTAAGCATTACTATGGTTTCCATATTACTACGGAAGCTGAGACACTTATTAGTGATGAGACACTAGTAGGTCTAGATGAACCTAACAGCTATGTGGAAGCCATGGCTGGCCCTGAGTCTGCTAAATGGAAAGAGGCAATGGATAGCGAGATACAATCGATGTATGACAACCAGGTCTGGAACTTAGTTGAGAATGTACCAAGTCGTAAGACTGTAGGGTGCAAATGGATCTTCAAGAAGAAGACCGACATGGATGGTAATGTACACACTTATAAGGCTCGACTGGTAGCAAAGGGCTTCTCTCAAACTCCAGGAGTTGATTATGATGAGACCTTTTCACCAGTAGCCAAGATTAAGTCTATTAGAGTATTGTTAGCCATAACTGCATTTCATGACTATGAAATATGGCAAATGGATGTCAAAACCGCTTTCCTTAATGGAAAGTTGGCCGAGGATGTTTACATGAATCAGCCCGAGGGTTTTGTCAGCACAGAGTACCCTAATAGAGTGTGTAAACTTGAGAAATCCATTTATGGATTAAAGCAAGCACCTCGCAGATGGAATCTTTGCTTTGATGAGAAAGTCAAAGAGTGTGACTTTTCTAGGAGTGAAGATGAATCTTGTGTATATGTCAAGGATAGTGGGAGTATAGTTAGCTTTTTGGTATTGTATGTGGATGACATACTACTCATAGGAAATGACATCCCAACTGTGCAGGAAGTTAAGTCCTGCCTTGGGAAGTGTTTTGCTATTTAGGACCTAGGAGAAGCTACCTATATTCTAGGAATAAGGATTTTGAGAAACCGGAGTAAAAGACTAATTGGACTTAGTCAGAGTACATACTTAGATAAGGTGTTGAAGAGATTCAGCATGCAAGATTCCAAGAAAGGAGAGTTACCCATCCAGAGTAACACTAGACTGAGTAAGACTCAGAGCCCAAGTACTGAGGATGAGATAGCAGAAATGAGTCGGATACTTTATGCTTCGGCAGTAGGCTCGATCATGTATGCTATGACCTGTACTCGTCCTGATGTAGCCTTTGCTTTAAGCATGGTTAGCAGGTATCAGGGGAATCCTGGTAAGGCTCACTGGACAGCGGTAAAGAACATTCTTAAGTACCTGCGGAGGACTAAGGATTGGGTCCTTACCCTCGGTGGGAGTGATGACTTGAGAGTTGTAGGGTATAGTGATGCTAGCTTCCATACTGATAGGGATAATTTCCGCTCTCAGTCGGGCTGGGTCTTTACCTTAAACGGAGGAGCAATATCTTGGAAAAGTTCCAAGCAGGAGACAGTGGCTGATTCAACTTGCGAATCAGAGTATATAGCGGCAAGCGAAGCGGCAAAATAGGCTATGTGGCTAAAGAACTTCATTAGAGACCTTGGAGTTGTACCAGCTATATCGGAGCCTATAGAGATTTTCTGTGATAGTGAAAGTGCAGTTGCCTTAGCAAAGGAACCAAGGGATCATGGGAGATCCAGACACATCAACAGAAAATATCATTTCATCAGACATCGTATAGAAGAAGGACTCCTCGTGGCAAAGAGGGTATCATCGGATGAGAACCCGGCAGATCCCCTCTCGAAGGGACTGGGTAGGGTTAAGCATCCCTAGCATGCTAGGAGCATAGGACTAAAGGATGATATTAGTTTTAGTAGTTAGATAATTTTGAAATTTGTAAAATGTAATTGACATTCGATGATGAATAAAAGTTGTGTTTATTTATGAGTAAAGTGTTACTATCTTTTGTCAATCGTTTACTATTATTTCTTTTGCATGTTTTGACTTCCAGAATATTTATGTTGTTTCACATATTATTCAAATTATCCACAATCAGTCATACGTTGGAAGTAGATATGAAGTAAGACCGTCATGAGTTGGTTGTAGAGGTCTAAGATGTTGGACATGGCCTCAACACTCATGAGTGCTCATAAGTTCTGAGTATTAGATTTAACCCACGCTCGCTGGTATCACTTCATGGAATTTATCTCGAGTGATCATGAGACGGTAATATCATATAAGTCTTCAAACCTAGAGATATGACTTGTTAACTATGAGTTAGTTATGCATTGAACGTGCGAAACTGCATTGGTAACTCGATGTTATAAAATGTGCGTTTGTGTGTAATTTAACAAGTAGTAGAACAAGCATATGAGTCGAAGTTTATCTGTTCCTTCTTGGATTAGAAGCTGATATCTAGGCCCCTCGATGATTTTGTTTTGACCTATGTACCGGGCCCAGTCAGAACTTTGTCAAACAAATCGGAAATCGGGAAACAAACTGCTGGACAATAAGCAAGACTAGTGTTCCATGTGTTTGTCCGACTGATATCTAGAACAGAGGATTATATGATCCTTATCTGAAATGGCGTACCATCATCTTCTTAGTTCCGAGAAACCTTGAAAAGAGCTACGATTGTCGATCGGTTCCTGAAGACATACTTGCAGTTATAGTTATTAAACTTATCCAAGTGGGAGACCGTTGGATAAGGTGTCTAAGTCCATAACTATTTCTGGTATGTACTTGACCCGACCCGACATGGTCAATTTGGGTTGCATGGCACCATGCAATTGGATAGACTAAATGAGAGAAATAACATTTGTGGTTATTAATATATTATAAGTTCTAATATATTAATAATATTATTTAATTAGTTTGATCAAGAATTAATTTTGGAATTAATTAAGTGATCAAAAGATAACTAATTAAATATATGGGTTGATTATGTAAATCATCCATAACTTATATAGTGGGCTAAGAGGCTCCATGGATAATCAAGTTGGGTTGGACCTATTGGATGCTCCATGGAGGCTCCATGGGAGTTACAAACCCATGGGTCATGGAAATGAAGAGTCATAACATATTAGGGTTTACATGGTGTAACCCTAGATGTGTCAACACTATATAAAGCTCATGTGTTCTCCCCAAAATCGGTTAGACTAAGAAACAAGAGGGATAGAGCAGATTTTAGAGAGTTACACTTCCTCTCCAAGTTTACTCCATAGCATTTGGTGTTGTGTGAAGCATTTGAGGCATCACACTTGGGGTGCTAGGCTCACAAGGTTTCAAGGAACATTTACAACAACAAGGTATGTAGTTCTATCTATTATTTAAGTTAAAATTGTTCCCCATGTATGCTAGATAGGATCATAGCCTTGGAAATCAACTTTGCATGATAATTAGACAAACATAGATCCAAGGTTATTAGGGTTGCATGTACACTTAGGAAGTATTAGAATGCTCAAAACCCATCAGCTTTCGTTCAGCACGTCCATTTTGTTGAGGGGTGTAAGGACAAGATAATCGGTGAAAAGTGCCATTTTCTTCAAGGATAGTTCGAACAGTGTTGTTAACAAATTCAGTGCCACCATCACTTTGAAAAACTTTGATTTTTCTGGAAAATTGAGTTTGCACAAGTTTGATAAAGGCTGTTAATACTGAGTAGAAACCTGATTTAGTTTTCAACGGGTAGAACCATGTGAAACGTGGGTAATCATCAATGAAAAGTACATAATATAGATAGCCATTTGAGGAAACAGGTGCTGGTCCCCACAAGTCACAATGAATTAAATCTAAAGGAAATAGAGAGTGTTTCGAATTTAATTCAAATGGTAATCGGTGGCCCTTAGAAAGCTGACAAGGTTTGCAAATGTTTGGTTTAGGTAAAACTGAAGTAACATGTAAAACACCTAATTTTTTCAAAAAAGAAATAACATCAAAGGAAACATGTCCAAGTCGATTGTGCCATAATTCAAAAGAAGCCTTCTTAGAAACACTAGAAACTGCAGCCAACGCGGTTTGACCATCACGATGCACATAGAGTCCCTCTTCACATGTTCCTTGAGCTATCATCTGCTTGCTTGCCCTATCCTGAATATGAAAAAAATGGTTGAGAGAATAGAACATCAACCGGATGATCCATGGTGAGTTTACTAATAGACAAGAGATTTTTAGTGAGCGTGGGAATAACCAATACATCACGTAATTCGAGTTTATTAGAAAGATTAGAACGGCCCATATGAGAAATAGAGAGTTTAGCACAATTACCAACAGTGACATGCATAGTACCGAATAAGGAGTCGAAGAAGAAACATTTTCTGATGAAGGTGTCATATGAGCTGTGGCACCGGAGTCAACATACTAGTCCGGGTTTCCTTGAGTAACATGGAACTGGGAGTGGAAGACTTGTGCAAGATCGGCATCCGAGTTTGAAGCATTTGAAGCATACGTATATAGATTGGGACATGAGGATGCGTAGTGACCATTTGTTCGACATAGTTGACAATGGGGGGACGCCTGCCCCCATGGCCCCTACCACCATTAAAAGAAGCACGAGAACCTCCTCCTCTTGAGTAGGATTGTGGACGGCCTCGAGATGTAGTAGAACGAGACTGTTAAGAGACAAAATCAACAAGAGGAATGGTGATGCCATGTATGGACTGAATAAAAATCTCATGACTCTCCGCCTGAGAGAGTAAATCAAGAAAAACTGGTGCAGGTTTGGTTGTGCGAATGGCTGTGGAAAATTTTTCAAAAGAAGAACCTAACCCACAAAGGAACCAATGGAGTTTATCCATTTCATCAACCGGCTGCCCTATGGCAGTAAGTTTGTCACACACACTCTTGAACTTTCGACCATATTCAGAGACAAAGGAAGTACCTTTTGACATTTTTCGAAGAGAATCCCGTAGAGAATGGATTCTTTCAACAGAAGAGTTGTTGTAGGCGTTCTCTAGAGCAGTCCTGATGGCACGAGCTGTGGTAAGACCAAGGATTTCAGCCGCTGCCTCCTCTGTGAGAGAAGAGTTGAGAAGAATCACAACTTTTTGATCCAACTCATGCCAAGAAGTATAATTAGGGTTTGGAACGTGCTTATTATCAACGAGAATGGTAGTTGGAGGGGCAATGGAGTCTCCTGTAATGTGAGGCATTAGTATTTGATAGGAAAGAAGAGGGAGCATTTGATTGTGCCATAAGAGATAGTTTGTGGAACACAGCTTGATTGGAATCATGTGGAGAAGCGTGTTCATGGAGAAGGTTCCATCTTGTGATGTCGACATTGAAGGTACCAGGAAGAAGAAGAGAGAAAGTAGGGTTAACGAGGGAGGACAGAAAAGAATGGTGATATTAGGTTGATACCATATAAGAGGTTATAATTGAAAAACCACACAAAATAATGTGTGTGTGTGTGTGTTTATGTATTTATATTCAAGATAACAACAAATTATACAAGATATACTCCTATAACAGAGGAGTTGATAAATACAATAATATGAATCCTTAATTATCTAATATTGGTACATTTTTCAAACTTCAATGGTGTAATGAGAAAAAAACTATACCTATTTTCTGATTTGTAAAATTTATAATTATAGATGACATAAATGACATGAGCAACTTGTACAACTTTTATATATATATATATATATATATATATATATATATATATATATATATATATATATATGTATATATATATATGGTTAGGTTCATTTGAGACCACCTATATTTTGTGAGACCGTGAGACGCATTTTTTTTATTTATTTTTATTTTTTTCGTTAATTCAAGTTCTGAAAATAATATTTAAAAAAAGAATTTTCGGATTTTCCATTTATTTTGCATTTTAAAATTATTTTTTAGAATATGTACAGTGTAATATTCTATTAGAATATTTCACGTATTTTTCAAAAAAAAATGGAATTTATTTTTATTTTTTTTAGTTAATTCAAGTTCCGAAAATAATATTTAAAAAAGAATTTTTAGATTTTTCCATTTATTCTGTATTTTAAAATTATTTTTTAGAATATGTCAGTGTAATATTCTATTAGAATATTTCACGTATTTTTTCAAAAAAATGGAATTTATTTTTATTTTTTTATTTTTTTTAGTTAATTCAAGTTCCGAAAATAATATTTAAAAAAAGAATTTTTAGAATTTTCCATTTATTCTGCATTTTAAAATTATTTTTTAGAATATGTCAGTGTAATATTCTATTAGAATATTTCATGTATTTTTCAAAAAAACGGAATTTTTTTTATTTTTATTTTATTTTTTTTAGTTAATTCAAGTTACGAAAATAATATTTAAAAAAAGAATTTTTGGATTTTTCCGTTTATTTTGCATTTTAAAATTATTTTTAGATTTGGTCTCACGGTCTCACAAAATTAAAATGGTCTCAAATGAACCTGAACCTATATATATATATATATATATATATATATATATATATATATATATATATATATATATATATATATATATATATATATATATATATATATCAAAACAATACTTTTTAGAAGAACATACGGTGTACAAACAATCAATGCATGTTTTGTGAATTCAGTGGTTTGTACACCGTAGGTTCTTCTAAAACCTATCGTTCCCTCTTTTTTTGTTTTTTTTTAAATAAATTGCATTATATTGACGTTTTATACAACATACAAAGAAGAAACATTTTTTTTACGAAAATCGTAGGTTCCTAAGAAATCTGCAGTGTACAAGTATTTAATGCATATATTTTGTGTATTGAACACTTATACACTGTTGGTTTCTTAGAAACCTAAGATTTTGTTTTTTATTTTTTTATTTTTCCTAAATTAATGATATCTACTTATTATCCTAATAAACAATAATTACAAAAAAAAACGTTCAAAATCCATAGATGCACCTTGTTGTTCTTTGGATATTTCATTGAGGAGACTCTCAAGCTTCACATACATACAAACCGAGCAAATCTTGAAAAAAAAATCTAACTCTATTTATTTTGGGAGCGAACAATGTCCTAAAACAACAGCCGGTCAACAAAAGAGTAGCATAAATCCACCATGCTGTAGTCAACTACATGTTGACCGTAGCTACCTTCCCGTTGAAGGTTCTTTAGTGACCTGCGGTTTTAATGGCTAATTTTGGTTAAATGCTATTTTTTTTAGAATATGACTTATTAAGGTAATTAATTTTTCGGTATGTTTACATCTGGGTAACTATCTTTTTTTTATACACATCTAGGTAACAAACTTGTTGGAAGTGTTTACATATGACCATTATGGCCTGCTATAGCAGGTTAAATCCTAGATGTGAACACTTTCAACAAGTTCGTTACCTAGATGTGTAAAAAAAAAAATAGTTACCCAAATATGAACAAAACGAAAAGTAAAGTTAAATTACACGAATGGTCCCTGTGGTTGGGGGAATTTGTGTTTTTGGTCCCTAACTTATTTTTTTAACTTGGATGGTCCCTACTGTTTATTTTTGTTGCGCGTTTGGTCACTGTCTTACCTAAAAAGACGATTGTGCCCTTATTAATTTATTTTTTTAATTAATTTTCTTATTTATGCATTTATTTTTTACATATTTAAAAAAATTAATAGACCCCACATATTTGTATCTCCTCGGATGATCCCTACTGTTTATTTTTTAATTAATTTATTTTTTTAACTCGGATGTTCCCTACTGTTTGTTTTTGTTACGCGTTTGGTCTTTACCTTACCTAAAAAGATTATCAAACGACCCCTAAGATTACCTAAAAGTAAAAATTAAATTATATGAATGATATGTGGGGTATATTAATTTTTTAAATATATAAAAAATAAATACATAAATAAGAAAATTAATTAAAAAATAAATTAATAAGGGCAAAATAGTCTTTTTAGGTAAGACAGGGACCAAACGCGCTACAAAAATAAACAGTAGGGACCATCTAAGTTAAAAAAAATAAGTTAGGGACAAAAACACAAATTCCCCCAAACCACAGGGACCATTCGTCTAATTTAATTTTTACTTTTCGTTTTGTTCATATTTAGGTAACTTTTTTTTTTGTACACATCTAGGTAACGGACTTGTTGGAAGCGTTCACATCTAGGATTTTACCTGCTATAGCAGGTCATAATGGTCATATGTAAATACTTCCAACAAGTTTGTTAATTAGATGTGTACAAAAAAAAGACAATTACTTAGATATGAATATACCAAAAAGTTAATTACCTTAATAAGTCATATTCCCTTTTTTTTTTTTTTTGGCTAAAAATTAAAAGTAGTTAAGGGATTTCACTAGTTTTGTAATTTAATTTATATAAGTTAACTATACGATATATTTAAATATGAAAAATACTAAAATAAAATTCCACAAAGATTCGATTTAATATTATATCATTTTCGTACAGTCAATACAAAATATTAAATAATATACAAAATATTAAATAATATTTGTGTGGTCTTCGCTCCGACTGTCGTTTGTCAACCAGCTTAAACGATTTAAACGCGAAGGCAGGCTTCAATTCAAGTACACAAAAACCGTGAAAATACATGTGGTCATTTCCGATACTGTACCAACCTCAAGCACGTGATTCATAGGGTCATTTCTTATTTTATATATATATATATATATATATATATATATATATATATATATATATATATATATATATATATATATATATATATATATATATATATATATATATATATATATATATATATATATATATATATATATATATATATATATATATATATATATATATATATATATATATATAGTTAGGTTCAAAATGTAAATAAAACCTATGTTTTTTTTTGTTAGATGGATGGTATACATTTCTTAAACCAGAAAATAAAAAAAATACATAATTATAAGTGAATCTAAAGATTTGTTCAATTTTAATATTGATTTCCACTACAATTCCTTCCAACAAGAACTACACAGATTACAACATTAGTGCATTATTGAGTACAGATGAGATGTATCTTTCTTTATTCTATGTTTCTTTATTATATAACTTGCACTTCCATGTATTCCTTATGTATAATAATGACTTTATGCCCTGCAATTTACAAAGCCTTTGTGGTTCTTAATAGTTCTCGATTCTTTTTTACCACATTTAGTTGCACCAAGTGTGAACAAAAAATATTAAATTGTCTTGTAGAGTAAGTGATTATTGCATTTCCAACCTGTACTTTTGACAATTGGTAGCTTGGTTCTTGAAATGAATGAAAGAGAATTTGATGTATAAGTTTCACTTAGGTGTTTGTAAAAATGCTTGAAAGAGAATTTGATATTTAAATTCTTAAAGAATGCAACAAGAATTATGACTTAGTTATTTATATTTCTTGGTAATAACTTGTGGTATGCATTCTATTAGAATTATTAAAACTTGGTTTATAATTGTTGTATAAAAACATTCACACATCATTTTATTCTTACATAGTTAGATTTCATCTTAGTTATTATTATAGAATGCATGAATGACATAATGATCAAGGGTGAATGTTGGATGATGGTGTATGGGATGAAAATAAACAATGGTCAACGATCATCAATTTTTTAAAGAGAATGCATTATTCATCGTCATATTCTGGCATGATATTCTATAATAGTTTGATAAAAATATATGTAAAAGTATATTTGGGAAGAATAATCTGAATATTGTATTTGTTTGTTATTAGTGATTGTTACATTATTATAGAATAATAAATAATTTTTTTTTATTGTTTTAAGAATATGAGAAAAAATTGAAGTTGTATCTAAATTATTTTTATTCTTTAAAAGTTCATTCAATCAAAATATATATTCTGATTCAATAACATTATATATATTCTAATAGAATAACATTATATATATATATATATATATATATATATATATATATATATATATATATATATATATATATATATATATATATATATATATATATATATATATATTCTAATAGAATAACATTCTGACAAAATAGTATCATAGAACTATCATTCTAAAAAAATATTCCAACAAAATAAACATCGGTTTTTGCTTACATGTTAGAATTGAAATTGAACTAATTAAAATTGATATTTTACAAAATCAAGATAATTAATTATCTCCTAAAATCTGGAACTTTTCTTTTTTAAATTTATCTTAATCGACTAAAATAACCTTATAATGAAATTATATGGTTATTTCTATTATTTTTAATTTAATAATATTTATTAATCACTTTCTTAAAATAACTAAAACTAATAATCCACAATCAACCCTACATCCACACAATAAAAAGTTAGAAAACAATAATATATATATATATATATATATATATATATATATATATATATATATATATATATATATATATATATATATATATATATGATAGACTCAAGTCAATTTGAAGCCAAGAAAAAGTCAAAAACAAAAAAAATTGAGAATCTTAACAGTAATATCTCTAAGTAAAAAAAATGATAAATTGTTTTGATTCCTAATAAATAAGATGGAATCTCTTTATCTTCTCGTTCCAATCTCATTTTTCCTTTTTAGATGCTAAATGTGATGACTTAATATTAGACTTTTTTTCCCTATAATAATATAAATAGCTACATAAAAATGGGTCCTGAAAATTTAGAGGCCATTGACTATCGTCCATACTGCCCCACCCACATGAAATATATATATATATATATATATATATATATATATATATATATATATATATATATATATATATATATATATATATATATATATATATATATATATATGGTCTTGTGGTTTAACAAAAGTCACAAAGTCAATCATGTTAATTTTTTGATGCGTTTGGCTCTTGTGGTTTGCAAAACATGCACTGGAGGTCATTTTTCGTAACTTTGTTTCGTCTAATTTAGTCGTTTGGGCTCATTAAGTTCAGAAAATGTGGGGGTGTTTTAGTCTTTTCACATTTAGCCTTCTCCAGCCCCTTTAAAATGCTTTAAACAACATTCATAAAATTCAAGTTGGTCTCTGTGAAAATATCGAAGCTTTCCTCTCTCTCCTAAAAACGGTGATTTATACATACGGAAGTGTAGCTGTGAGAATCACGTCTTAGACGAACCTCCCTCATATCAACCTTTCGGTCATCTACAATAGCATCTAGATCAACGATGTAGTTAGAATCATCATCTTCTTCTGACTCCTCTTATGAATCTTCTTTGTGCCTTTTTTCATCTTCTTGACCATATTCTTCTTCGTGTTCAACCTCCCCTTCATACTCACCCACCATATGATATACACTGCCACTAAAAGTATCAAAGTCATCTAGTATTTTCCTATGATCATGGTAATTAATACCATATCTAATATCTTGCATTGTATCAGTTTCTTTTTATATAGGGACATAGGAATCATCCACAAATTCATTAACCACATCTTGTTTGTCTTGCATATTGCATTTAGTAAGTTGACATGGCTCAAACGGAACTAAGGACATGGAAAAATAATACACACCATCTTATATATTTGTCTGATTAGATGATTCTTTAAGTGGGACATTCATGTCTAATTTCTTGCTACAAGAACCAGTTCCCTTCTTCTTGCTACATGAAGTCATCTGCCCACAGATGCTTCCGTCGTTCTGGTTTGGGGGTGTGACAAACCACAAAAGCCATTTATATGTGTGTGTGTGTGTGTATATATATATATACACACACAGAGTGTGTGTGTGTGTGTGAGAGAGAGAGAGAAAGAGAGAGATGTAGGTCCCATTGAGATTCAAAAAATGAGATCTTGAGACTTAATTATAGTCAATTATTTCATTTAAGTGTAAAGGCTAAAAAGAGTCGGTGACATAATTGTAATATTAGAGTGTGACTTATGTTTAACGTCATTATTGTGGTCGTTAGGGTTATTATTGTAATTTTATAGATAAATCAAACCAGTTATCGTGTGTAGACTATAATGAAGGCTAGACACACGATAACCCATACCGTAACCCCTACTCTTTTCTTCTTCTTTCTCGTTCGTTACTATCAAAGAAAACCTTCTTCTCCCTTGCTATCTATTATCTATGATAAGAACCTAGAAATCGATATGCATTTACTCAAAATCAATTCATAAATCAAAATAATGTTTTAAGAAGAACATCTAATCCAAGTCGCATCATTGTTAATGGAAATCAAAGGTTAGAATCTTATTATTTTCTAGTTTTGTTCATATTGAATTTTTGTTTGAAATTATAGCATAGTATTTTTTTTCATTTTAGATAGTAGGTTATTATTGTTGTTGTGTAACATACCCCTTTGGCACATATCACAATATTGTCCGCTTTGGGTTCTTGACATGAAACTTCCCAGGGGGTCACCCATCCCTGACCCGATCGTACCTGGACCTCAAATCAATCTTGGAAAACGAAGATGCCCCATGTAACTGATCAAATAGGTCGTCTATCCTTGGGAGTGGGTAACGGTTCTTCACCGTTAACTTGTTCAACTCCCTATAGTCTATGCACATCCGATGAGATCCATCCTTCTTCTTTACGAAGTGTATCGGGGCTCCCCATGGAGAACTGCTCAGACGAATGAACTGCTTCCCTACCAGCTCCTGCAGCTATGACGACGACTCCTGCATCTCTGGTGGTGCCAGTCGGTACGGGGCCTTAGCCACAGGGGCCGCACCCGGCACCAGGTCGATCCTGAACTCGACCTACCTCTCCGGAGGTATTCCGGGTAACTCCTTCGGAAACACGTCGACGAACTCCCTGACTACTGAGACATCTGAAACTGGAGAAGGGTTGCCGACCCACGTATCCTCCACGTACGTAAGATAACCCGTACACCCGTGCTGAATATACTGCCGAGCCCTTGCAGCTGAACAAAATCTGAAACCCGATCTGGTGCCCTCACAATAAACCACCAGTTCTCCCCCACTTGGGGTTCGAACTGTAACCCGCTGACCTTCGTAGTCAATCATGGCACTGAACCGACTCAACCAATCCATCCCACACAATCACGCAGACATCCCTCATGGGGATGGGAATCAAGTGAATCGAAAAAGGTATCCCAAATATTTCCAAGGTGCAATCCCGATAAACTGGAGAAGCAGAAACCCCAAGCTCACTGGCAATAGAGACTAATAACGAACGCTCGAGCTCTCCTAAAGGCAGACCGAGTCTGCAACCGAGAGTCGGCGAAACGAACGAACGACTCGCACCTGAGTCGAACAATACCAAGGCAGGCAAGGAATTCACTAAAAACGTACCTAATACAGGTACCCACAATAACTTAGAATAAACAATCATATATATATATATTTAGCAAGAAAGAGTATAGAAACATACTGACCACCACATCTGGTGCTGCTCTGGCCTCCTTGGCAGTGAGCTAAAAACCGCGTCCCCGAGCCTTCAGAGGCTCTGTACTACCCTGCTTCCCATCTGTGATCCTCAATGTAGCCGGCGCTGGAGCCTGCACCGGTCTGGTGGCTAACTGCGGACAGTGGGTCTTCACATGACCCATCTGATGACAATGATAGCAAATCTTCATATCAAGAGTAGGGGCAGGTTGGCGGCACTCCCGTGCGTAATGTCCCTCCTTGCCACATTTGTGGCATCCAGTACTTAGTCGACATACTCCTGAATGAGCCTTCTCGCACATCCCATAAGTGCGGTCTTGCTGCCCTCCCGACCTAGAATCTGTGGCCTTGAACCGCTTCGGCGCCAGTTGCGCCTGACCTGGGGCCTGCCTCGCCTCATGTAACTGCAGCTCAATCTCCAGCTCGCGCCTCCTCGCGGCCTCCTGGAGCTCCAATAACGTACTACACCTCTGTGTCGCGACAAACTATCTGATATTCGTCTTGAGCATACCCAGATAGCGAGTCATCTGTGCCTGCTCTAACGCGAACTCCGGGCAAAACATCGCCCTCTCAGTAAACAGTCTCGTAATCTCTGCCACCGACTCCTTGTCCTGTCGCAGGTCTAAAAACTCATGTGCCAGTCTCTCCCTCTCCACCCGCGGAACATAACGGGTACTAAACATGTCTCTGAACTGATCCCAAGAAATCTCAGCTCGCTGCTCCTCAGTGTATAATCCAGTAACCAATCTCCACCAATCCTTTGCCCCGGACCGCAAAAGGTTCAGAGCACACCTCACCCTCTGATTATCAGGGCACGAACACGTGAAGAAACATCCCTCCACGTCGGACAACCATCTCATAGCAATAATCAGATCCTGAGTCCCATCAAAAGTCGGGGGCTTCGTATTGTTGAAGTCCCGATACTGAAAGGCTCAAATATCTCCACCTCTCGTTGCTGTTACAGCCGATGTAGCTGCAACAGCGGCCGTCTCAGCCAAAGCCACATAACGCTCGTCAAAGTACTCCACCATGGTGGTCTTATTAGACCCGAACATCTCTGGTAACTGTGCCCGGAACAGAGTGGCAACCTTATCATGCAGGATCTCCCGAATCCTGGCATTTAACTCATCCGTTCCCAACTGAACAACAACCTCGGGCTGTACTGGTTCCCCCTGCCCATCAACTCCTATCCCTGATCCTGATCCGGATGTGGCTCCAAAGCGCTTCGTCATCACCATACTGAAAACATACCAATAAATACATCAGAAAGATCTAGAATAACCCATATGCTAACAAGGAACCAACTCCCAACCAACCCTAGGGGTTGTGACTTCCTTGCTACGCGTTTGGGTCATGTGCTTTCAGTAGTACGGGCCCATACTATCTTCCACCCCTACCCATATTTGTCTCAAGTATCACCACAACACCCCAACAGTATACATAATATGGAAAACGCTTGATCCTCACTCTTAAAAGAAGGCTAAATATCTCATAACTGGCCTCCCGGCCTCATACAACCCACCCATCCATGAAACTTCCACCAACCCTGCAGCACTAGTGTATGCTAGCCATACATAACGCTGGACCCCATAGACTCTCGAATATCCAATCCTACCCTAAGCTCCCAATCAAACAAGAACAGAACATAAGGCCAAATCAGACATTCTCAGGCTATAAGATCTTAATTATGTACGGCCATGATGCATACACTGAGCAACTACAGTAATGATGTCAATTTCATATAAGGAAAACCCTAGGCTAAAGAACATCATATAATCAGGCAATTCTATCATGCAATTTCTGAAGATCCCTAGCCTATCTCTAGCATGCGGTTCTAACACATCATAACATCAAATAACAGTATGGTATTTTGGGGTCTACTTACTGGCTCCGGCTGACGGTACACACCTCATCCCCTTCGTTTATGTTAAATTTTTATTTACAAAATCATTTAAAAAAAATATTTCCTTGATTTGAGACTGGATTCACACGTATGTTCCTCCAATTCACTCAAACCAAGGCTCTGATACCAACTTCTAACAACCCAAAAATTTTAAAAGAAATTCAAACCTTCCAAAAACCATCTTTACATAATTAAAAGTTATTCAAACATCAACAAGTTCTAATTGTTTTCAAAATGTTTTCATATCAGACTTCCCAGAAATCCAGAATCATAAAAACGGGGATGTGTAAGTCACGCCTTCGCCTTGCCATGGTCAACTGATGTACCTGAAACAATAAACAATAACATGTAAGCTCGAAGTCTTAGTGAGTTACCTCCAAAATACCAACCTCTAGCATCCAATAAAAAGAATAATAATTAACAACATGCATAATGAGCCTTCAGCATGATTAGACCTCCTCCTACGGGCCTACAGCCTATCTGGACTGCTCTCGAGCCTTCGGCATGACTGGACTGCCTCCTACGGGCCTACAGCCTATCCAGACCGCTCCGGGTATGTTGGCCTCAACCGCACAAAGCAGGACACCGCCTCAACCCAACCCACCCATATATGTCGACATATAAATAGCACATAACCATACAATAAACACAGCTCATACTAACTGCTAACATAGTAACATTCTATCCATCAAGATACCAATCCAACTGATCATGAATATGGAACACACACTAACTCCGGGAATGAATCCCAAGGGACCGACCTAGTGTCGTAGACCCTGTTGGTATAGTGAGGAGAACTCACCTAGCAATAGGGCAGAACTGAACTGAGAGTCTTCAACTGCTATGCCCGACACCCGCACCTGAGAGATAAAAGAATATGAATTACTCAACTAGACCCAAATTGTCCAAATCTATTATTGGCCCAATTTATTAAACTGGGCCCATCACTCTATTGGGCCTACACAAAACCTACAAGTCTAACCTAGCCCAAACAACATTATATCCATAGCCCATTAAGGGATTAACCCAACTGACCCATAACCGGCCCAAAGCATAAAACCCACAAGCCAAAAGTCCAACAGGGAGCGTACGCGGGGCGTACCTCCCAGTTACGCTGGGCGTAGCGTAGTTCTTCGTTGACCATCATCGGGACTGCTGACCACGTACACTGGGCGTACAGATATTACACGGGGCGTACACGCGGATTTACCAAAGTCTTATTAAGTGCTTAATGGGTTGAGCTCTTGAACCCATATTCCAGATCCATCGACCAAATATGCCATAGAATCATAAAGTTTCGGACTTTATCACTTTGGACGTCCAAAAACTCCTTAACTTATAGTCTTAATCCATTAAGACCTTCTTATCACATGCATGGATCAAGTTTAGCTAAAAAGAACTGATTTTTATCACTCAAGGCCTCTCAAAACATCTAGAAGGACAACTTATTTCGTCTATAACTTCACATGCATCAACTTGGGAAATCTAGAGACCAAAAGACCTTCATAAAGCTAAAAAGTCTAGATCTAAGGTAAATAAGCATAAAGGTTCAATTTTTTTACTTTCTGGAGCTCTAATGGTGTAACCCAACTTCAGATCCAAGGCCTTGCTTTCCTCCTCTAGCTTCTTGGTGCAATAACTCCACTCTCCAAAGCTCAAGATGCACACTAACTCACTCTTCACACACAAACTAGGGTTTTGGGGTGTTCTCTGAGGTATGGAGGCTGAGGTGAGGGTAAAGAATGAGCCATAAGGGTGTTTATATAGTCCCAACTCTGAATATTAGGGTTTTTAGCTGATGCGAGTACGCCCAGCGTACATAGGATTATGCCCAGCGTACTGGGGCGCGCCTAGTACGCCCACTGTACTCTTATGTACGCTTAGCGTACCCCCCCCCCCCCTTTGGCCCAAAGTTTAACTTTAGGTCCCTATACTCCCCGGGACTCAACATAACTTCTCCGAGGGCTATAAAAGACAATAATCAAAAGAAGGCGGGTTTCAAAATATACTTGCTCGGTTCGGGGTGTTACACACCACCTTTCCTCCTTGGCTACACTCTCCTTCCAAAGGTACAAAGCATGGGTGTGTGTTGGGTGTTTGACCTTCCAATAGACCATGGCCTCGCATGGCTAGTCAAGGCTTGCTAAGACTATAAAAGGAAGGCCTTGGCTCTCCATTTTCATCACCAAAAACACCAGCCAACATTCCCTCACTTCCCCTCCCTCTTTTGCCCTCATTCTCGGCCAAAACACCCATCCACCGTAGGAGCCTTCCACCGCTGAGAACCGCTACCCTCCACCCATATTTTTTCGAGCAAACACCAACCAAAACCCCCTGCCATCTGCTTCCCTCTTCCCCCTCCTCCACTTCTTCGTTAACCTTTGGAAAACGCCAATAGCCACCTCTCTGCCAACACCACCTAGTGCCACCTTTGTGTTGCAAAAATATTTTGTGGTGATTTCCTAGTTCAAGACTCAACTTTTGGTGTTGTTTTGTGGGTTTAAATCAAGTCCAAACTCGGGTTAAAATATTGTTGTTATGTGAAAACTTATATCTAGTTTCTAAAATGCTTTTTTATAAGTAATATGTTATGTACACGTAAACTAGTTTTCAAACTTGATAAATACATATATTTGTTGGATTAGTGTCTAAGTCCATAACTATAATTGGTATGTACTTGACCCGATTTGGCATGGTCCATTTGGGTTGCATTGCATCGGAAAAATTTGATAGACAAAATGAGAAAAAGGATACTAAGTGATTTATATTAATATATTATAAGTTCTATTACAGTGATATGAAATCATATTATTTAATTAGTATTGATCAAGAATTAATTTAGAATTAATTTAGTGATCAAAAAGGAACTAATTAAATATGGACTCTTATATATATATATATATATATATATATATATATATATATATATATATATATATATATATATATATATATATGTGGTGGCCAAGATCATTTAGGTTGGGCTAAGCTTTCATGGATAGTCCATGGAGAGTTTAACCCATGGATCCTATGGAAATGAAAGGTCATGGGTATTAGGGTTTACATGAATGTAACCCTAATCCTCCACACTATATAAAGAGGTCCCTAGTTCATGAAATGGCTAGTGTGTGTACACAAGAGGGAAAGACCGATTTAGTGCAAGTATCTTTATTCTCTAGTTATTCCAAGGGTTCTTGGTGTTGTGTGATTCCATTTGAGGTGCAACACTTGACGAACTAGGCTCTTAAAGGTTCAAGACTCCAAGCTTCATCAAAAGGTATGTCATTCTACTAAATACTTGTATTATATATACTTTTTATTATGCTATTTAGGAAGAAACCTTGGAATGTAGAATATTTGCATGTATAATAGAGAAAACATAGATCCAAGGTTTATAGGGTTGCATGTACACCATAGGAGTGTTAGAATGCTCAAAACCTATCAGTGGTATCAGATCCTAGGCTTGTTTTCATTTATACTTGATGAAAATTGATGAAAATCGAAGTTTGTATGTTGTCTGGACAGCTGACTCGCCGAGTCCATTAAGGGATTCGACGAGTCCATGCCTAAATTCATCCAACTTGTCGAGTTGATTCATGCACTCGACATGTTGGACCACCTGACAGCACATCTTCGAGTTTTAAGGCTGGAATTGGTCTAGAATCATTACCTTAAACTGTTTTGGACTTATAAAACCTATATTTGATGTGGTGATGATTATGGTAAAACAATTTCAAGGTTGTTATCAAAATTTCAAGTTTTATCTGTGTTTATGTAATTCTTGAAATTGTTGATATGATTGTTCATAAACTTATGAGTTTTTGTAGATCATAGGAATTATTTGAAAATTGGTTGTTAGTTAATTCTTTATCTAAATGTTTTTTAATGGAGTCCATAATTTGTCCTCAAGTTATGGATTACCAAAAGTCATTTCTGTTAAAGATCCATTAAAATTCATAGGTTACAAAATTGAAGAGTCTTTTGTCTTATGAACTCCATAACTTGTCCTCAAGTTATGGATGTTCAAGAGTCTCTTCATTAAAGTTTTTAAAACCTTAATGATACACATAAGTTATGAAAATCCAAAAGTTTTTGAATAGTTTAAAACTTGCCCTCAAGTTTTGGAATTTGTAAAGTTTCCCCTCATGAATACTTTAATTCCAGCTTAAACCCTTAAGAATTTTAAAAGTTAAAATTCAACCCTTATACTATTATAATATTAATAGTTAATAGTTATATATATGTATAAGAACAAAGTCAATCTTACTGTTAGTAGGCCTCATTCACGAAGTCGGTCTATAAGGAGGGATATAAGATTACTGTCTATAAATGGCAGTTTAGTGGGTATCCACTCTCATCCACCGCTTCCTTGACTGGTGGAGGGTCGTTAGCCGAACGGATTTGACATGACTCTAATTATCCCTTCATTATAAGTATAATGATAAATATGAAGTAACTAAACCTTTTATAAATTCCCAATCTTAGTTGCTTTAGGAAAATGTGAATTTGGTGCTAACCCAAGAAATTACACTTTGCACTTTGCTTAAGTCGTTAGTGGAGGGCGTGTGGTTAACCGGCATGCTAACTTGGATTTAACAAGGTAGGCAAAGGGTAACTTAATGTTTATCATAGGATCGGTGGAGCGCGTGTGGTTAACCGGCACATCGATTAACTGATAAATATTAAGGGTACCAAGTATATTTGCATGGTTATTCACACCTTGTTTGTGATCCTCAAGATCCCAGTCACAAACTTGAGAGGGCACAATCGAGATTTAAACATGTCATTGAAAAGTTCAATGAATCTCAAAAGATCTAGGAGTTTCAAAACCAATTAAAGCCTAATTCCCATTTCGTTTTTCATGGTGGAAATTGGTGAATCGTCATTCACCTACCTTCAAATATTTTGTAGCTTGGATTACGACATCCCTCTTCCAAGTTATAAAATATTGTGTTGGGTCCTAGCCTTAATATTTCATATTGGGTGTTATATTAAGGACTTAAATCAACTAACTTGAATATCTCCCATTGTAGATGTTTGGTTTAGACAACTATGATCTTCCAAAATCTCTTGGAACAAGCTTTCCTAATGAAGATGATGTTCCGTGGTTGGGTCATGGAAATCATACTTCACTTCCTCCACCTCCTCCAATTATTCTCCCTAACCCACAAGTTCTTGAAACGTTCAAGGTCACTCAATCCCTATTGGCAAGAAAAGTCTATGTGGGCTCACATCTTGGAGATGAAGTCACATATTGACAAGACGGGAGAGTTAGGTGTCAAAGTCTTAAGGAAGTTGGTTGATGTCTAGGTTCTTCAATCACTTTCTAAGTCACATAGTGAGTTCTTTGGGACTACTATGTAACAGACTATGACATGACCCTTAATGATCTTACCTATTTGCTTGATGTTGCTGAATCAACAATGATTTGCAGCACTGGTAAAGCAAATTTGGTTGGAAGATCAACTTCCCAAACTTCCATGGACATTGACAATGGTAACATTGGAAATCCAGAAAAGCTTTCTCTTCCCAATGGAAAGGAATAAGCCATATTCAACCCGGTTGACCACATGGTAAAGAGAAAGGCTAAGTCTGAGATAGTCTGGTGTACCATTACAAAAGAGTCCACATGTTTCTATTGCCAAAGGAAGGGATATTGGTTTCGAAGCTTCCCTATCTACCTGAAAGATCATAAGGTTGGTCAAGTCAAAAAATTTGACTCTACTTCAGGTAAGTCCACTATCTAACTCTATTAAGTTCCTCTTTGGAGATTCTTATTACATGATGTGACTAGGTCACATGTTGATGTTTTAAGAATCAAAGAAAAGAGAGGAGGCTTAAAGGAAGTATATGTTGATTCTGATCGCGAAGATGGATTTTGATCGCATGGTTCGGTGATCAGAATTTTGAGTTGTTGCTTAAGAGTTTTGATAGATTGCTTAGAAATAGATAACAACATTGTTTTCATATGCATTTGCATTATAAGGATAAGTTTTTCCGCAAGTTTTAAAATAAAGGAAAAAAAAAGTTTGGGTTTTATTTATTTTAAGTATCCTTACAATGGCATTTGTGAAAAATTGTTGCTTATATGATTCCATTGATACCAATATTGATACCGTGTCATAATTTACCAAATGAGGAAAGATTCTCATCACCCAAGTTTCAACGGGATAGAAACTTGGAATCATGCAACTTGTATTGTATGATGGATGAGAATTTTCATCCTTGATAAATTGAGACTAACTCCTTAATCACATGTATATGTGAGTCAAGAGAGGGACTAGGGATCGGGTACACTGGGTGTGCGCTGGTCAAGGTCCACCACAAATAGATCGATAAGACTATTCTTCATGATTTACTAAAGTTTAGTAAATATGGTTATACTTACAAGCTTAAGTATAATTCTGAAAAATTGGAAAAGTTTCAATGAATGGCAGAACGAACGAGAAGAATCAAATTAGGCAGAAAGATAAAAGTTTCTCAAATCTAAAAAGATAGGAGAGTACTTTAGTATCATGGTTTTGTGATCATCTTAATGATTAAGAAACCATATCACAATTGGTCCTCTAAGGACATTTTAGTGCATTCCTATGGCTAAGAAGATGAATCATGAATTGTTGAAATGGTTAAATCAAGAAGATGAGTCATACTTCGTTCGAAAAAACAATTCTTAGAGTATGTCCAAGATTGTAACTTGAGTGACATATCTTAAAGAAGGTTTATAACACTTGTCAAATGTAAGAGTAAAATGTGTTCTACTCTTGTACATTTGAAATTGGTAAGTTGTGATGTTTTGGATAAAACAAAGACCAACTAAGGCCAATTGTGTGAAGTGTTTGTCTTGATAAGAATCTACATTATCTCTTGAATATTTGTTTGTCAAGGAATGGCTCTTAGCAAGAGAGTCTTATATGTCAAGAGGACAGTGGGAATCTAAAACATCCTGAAAGAGTTTCAAGAACTAATCTAAAATAAAACTTGCATTTTATCACTAACACACGACTTGAGGTTTGTAACCTATCGTGTTGACATATTCCTATTTATGTGCCCATTCCAGTTAAAGTTAACTATGCATCTGATTTCTACATATTCTCAATTGTTTTCATAACAACTTGGAAGCAATGGTAGGCCCTTATGTTGCCAGGTGGCAAGAATTTAAGATTACACAAGTTCATTCCATGTGATTTTTGATTTGTCACTAACCTTGTCTTGTGATTATGGTTTTCACAAGTTCACATGGATAGGAACACATTCACCATAAAATCTAAGTGTCATAAGGTTTCTCTCTGATTCATGAAAATGATGGTGAAAAAACGCTTTCACTAAGTAGGTTATAAGTAGATAGCAATTGTGATATTTGCATTCTCAAAGTCGTTAGTGGAGCGTGTGTGGGTAACCAACACACTAACATGGACTTGTGAGAAATGGCAAAGGTCTAAACAATTGAGACTATGATTACTACATCTCTTTTCATAATTCTAAAATTGTTTAGACACACATGTGGGCTATCTAAGGAAAGGTATATGATTTTGATAAAGTTTTATCAAAGCATCTCGTATCGGAAATCTGAACTTTGGTAAGAATGTCAATAAAGTATTGATTTCTAGAAGTCCAACTGATTTCTGAGTACATGTCAAAGCTAGTGGACGCATAAGTGTTATGCTAATAATCATCATGTTAGTGGGAGCATGATAATTATAATAAGTGTTGCAAGTTAGCAATGTTAATTATAGAAGACAAAAGTTTCAATTGGGATAAGTTGTTTTGCTATAATTAAGGGAGAGGAAATTATACTTCATTTCAAATCTAAAAGCTTAGATCGTGAGATTTTAATCAAATTTAGTCAAGTATATATATATGAATGTTATGTTGGAATGCTTCAACATAAGGAAATTCTATATATGGGAACATTATTTGTGTTCTAAAATTCGATTATGATTACGACATCTCTTTTCAAAATCTGAATTATGAGAACATGGCAAATAGAAATAGAAATATTATAGCAAAAGACTAGTCTAGTATCATGTCTTTATGTGAGACATCTTGAATCATGTCCCATATGCTTCGGATATAGGATCGATTACATGTGCAACAATATTCATCCTTTCTAAATTTTCCAAATGCCCACGACATTAAGAGGGGAAAAGGTATAGAATTGGATATGACTAAAATGGTTAAGCAATTGTCGAGGGCAATCTGAGGTTCACCAAAGATTGGTTACTCATGGAAAGTTGGAAGTATGGTGTAAATTTTTGGAAATGACCATATTGACATATTCTGAAAAGAGGCAACTCTTGTTCAGAAGTGATAGTCAAAATGGGAATATGGAAATGTTTCCATAGGTGGAAGTTATTCAACCTGTGTAAGATTATAAAACTTAATGCAATAAGGATGTTCAAAGGAATGTATTTTGAATATGAGACTTCGTTTCCGTGGAATTGATCTCAATTGGAATACTCTGTAATGTCTGTTGACAAGACTTTGTGACTTTTTGCATAATCTTTACAAGAGGATCGGTGCATATAAGTTTAAAAATCTAACAGATTTCGGTAAATGGCAGGAATTTGGAAGTCTTACATTTGCGGTAAGGATTTGCGATTCTAAAATGAGAATCATTGGAATTATGTTCAATCAATCTATTCCACAAAGTAAAGATCATAGACAAATATAGTGTGCATACTTGGTGTATGGCATGACTATTGTTTGGATCAACATAGTGTGCATGCTTAGAGCATGGCATGACTATTATTTTAATTCAAGTATTAAGTTGATTATTAAAAAATTATGCAATGAATAATGTGTAATCAATATGGTGATAAATAAAAGGTGTTCTATTTATATTCATAAGTTCTGAGACCATATTGGATTCGATTATTTTTGTGTTTCACTTTGCATGTTTTGACTTACAGAATAACTAGGTCATTCTTCCCGAATGACTAAGTTATTCAAACCATCCACAGTCGATAATACGTTGGAAGTAGGTATTAAGGCAAGACTATCATGAATTGGGTTTGTAGATGTCTAAGGTGTTGCACATAGCAAGAGTTGCTACACCATTCATGAGCGCTCCTGGAATGAGATTCGAGTATTGGATTCAACCCACGCTCATTTGAATCACTTAATGGATTTTATCACGATTGATCATGAGATGATAATATATTTTACTCTTCAAACCTAGAGATATGAGTTGTTGACTATGAGGTGGTTATACATTAATTGTACGAAAACACATTGGTAACTCAATTGTTACAAAACTGTTGGGTTTTGAGCATTCTAACACTCCTAAGGTGTACATTCAACCCTAAATACCTTGGATCTATGTTTTCTCTATTATACATGAAAATATCAATTTTCCAAGGTATTACCCTTACTAGCATACAATCATATGTACTAGGATAACAAAACTAGATAAAATACATACCTCTTTGTTGTAGATTGATTCCATGGAGCTTAAGAGCGTAGTGCCCCAAGTTTGACACCTCAAATGGTTCACACAACATCATCAACATATGGAATAACCATGAGAAGAGATACTTGACTCTTAGAAATCGGCTTGCACTCTTGTGTATGCACTACTGCCAATTTCACCAACTATTGGGGTCTTTATATAGTGTGGCTATTAGGGTTACACTATGTAACTCATGACTTTACCCATTCCTTATGCTCCATGGGTTTTAACCTCCATGCAGTATCCATTGGTCACCCCATGGATATAGCCCAACATAAGGAATCATGTATCATAAGCCCACATATATAAGAATGAATGATTTACACAATCAATCCCCGTATATTTAGTTAGTCTCTTTTGATCAAAAAATTAATTTCATGTTAATTCATGATCAATACTAATTAAATAATATGATTTCTTATTAATATATTAGAACTTATAATATATTAATATGTCACAAATATCCTCTTCTCACACAAGGTCTATCCAAATGTTCTGATGTCATGCAACCCAAATGGACCATGCTGGTTCAGGTCAAGTATATACCAATAATAGTTATGGACTTAAACACTAATCCAACAGTCTCCCACTTGGATAAGTCTAATAAATATTATTGCAAGTATGACTCCAACCTGACCAGCAATCGTAGCTCTTAAAAGTCCCTGTCGAACTCTGAACAAATCAATGACGCGTCCATTAGATAAGTGATCATATATTCCTCTATTCTAGATATCATATGGACTGAGACATGGATTATAATCATTCTCTCTGTCCATTTGTTGTTTCCGGATTGTCAATTTATGACGACTGACTAATTGAACAAATCAAATCAGTCCAGGCTTGGTCAAGCACTTAGGGTGTCAACACTAAATCATCGAGGGGCCCACAGATATCGCTTTTATTCATTTAAGGGTAAAAGGAATGGATAAAATTTTACTCATATGCTTGTACTAACTACTTGTTGAAATATACACAAAGGCACGTTTTATAACATCGAGTTACCAATGCGTTTTCGTGCAATTAATGTACAACCAAATCGTAGTCAACAACTCATATCTCTAGGTTTGAAGAATATAAGATATTATCATCTCATGATTTACTTGTGATAAAATCCATGAATTGATTCAAATGAGCGTGGGTTTAATCCAATACTCAGACTTATGAGCACTCATGAATGTTGTAGCAACTTTTGCTATGTCCAAGACCTTAAACATCTACAAGCCAACTTCATGACAATCTTGCCTTAAAACCTACTTCCAATGTATTATCTATTGTGGACGGTTTGAATAACTTAATTATTCAGGAAGTCAAAACATGCAAAGTGAAACACAAGAATAATCGAATCTAATATTGTCTCAGAACTTATGAATATAAATAGAACACCTTTTACTTATCACCATATTGATTACACATTATTTATTGCATAAGTTTCGAATAATAACCTTAATAATTGAATTAAAATAATAGTCATGCCATGCTCTAAGCATGCACACTATGTTTATCCAAACAATAGTCATGCCATACACCAAATATGCACATTATGTTTGTCTATGATCTTTACTTTGTGGAATAGATCGATTGAACATAATTCCAATGATTCTCATTTCACAATCCCAGATCCTTATCGTAAATGTAAGAATTCTAAATTCCTACTATATCCGAAATCTGTTAGATTTTTAAACTTATATGCATTGATCCTCTCGTAATGACTATGCACAAAGTCACAAAGACTTGGCAACAGACATTATAGAGTATTCCAATGGAGATCAAATCTATGGAAACAAAGTCTCATATTCAAAGTACATTCCTTTGAACATCCTTCTTGCATTAAGTTTTCTAATCTTACATAGATTGAATAACTTCCACCTATGGAAAACATTTCCATATTCCCATTTTGACTATCACTTCTGAACAAGAGTTGCCTCTTTTCAGAATATGTCAATATGGTCCTCCCAAAATTAACAATATACTTCCAACTGTCCATGAGCAACCAATATTTGGTAAACCTTAGATTATCCTCGACAATTGATTAATCATTTTAGTCATATCCAACTCTAGACTTTTCCCCTCTTAATGCCCAGAGCATTTGGAAAATTTAGAAAGGATAAATATTATAGCACATGCAATCGATCCTATATCTGAAGCATATGGGACATGACTCATGATGTCTCACATAAAGACATGATACTAGACCAGTCTTTTGCTATAATATTTCTATTTCTATTTGCCATGTTCTCATAATTCAGATTATGAAAAGGGATGTCGTAATCATAATCGAATTTTAGAACGCAAATAATGTTCCCATATATAGAATTTCCTTATGTTGAACCATTCCAATATAACATTCACTTGACTAAATTTGATTAAAATCTCATGATCTAAGCTTTTAGATTTAAAATGAAGTATAATTTCCTCTCCCTTAATTATAGCAAAACAACTTTTCCCAATTGAAACTTTTTTTCTATAATTAACATTGCTAACTTGAAACATTTATTATAATTATCATACTCCCACTTGCATGATGATTATTAGCACAACAATTATGCTCCCATTAGCTTTGACATGTACTCAAAAATCAGTTGGACTTCTAGAAATCAATACTTTATTGACTTTATTACCAAAGTTTAGATTTCTGATACGAGATGCTTTGATAAAACTTTATCAAAATCATAAACCATTCCTTAGATAGCTCACATGTGTGTCTAAACAATTTATAAAACTATGAAAAGGAATTTCGTAATCATAGTCTCAATTGTTTAGAACTTTTCCATTTCTCACAAGTCCTTGTTAGTGTGCCGGTTAACAACACACACTCCACTAACAACTTTAAGAATGCAAATATCACAATTGCTATATACTTAAAATCTACTTAGTGAAAGCGTTTCCTCACCATCATTTTAATGAATCGGAGAGAAGCCTTATGAAACTTATATTTTTATGGTGTATGTATTCTTATCCATGTGAATTTGGCAAAAACATAATCACAAGACAGGGTTAGTGACAAACCCAAACTCATATGGACTGAACTTGTTCAATCTTTATTTCTTGCCACTTGGAAGCTCAAGGGCCTACCATTGCTTCCACATTGTTATGCAAACAATTGAGAACTCATAGAACTCATAAGCATAGTCAAGTTTAACTGGAATAGGCACAGAAATAAGAATATGTCAACATGATAGGTTACAAACCTCAAGTCGTGGACTAGTGATTAACAATACTCTTGATTATTTCTTGAAACCATCTCAAAAATTTTAAAGACTCCCACTGACCTCTTCACATATAAGATTCTCTTTTGTCAAGAATCATTCCTTGACAAAACAAATATTCAAGAGTTAGTGCGGATTCTTATCAAGTTAAACACTTCTCACAATTGGTCTTAGTTGGTCTTTGTCTTATCAAAACATCACAACTTACTAATTTCAAATGTACAAGAGTAAGAAACATGTTACTCTACATTTGATAAGTGTTATAAACCTTCTAAAGATTATGACACTCAAGTTACAATCTTGGAGTATGACTCTAAGACTTGATTTTGGAATGAAGTATGATTTATCTATTGATTTAACCATTTCAACAATTCATGATTCCTCTCCTTAACCAAACATATGCACTAAGGTGACCTTAGAGGATCAATTGTGATATGGTTTCATAATCACTAAGATAATCATAAAATGAGATACTCAAGTACTCGCCCATCTCTTCAGATTGGAGAAACTTTTCTCTTTCTGCCTAATTTGATTCTTCTTGTTCGTTCTTGCCAATCATTGAAACTGTTCCAATGTTTCAGAATTACACTTAAACTTGTAAGTGTAACCATATTTACTAAACTTTAGTAAATCATGACGAATACTCTTATCGACCTTTGTGTTGGACCTGACCAGCGCATAGCCTAGTGTACCCAATCCTTCAGTCCTTCACTTGACTCACACATACATGTGAACAAGGACTTAGTCTTAATTTCCGAAAAATGAGAATTCTCATTCATCATTCAATACAACTTGCATGATTCCAAGTTTCTATCGAATGGAAACTTGGGTGATGAGAATCTTTCCTTATTTTCTAAATTATGACACTACCACAAATGAAAGAATCAAATCCATTTTCGAATATTGCTATCAATAGAAACATATAAACAACAATTTTTCACAAATGTCATTGTAAGGATACTTAAATAAATAAAATCAAAAAAAAAATTCTTTTATTTTAAAACTTGCGGAAAAAAAAACTTATCCTTACAATGCAAATACATATGAAAAACATGTTGTTGTCTATTCCTAAGCAATATATCATAGCTCTTAAGTAGCAACTCAAAATTCTTGATCACCGAACCTTGCGATCGATATCCATCTTTGCGATCAAAATCAACATACTCTTTCTTTAGGATTCCTTTGATTCTTCAAAACATCAAAATGTAATTACATTGCATCATGTATTAAGAATCTCCAAAAGAGACTTCATAGAGTTATATAATGGACTTTAACCTGAAGCAAAGTCAAACCTTTTTGACTTTTCCAGGTAAATTCGGCAGCTACGCAACCAATGTCCCACCTTTGGCAACAGAAACATATTGACCTTTTAGAAATGGTATAATTGATTGTCTCAAATTTAGCTTTTCTCTTTACCATTTGTCAAATGACTTGACCATGGCCAATCCCATTCCATTGGGAAGAGAAAGCTTTTGTGGACTTCCAATGTCACCATTGTCAATGTCCAAATAGGTTTGGGAAGTAGATCTTCCAATCTAATTTGCTTTACCAATGCTCCAAATCATCGATGATTTAGCAGCATCAAGCAAATAGGTAAGATCACTCAGGGTCATGTTGTGGTATGTCATCTGGGAGTGACTGAAGAACCAAGTCAACAGCCAGCTACCTCGTGACTTTGACACCCGAATCTTCTGGCTTGCCAATAGGGATTGAGTGACTTGGAAGTTTCAAGTCTTGAACCTGTGGGTTATGGAGAATAATTGGAGGAGATGGAGGAAGTGAAATATGATTCCAGTCCTATTAATGCACAACAAAGGGATTAATCTTTCACCTTGATTGCCATGTGGGATATCATCTTCATTAGGAAAGCTTGTTCCTAAAGATTTTGGAAGACCATAACTGTCTAAACTAGACATTTATGATGGGAGAAATTCAAGTTAGTTGATTTAAAGTCCTTAATATAACACCCAATATGAAATATTAAGACTAGGACCCAACAAACTATTTATAACTGGAAGAGGGTTGCTGTAATCCAAGTTATAAAATATTTGAAGGCAGGTAAATGACGGTTTACCAATTTCCACCATGAAAACGAAATATAATTAAGTTTTAATGGGATTTGAAACTCCTAGATCTTTTGAGATATGTTGAACTTTCAATGGCATGTTTGAATCTCGATTGTGCCCTCTCAAGTTTGTGACTGAGATGTCGAGGATCACAAACAAGGTGTGAATAACCATGCAAATTAACTTGGTACCCTTAACTTTATCACCTAATTGATGTGCCGGTTAACCACACATGCTCCACCAATATATGATAAACATTAAGTTACCCTTTTTCACACATTATCAATCCCATGTTAGTGTGCCGGTTAACCACACACACTCCACTATCGACTTAACAAAAGTGTAAAGTGTAATTTCATAAGTTAGCACCATTTCACATTTTCCTAAGTAACTAAGATTGGGAATTAATAAGTGTTTAGCTACTTAGTTTTTATCATTATACTTTTAATGAAGGGAGAATTAGAGTCCTATCCTACCCGTTCGGCTAACGACCCTTCACCAGTCAAGGAAGCGGTGGGTGAGAGTGGACACCCATTAAACTGTCATTTTATAGGCAGTAACCTTATACCCCCTTAAAGAATGACTTCATGAATGAGGCCTAATAACGGTAAGTGTGACAACCCGATATTTCGAGACAATATGATAGAGCACAACTCAAATTTAGGTCAAAATTTAACTTTCCTAAAATCTTATTTGGGTTAAATAAAGTAGTAGGAATCGTATCAAGGTTTTCGTACATATAAAGAACCCTAAAATCCGAGTTATAATGAAGAAGTTATGACCAACCGAAGATTCTCGGCAAAACCGGCAACACTGATAGACGTAAAACGCGAAGTTTCAATACAATAATTTTTAGCCTTAGGTATCTAAATGAAAGTTTTAGATATCATTAAAACATAAAAGTACATAAAAAGAACGTCCAAATCTGACTTCGTATGAGGAAGTTATGATTTTTCTAAGTTACGGATATAGCAGTAGACAGCTAAAAACTCGAAATAGAGATCGAGGGACTTTTTGCCAACATGACCTAAAATAGAATCGAAGATCTCATCAATGGTATTACAACGGTAAAAAGTCTGGCGAAAACAGACATCGGATGAAGGAGTTATGGAATTTTAACGGACTTTTCCTACCCCGACCTATTAAAAATATAATATTAAAATGAATTCAAAAATAGCCGACGGAGTCTAAACGAAGGTTGTAGATTGTAGTCTCACCTACGCGTGGATATAAAGAACGTCAAAAACGAAGTTCGTATGAGAAAGATATGAATTTTTGAAGTTTACTAAATAATTAAAATATAAATTTAATTCAAAATCCGGTATTATCCGAAGGAGGAGTCATCGGACCAATCCATGTTATGCCCAGCGTACCCTCGTACGTACGCCCATCGTACTCGGATGCTAGGCCCCGGCTCGTCCATGTCGCTCCGATGCTTCAACCGAGGATGTGGTCATGCATGACGCATGAGTACGCCCCACGTACTCTCGTACGCCCAGCGTACCGAGGTCCTCCAGCCACTATAAATAGAATGTGAGGGTGTCGGCCATTTTTGCTCATTTCCTCCCTTTCTCACGCCGAAGTTCTGCGTTTCAACCCTCGGAGCCATCCCGAAGTTCCGATTTTCATATCCAAGTTGGGAAGGAAGTTTTACGCTCCCGAGATCCCCGAGAAACCCGAGAAATCCGCTTTCTCGAGTAGAAGTTCTGCTTGGTTTTCGTCTCGCTTTCTTCAATCAATCATGTGAGTTCATACCCCTACATTTTAAATGTTTTATAAATGCTTTTATATGCTTTTAAAGGGGGGAATACAAGTAAAACACACGATTATTATCGTGTGTTATATAAAGTTTCATTATACACTTTTTATCAACGGAATCATATGTGATTTATAACTATTATAAGGAAACTTTCGTATGCAAAATATATCACGATAACATCATATCTTTTGAAATGAAAAATGTTGTTATATATGTATAAATCAAACACTCTGCTTATACTGTATGTTTATGTGTCCATCTTAGGCACTACAAAAATTATACTTTTCATAACAAATGGTCATTTCACTAGGGATTACTATACAAACGAGACACACTTTTAGAAAACTATAATTGGTATAGTTTTACGATAACATCACGAACTTTTACATACTAGAAATACTATTTCAAGGAGATACATTCATATACAAGAACAAACGAACATTTTCATATGTACTTCAAATAGTTTTCTCAAACGTTTTTACATGTTAAAACACTTTTAGAAAGTGTCTTACAAACTATATGTTTCCTTTTTGAATCTGTTATAGTTGTGTTTCCAACAAAGGTTCCTTTATACTTAAACTGTTTTTGTCAACCAAATACTTCCAATCCGTTTTATAAACTAACATCAAGTCGATCTTTTCGTATGTATTAATCTTTTTCAAAGGTTTTATAAAAACTCCTTATATACTTTTATATTGTCAATTGCATGCCTGTATATGTATAGTTATATAAATAATGTTTAAAGGACTTAGGAAGGCTAACCCGCCTTATTTCCATTTCCTCGTTGGGATGTGGTCTGGTAGGGTATCAGGTATCCGTCCGAAGGTCGTTTAACTATCAGTTATATATCATGTGTACATATAGAGACATAAAAGTTTCCTCAGTCAGTTCAGTACCTTTGGGTAGCAAAGGCATACTTCAGGTTATACACATACATGGTTAGTAACTATTATAGGTATAGTTAGGAGATACCACTTACCATTCCAAGTACAGGAAATCACACAAGAGTCAATTCATTCATGAGTCTATACTAGTACATTACATGTTACATGAATACGTTTACATAAATACGCTTACATGAATATGTTTACATAGATACGTTTACATAGGTACGCTTACATGAATACATTTACATAGATACGTTTAGATGAGTACGTTTACGTAGATAATATATGATGAGTTACTATTACATATTATATGTCTAGATACTGTTATATAGTTCTCCTTCCTATCTTTACCTTGTGATACAATCACATCATCGACAAGATAGATTGGACTTTATATCCTAGTACCAAAGGATACTTTGTGGGACTAACCATTCCTATCACCACTGTTAGCTATAGAGGTAAATGCACATCTACGGATGTCTTCGGTTGATACCATTACAGGTATACTTTAAGGGACTAACTATTCCTACACCCAGTTGTTAGCAACAGAGGTAAATGTACATCTACGGATGTCTTAGGTTAACATTGTTAGTTATCCTAGAACAAAAGGATAATACTTAGGTCATTATATTATTTCTTCCTTTACTTAGTGACACATTCACATGATCGACGAGGTAGTATATATTTGATATAGATAACTATTTTCCATATTACCTTTATATTGTGACTCATACACATAAACGATGAGGTATACTATAATTTTATACTAATAGTTAAATAGGGAAAAACTATCACATTTATAGAGATGCTTACTTTCAAAACAGTAGGGTCTTGGTAGAAGACTACTTTCAAAACAGTAGGGTCTTGGTAGAAGACTTCTTTTATAGGGATCATAGGGATTTCTAGGGTTATTCAAACGCTTTCCATTACTTACAAACCTTCACATACTTATATGAACTTTCTTTCAAAAACAATGTCAAGACTTTCATTGCAAGTTTTACAAATCAAAGACACATTAATACTTATGAATTCACCAGCTTTTTGGCTGATACTCACTTTCAAAATAACTTGTATTCTCAGGTCACAAATAGACAGGTATGACGATCAGGTTTTGTGAAGACGGAGCAGTTCAGACTCGTCTTTTATTTGGATGATTCACTATGTTGTCTTATATTATGAAAGAACACACTTGTAATTAAAATTATACTATTAATGCAATGGATGATGTTGTTGCTTGTTTACTACTTTACATTGTTGTGATACATTACATGACGTCCTCCGCCCCAGAACGTTTCCGTCGTTCTCAGTTTTGGGGTGTGACAGTAAGATTGACTTTATCTTATACATATCTATATAATTAAAATTATAATAACAGTATAAGGGTTGAATTTTAAACTTTTAAAATTCTAGGGTTTGACTTGGAATTAAAGCATTCATAAGCAAAACTTTACAATTTCGAAAACTTGAGGGAAAGTATTGAAACTATTCAAAACTCTTGGATTTTCATAACTTATGAGTTTAATTAAAGTATAAAAAACTTTAATGAAGAGACTCTTGAACATCCATAACTTGAGGACAAGTTATGAAGTCCATAAAACTATTTATGAGAAAAAGACTCTTCATTTTGTAACCTATGGCACTTTTATCAGTTTTAAGATTCATAAATGTGACTTTTCATATAAGTTGAGGACAAGTTACAAAAACACATTTTATGAATTACTTTTAGATCAATTTGGATTAAAAACAACTAACTGATAAGACTATTTTATGAATGTACTAAATTGTCATAAATCTGTTGAATTGATATATATTGTCCAATAATGGCACTACTTTGATGAGTTGTTGAACTTCATATGCATGTCAATATATCATACTAAAAGTGGGCGGACCTGCAAGCAAAACGAATTTCTAAAGGAATGAAGAAAAATGGTGCTGAGAAATTTGACCACTCTTCAATGTTTTGATAATATCTAAAGATTTAGAGCTCCAATTGACATTAATCAAGAAGTTCTGGAAACTAGAAAACATTTCCTACAACTTTCATGTTTTGCATTTGTACTGATTCTACCATTTTCATCAACAAAAAGGGGCAACAAAGATGAGAGACATCCTAGAACGCGTCTAAGACGCCCCCTAGGATGCCTACACCTTTTAGGACATTTTCAAGTGTAAATCAAGGACGATAGAAGACATGTAAAACGTCTCGAAGGACGCCCAGACGTCCTATATGACGTCTAAGATGCCTACTAGGACACCGACGCGGAAATAGCTACGAAAATCAGTTTTTCAACACCTATTTAAAGGAGATTTAACCCTAATCGATTTTGGACCTCTCCCCTACAATTTTCCTTAGTTTTGGAGGGTTCCAAACACATTCAAACCTTCTCCAAACGCATTTTTGATCATCAATTTCCGAATCCGAGGCTACAAATCACCAAGTTCATCATCATTCAACAATTGAAGTCGTTCAACCGGTGGATCTTCATCAAACTCCATATTTGGTTACTTCTTCTCCAAGGTTTCATTGTTCCATGATTAATTGATCATTTAATTTTATTAGTTTTATGATTTCATGTTGGTTTATGAATTTTATTATGAATTACATTGTTTTTATTCAAGTTTTGTGTTTTGTGAATTCTATGGAAGGCTAAACCACCTAGGTTACTTCCAGGAATGTTTAGGATGATTTGATGAAGGAGTTTTGATTATTACTTCTATTCTAATCAACTTTGGTTATTATATGTTCCTAAATTTATGATTTCTATCAATGATAATTGAAGTTGGGTATTATTCATGTGTTTGATTTTACAATTAAGATAGTATATTGTCAAATTCACTAATTGTGCCGAGTTCATATAGTTTAGGAACTAAGACGATTGGTTGAATCAACATACACTATTCCAAACTTGTGATTTTAAATGCTAAACATTGTAAGGTAACCATAAGACACAATATTTCTAAAGCACTCATTATTCCTAATCCAATTAGAAATAGGGAGTAAGACAATTAGTAGAAATAATATATTGTGTGCCCAAAGTTATTTATTGCATGTTAATTGACCTTAGTTATGTTTTCATAATTAATTTGGAATTTAAGGGAAGACAAACACGTGAGTCTTAATCATCCGACACTGAACCAGAAGTAACCTTATTTTTCTCATTGGTATTCATTTGTGGTTTAAAGTTTCTAGTTTTTTTATTACAATCTTAGATTAATCTTGTTTTGTGACAATTGCAAACATTAAGTCTTTCTTTTTTTACTATTTTTAACACAAGGTTTGACCACAATCTCCTCGTGGATTCGACTCTTAGTTACCCTAGCTATCTAGTGTGTGTGAGGTTTATTTTTGATCGAGACAACGACCTTGATCAAATTTTGGTGCCATTGTAGGGGAAATTGAGTGCTTAAACAATTGTGTTGAAGTAGTAATTACATTTTTTTGTCTTGTTTTATTTCTAGTTCAGAGTCTTCACTCTTTTATTGTTTTTTTTGTAGGGACAGTCGTGAATGGAGGAATACACTTACATGACTCAAGTTATGTGGTTGGGGAATGAAAATCCAGCCCAATATCAATACTATAATGATCCATACAATGATTCATATAATGATGGTCCATACGATGATCCATATGATGATGATTGTTGGTGGACTGGCAATTCGGCTCAAAACCAACACCATGAATCACCTTGTTTTCCGGAAGAGCAGGAATCAAATGAATCTTCACTCAGCAAAAAGTTGGATCATATGCTAGAGATGCTGAATGAAACCTTCAACAAGGAGGAAGACAATTCCAAATCAATTCCGGCGATTGAAGATCAACTAGAACGAATAACGGAGCAACTAAAGCAACAACCACACGGAAAACCTTCAGACATTACCCAAGTAAATGAGGTAAGTTTTCTATGCATTAATAACATTATGCATAATCCTACACCACCCGAACTTGAGGTTGTGGTGGAGGATGATGTACCTTTATTTGATAATGATACCCAAAGGATGTTTGAAATCAAAGAAGTTGTAATTGAATTGGAAAAGTATAATAAAGAGTTTCATGAGTTAGAAGCGTCCAAAGTTGGGGAGAGGTTTGTTGAGGCTAATACCACCCGCTACCCAACAACTTTTGAAAAAACTGACCCACAACTTCTTCTGATGGAGTCTAAAATATTGGCCAAATACAAACAACCAAGTATAATCATTGATCGTCCTTTTTTGAAAACTATATATGCTCATATTAGTTGTCAGGAAGGTGTGATAAGTGTGCCCTTTGTAAGCCATAAATTGAGACTCCTATTATTTGGACCTTCTAATGATCCTCCAATTAGTGGTGACCTATTTGTAATCAATATGATTTATGATTATGTTTATGAGCATACCGCAAATATGCTATATGGCACCACCCACAATTTGGAGAAAAATTTATCATGTAACAGGTCAAAAGCATCAGATGATTGCATGAGACAACACAAGAAAAGAAGATTAGGGAATAAGAAGCATGATTATACACACTCTCAAAAATCAAAAATGAAAGTGTTACATGATATCAAGCATCGATTAAAGAAGTTTACTAGATGGAAAGATGCATGGCATTTCAAAACAAGGTTTAAGCATCATCGTGGAAGGATTAAACGCAAAATGGTTTATTTACATAAGATCAAAGAATGCATTCCACATGATGTGATTCCTCAAAGTAAGGTAAGCAACATCATGTTTGGATTTCAAAAAAGTCCACTAACATATGATCCTCCATAGACATCGGTTGAAGAAACTTGTCCTGCTAATGACGTTAAACTTGGCAATTTTGGAACTTTGTGGGTGTGTTCACTGCAAACCCTCACGAGATTTCACTCGTCCACTAGGGCTTTAAAAGGCTTGTTGCACGTGCCAAGTGCAATCGTGGACCCCAACAAAATTGAGGGATAGTTAGTGTAGTTTCTTTTTATTTGATTTGATTTGTGTGCTTCTAGTTGTTTTTTTCTTTTAGGAATTTATCTTTTGATGCATCGAGGATGATGCAAGACTTAAAGTTGGGGAGGGGGTGTACACAAGAAAAAGATTGAGGATTGAAGAAAAAGTGATTTAAAAAAACCGCTTTCGTCGGGCATAACAAAACATTATGCAAATACCTCCAACTAGTGAAGTTTTTTGGAAATCAAAACCGCCTCTATTATCAGTACCATCAGGTGTGTCATCCTCCATATTTTTAATTTCTTTTACATTAACTTTGATGAATTTTTTTGGATTATCAACTTAGGATGAATGTACAGCTATCTTAAACTTATTATTATTATTATTATTATTATTATTATTATTATTATTATTATTATTATTATTATTATTATTATTCTCTCTTGGGTTGGTTCTATGAAATATGTGATGAGTTAGTAGCATCTCTATATCTTGAATGTAACTCATCAAGATGGAAAATGATAGGAGTTTCGTATATCGAGTCATAATATATATTTAATATTGAGTTTGTGGGTTGCTCAGCCGGTTCAGAAAGATTTATATTCATTTAAAAATTGTTATGTGAAATACCCAAGTGTTTGAGAAATGAAGGTTTTTGGCTCAAGCGTACGATCTTTCAATTAAGGACCCAACCGAACAGTATGTGTCATCATGCTCTGAGTACTTGGTCTTGCTTACTCCTGTGCCTTTGGGATTAGGAGGGGACTATTATTGTTTTCACACAACCAAAAAGCATGATAAGACATTGAAGAACTTCAAAGTATATATATTCAAGCTAAAGTCAAATACAAAGATGATTAAATCCGATGAAGCCATTAAAGAACTTGAAGAATGCACAATCAAGATAAACATGAAGAAAAGTTCAAGTTGAAGACATTGTGTGAAACAATATGTGACCCCTCGATAGCAGGAGTGTATGGGTTGGTCCATTAAGTGTTACCGACCGCGCTAACTATGTTAGTGAACCTTGAAAAGGGGACTTTGGCAATGAGCTCAACTGATTACTCATGAGATTGATTATTGGAAAGGGTTCAAAAAGTGGAGGGTTTCAAACAACAAAGTAAAATAAGCATAACATGTGTTTTGAGTTTAAAAGTCTGGATAAGAAACTAATAATCCCCAAAATCAATATATTGTGCTATTGAAAATACTGTGATAAAATGTACAGAATTCGTGATTCCATTGAGTTTTTCTTAGGATGAGAGATTAAGCCTACATCGATTATTTCTGGCCAATCTCGGGATGATATTGGAATAAAGTTGGGGAGGTTTGATAAGACTATTTTATGAATGTACTAAATTTTCATAAATCTGTTGAATTGATATATATTGTCCAATAATGGCACTACTTTGATGAGTTGTTGAACTTCATATGCATGTCAATATATCATACTAAAAGTGGGCGGACCTGCAAGCAAAACGAATTTCTAAAGGAATGAAGAAAAATGGTGCTGAGAAATTTGACCACTCTTCAATGTTTTGATAATATCTAAAGATTTAGAGCTCCAATTGACATTAATCAAGAAGTTCTGGAAACTAGAAAAAATTTCCTACAACTTTCATGTTTTACGTTTTTACTGATTCTACCGTTTTCATCACCAAAAAATGGCAACAAAGATGAGAGACGTCCTAGAACGCGCCTAAGACGCCCCCTAGGACGCCTACACATTTTAGGCCATTTTCAAGTGTAAATCAAGGATGACAGAAGACATGTAAAACGTCCCGAAAGACGCCCAGACGTCCTATATGACATCTAAGACGCCTACTAGGATGCCGACGCAGAAATGGCTCTGAAAATCAGTTTTTCAACACCTATTTAAAGGAGATTTAACCCTAATCGATTTTGGACCTCTCCCCTACAATTTTCCTTAGTTTTGGAGGGTTCCAAACACATTCAAACCTTCTCCAAACGCATTTTTGATCATCAATTTCCGAATCCGAGGCTACAAATCACCAAGTTCATCATCATTCAACAATTGAAGTCGTTCAACCGGTGGATCTTCATCAAACTCCATATTTGGTTACTTCTTCTCCAAGGTTTCATTGTTCCATGATTAATTGATCATTAGATTTTATTTGTTTTATGATTTCATGTTGGTTTATGAATTTTATTATGAATTACATTGTTTTTATTCAAGTTTTGTGTTTTGTGAATTCTATGGAAGGCTAAACCACCTAGGTTACTTCCGAGAATGTTTAGGATGATTTGATGAATGATTTTTGATTATTACTTCTATTCTAATCAACTTTGGTTATTATATGTTCCTAAATTTATGATTTCTATCAATGATAATTGAAGTTGGGTATTATTCATGTGTTTGATTTTACAATTAAGATAGTATATTGTTAAATTCACTAATCGTGCCGAGTTTATATACTTTAGGAACTAAGATGATTGGTTGAATCAACATACACTATTCCAAACTTGTGATTTTAAATGCTAAACATTGTAAGGTAACCATAAGACACAATATTTCTAAACCACTCATTATTCATAATCCAATTAGAAATAGGGAGTAAGACAATTAGTAGGAATAACATATTGTGTGCCCAAAGTTATTTATTGCATGTTAATTGTGTTGGATTAGTGTCTAAGTCCATAACTATTTTGGTATGTACTGGACCCGATGGTGCATGGTCCTTTTGGGTTGCCTTCACCAAAGCAACTTGATAGGATGAATTATGGAGAGAAAGGATTAATTATGATTTATTAATATATTATGAGAATAATATATTAAAGAAGAAATCATATTGTTTAATTAATATTAGTCAAGAATTAATAAGAATTAAGTTTGTGGCTAAAAGACATTGATTAAACTTAAGGGACTAGAACTGTCAATTGTGTGATAGTTGAATATTGAGCTAATGGACTCCATATTAAAGGGGGTGGACGAATTCTATGGGGAAACCCATTAGAAATCGTCCAAAGGCCTTTAAGAAAGGGGTTCATGGGTTGCTTAGGGCCTAAGCATCCAAATTAGGGTTTCCTTGTTAGATAACCCTAATAGCCTCACTATTTAAGGAACCCTTAAGCCCCAAAAACGTGTAGAAGTTGTTCTCTAGGGTTTCCACACGTTTTGGGCAGCCTCCACTCTCCTTATTGTTCATCCTCTTGCTCTTGGTGTTTGTGAACCATTAGATGAGTGACATTTGTGACTCTAAGCTTTCTAAAGTCAATACAAGAAGGATTTGGGATTGTTATTGCTACATAACAATCAAGGTATGATCTAAACCCTAATTCATATGTTATATTGATTATCATATATTAGATCTAGGGTTTATAGTCTTGGATGAATTGCATGTACAATAGAGAAACCTAGATCCAAACATTAGGGTTTGTATGAGCACATAGGATGTTCTTATGGCCAAAACCCATCAAATTGACCTTAGTTATGTTTTCATAATTAATTTGGAATTTAAGGAAAGACAAACACGTGAGTCTTAATCATCCGACCCTGAACCAGAAGTAACCTTATTTTTCTCATTGGTAATCATTTGTAGTTTAAAGTTTCTAGTTTTTTTTATTACAATCTTAGATTAATATTATTTTGTGACAATTGCAAACATTAAGTCTTTCTTTTTTTACTACTTTTAACACAAGGTTTGACCATAATCTCCTCGTGGATTCGACCCTTAGTTACTCTAGCTATCTAGTGTGTGTGAGGTTTATTTTTGACCGAGACAACGACCTCGATCACTAACACATAAATTTTTCATTAATCAAAATTAACTCATAAAACAAGGTGACACAAAAAACTTGGTAATCCATAACTTCAGGACAAGTTATGGAGTCCATACAATGTCATTAAGATCAAGAATTACACTAACAAACAATTTGCACATAATTCCTATGATTTACCAAAACTCATAAGCATGAACAATCCATATCA